>NW_026871320.1:0-297696 GCF_028564815.1 Eubalaena glacialis
GGGTATTGCTTAGGGTACGGGTAAGGGTACGGGTGAGGTTACTGTGTAGGGTATTGGTAATGGTTAGGGTACGGCTTAGAATACGGGTTAGGGTACGGTTTAGGGTACGGCGTACGGTATGGGTTAGGGTTAGGGTTAGGGTTAGGGTTAGGGTTAGGGTACGGCTTAGGGTACGGGTTAGGGTACGGGTGAGGGTACGGCGTAGTGTATAGGTTAGTGTTAGGGTTAGGGTTAGTGTTAGGTTTAGGGTACCGCTTAGGGTATGGGATAGGGTACGGCGTAGGGTAGCGGTTAGGGTTAGGGTTAGGGTTAGGGTATGGCTTAGGGTACGGGTGAGGGTACGGGTGAGGGTACTGCGTAGGGTATTGGTTAGGGTTAGGGTACGGCTTAGGATACGTGTTAGGGTACGGGTTAGGGTACGGCATAGAGTGTGGGTTAGGGTTAGGGTTAGTGTTAGGGTTAGGGTTACGGTACGTCTTAGGGTACGTGTTAGGGTACAGGTGAGGGTACGGCGTAGGTAATGGGTTAGGGTTAGGGTTAGGGTTAGGGTTAGGGTACGGCTTAGGTTATGGGATAGGGTACAGGTGAGGGTATGGCATAGGGTAGGGGTTAGGGTTAGGGTTAGGGTTACGGTTAGGGTACGGCTTAGGGTATGGGTGAGGGTATGGGTGAGGATACTGCGTAGGGTATTGGTTGGGGTTAGGGTACGGCTTAGGATACGGGTTAGGGTACGTGTTAGGGTATGACGTACGGTATGGGTTAGGGTTAGGGTTAGGGTTAGGGTTAGGGTTAGGGTACGGCTTAGGGTACGGGTTAGGGTACGGGTGAGGTTACGGCATAGGGTATAGTTTAGGGTTAGGGTTAGGGTTAGGGTACGGCTTAGGATACGGGTTAGGGTACGGGTGAGGGTACGACCTAGCGTATGGTTTAGGGTTAGGGTTAGGGTTAGGGTACGGCTTAGGGTACGGGTTAGGGTACGGGTGAGGGTACGGTGTAGGTTATGGGTTAGGGTTAGGGTTAGGGTTAGGGTTAGTTTTAGGGTTAGGGATTGGTTTAGGGTACGGGTTAGGATTAGCATACGTGTTCGGGTAGGGTTTTGGTTAGGGTTAGGGTATGCGTTAGGGTTAGGGTATGGGTTAGGTTTAGGGTACACTTTAGGATTAGGGTAGTTACTAAACCTATCCCACTCTCTAGATACCACTTAGCACGTAAAGGAATATTATTTGGGGTTCAGCCATGGAGAAGATTTTAGTCACTAGGATAAGATAAAGAATAAACACATTATAAAAAAATCACATAAGGTTTTCTTTCTAACCTGTTCCTTAAAACACTAGTGTTTAGGAAATCTAATGGAGGCAAAAGCAGTAAAGGGTAGTTTAGGGTTAGGGTTAGGGTTAGGGTTAGGGTAGGGCTTAGGATACGGGTGAGGGTACTGGTGAGGGTACTGCGTAGGTTATTGGTTAGGGTTAGGGTACGGCTTAGGATACGGGTTAGGATATGGGTTAGGTTACGGCGTTGGGTATGGGTGAGGGTTAGCGTTAGGGTTAGGGTAAGGTTTTGGGTACGGGTTAGGGTACGGGTGAGGGTACGGCGTAGGGTAGAAGTTAGGGTTAGGTTTAGGGTTAGGGTACGGCTTAGGATACGGGTTAGGGTATGGGTGAGGGTACGGTGTAGCATATGGGTTAGGGTTAGGGTTAGGGTTAGGGTTAGTTTTAGGGTTAGGGATTGGTTTAGGGTACGGGTTAGGATTAGCGTACGTGTTAGGGTTAGGGTTTGGGTTAGGGTTAGGGTACGCATTAGGGTTAGGGTGTGGGTTAGGGTTAGGGTACACGTTAGGATTAGGGTATTTATTAAACCTATCCCACTCTCTAGATACCACTTAGCACGTAAAGGAATATTATTTAGTGTCCAGCCATGGAGAAGATTTTCGTTACTAGGATAAGATAATGAATAAACACATTATAAAAAAATCACATTAGGATTTTCTTTTTAACCTGTTCCTTAAAACACTAGTGCTTAGGAAATCTAATGGAGGCAAAAGCAGTCAAAGGTAGTTTAGGGTTAGGGTTAGGGTTAGGGTTAGTGTTAGGGTTAGGGTACGGCTTAGGGTATGGGATAGGTTATGGGTGAGCGTACGGCATAGGGTAGGGTTTAGGGTTAGGGTTAGTGTTAGGGTTAGGGTTAGGGTATGGCTTAGGGTACGGGTGAGGGTACTGTGTAGGTCATTGGTTAGGGTTAGGTTAAGGCTTAGGATACAGGTTATTGTATGGGTTAGGGTACGGCGCAGGGTATGGGTAAGGGTTAGGGTTAGGGTTAGGGTTAGAGTTAGGGTACGGCTTAGGGTACGGGTTAGGGTACGGGTGAGGGTACGGCGTAGTGTATAGGTTAGGGTTAGGGTTAGGGTACGGCTTAGGGTACGGGTTAGGTTACGGGTGAGGGTACGGCATAGGGTATGGGTTAGGGTTAGGGTTAGGGTTAGTGTTAGTGTTAGGGTTAGGGTACGGCTTAGCGTATGGGATAGGGTACGGGTGAGGGTACGCCGTAGGGTAGGGGTTACGGTTAGAGTTAGGGTTAGGGTTGGGGTTAGGGTACGGCTTAGGGTACGGGTGAGGGTACGTGTGAGGGTACTGCGTAGGGTATTGGTTAGGGTTAGGATACGGCTTAGGATACGGGTTAGGGTACGGGTTAGGGTATGGCGTAGGGTATGGGTTAGGGTTAGGGTTAGGGTTAGGGTTAGGGTTAGGGTACGGCTTAGGGTACGGGTTAGGGTACGGGTGAGGGTACGGCGTAGGGTAAGGGTTAGGGTTAGGGTTAGGGTTAGGGTTAGTTTTAGGGTTAGGGATTCGTTTAGGGTACGGGTTAGGATTAGCGTACGTGTTAGGGTTAGGTTTTGGGTTAGGGTTAGGGTACGCGTTAGGGTTAGGGTATGGGTTAGGGTTAGGGTACACGTTAGGATTAGGGTATTTATTAAACCTATCCCACTCTCTAGATACCAATTAGCACGTAAAGGAATATTATTAGGGATCCAGCCATGGAGAAGATTTTAGTCACTAGGATAAGATAAAGAATAAACACATTATAAAAAAGTCACAGTAGGATTTTCTTTTTAACCTGTTCCTTAAAACACTAGTGTTTAGGAAATCTAATACAGGCAAAAGCAATCAAGGGTAGTTTAGGGTTAGGGTTAGGGTTAGGGTTAGTGTTAAGGTTAGGGTACGGCTTAGGGTATGGGATAGGGTACGGGTGAGGGTACGGCGTAGGGTAGGGGTTAGGGTTAGGGTTACGGTTAGGGTTAGGGTATGGCTTAGGGTACGGGTGAGGGTACGGGTGAGGGTACTGCGTAGGGTATTGGTTAGGGTTAGGGTACGGCTTAGGATACTTGTTAGGGTACGGGTTAGGGTACGGCGTAGAGTGTGGGTTAAGGTTAGGGTTAGTGTTAGGGTTAGGGTTACGGTACGTCTTAGGGTATGTGTTAGGGTACGGGTGAGGGTACGGCGTAGGTTATGGGTTAGGGTTAGGGTTAGGGTTAGGGTTAGGGTACGGCTTAGGATACGGGTTAGGGTACGGGTGAGGGTACGGTGTAGATTATGGGTTAGGGTTAGGGTTAGTGTTAGGGTTATGGTACGGCTTAGGTTATGGGATAGGGTACAGGTGAGGGTATGGCATAGGGTAGGGGTTAGGGTTAGGGTTAGGGTTAGGGTTAGGGTTAGGGTACGGCTTAGGGTACGGGTGAGGCTATGGGTGAGGATACTGCGTAGGGTATTGGTTAGGGTTAGGGTACGGCTTAGGATACGGGTTAGGGTACGTGTTAGGGTATGGCGTACGGTATGGATTAGGGTTAGGGTTAGGGTCAAGGTTAGGGTTAGGGTTAGGGTACGGCTTAGGGTACGGGTTAGGGTACGGGTGAGGTTACGGCGTAGGGTATAGTTTAGGGTTAGGGTTAGGGTTAGCGTACGGCTTAGGATACGGGTTAGGGTACGGGTGAGGTTACGGCGTAGCATATGGTTTAGGGTTAGGGTTAGGGTACGGCTTAGGGTACGGGTTAGGGTACGGGTGAGGGTACGGTGTAGGTTATGGGTTAGGGTTAGGGTTAGGGTTAGGGTTAGTTTTAGGGTTAGGGATTGGTTTAGGGTACGGGTTAGGATTAGCATACGTGTTCGGGTTAGGGTTTTGGTTAGGGTTAGGGTACGCGTTAGGGTTAGGGTATGGGTTAGGTTTAGGGTACACTTTAGGATTAGGGTATTTATTAAACCTATCCCACTCTCTAGATACCACTTAGCACGTAAAGGAATATTATTTGGGGTTCAGCCATGGAGAAGATTTTAGTCACTAGGATAAGATAAAGAATAAACACATTATAAAAAAATCACATAAGGTTTTCTTTTTAACCTGTTCCTTAAAACACTAGTGTTTAGGAAATCTAATGGAGGCAAAAGCAGTAAAGGGTAGTTTAGGGTTAGGGTTAGGGTTAGGGTTAGGGTAGGGCTTAGGATACGGGTGAGGGTACTGGTGAGGGTACTGCGTAGGTTATTGGTTAGGGTTAGGGTACGGCTTAGGATACGGGTTAGGATATGGGTTAGGTTACGGCGTTGGGTATGGGTGAGGGTTAGGGTTAGGGTTAGGGTAAGGCTTTGGGTACGGGTTAGGGTACGGGTGAGGGTACGTCGTAGGGTAGAGGTTAGGGTTAGGTTTAGGGTTAGGGTACGGCTTAGGATACGGGTTAGGGTATGGGTGAGGGTACGGCGTAGCGTATGGGTTAGGGTTAGGGTTAGGGTTAGGGTTAGTTTTAGGGTTAGGGATTGGTTTAGGGTACGGGTTAGAATTAGCGTACGTGTTAGGGTTAGTGTTAGTGTTAGGGTTAGGGTACGGCTTAACGTATGGGATAGGGTACGGGTAAGGGTACGGCGTAGGGTAGGGGTTAGGGTTAGAGTTAGGGTTAGGGTTGGGGTTAGAGTACGGCTTAGGGTACGGGTGAGGGTACGGGTGAGGGTACTGCGTAGGGTATTGGTTAGGGTTAGGATACGGCTTAGGATACGGGTTAGGGTACGGGTTATGGTATGGCGTAGGGTATGGGTTAGGGTTAGTGTTAGGGTTAGGGTACGGCTTAGGATACGGGTTAGGGTACGGGTGAGGGTACGGCGTAGCGTATGGGTTAGGGTTAGGGTTAGGGTACGTCTTAGGGTACGGGTTAGGGTACGGGTGAGGGTACGGCGTAGGGTAAGGGTTAGGGTTAGGGTTAGGGTTAGGGTTAGATTTAGGGTTAGGGATTGGTTTAGGGTACGGGTTAGGATTAGCGTACGTGTTAGGGTTAGGTTTTTTGTTAGGGTTAGGGTACGCGTTAGGGTTAGGGTATGGGTTAGGTTTAGGGTACACGTTAGGATTAGGGTATTTATTAAACCTATCCCACTCTCTAGATACCACTTAGCACGTAAAGGAATATTATTAGGGATCCAGCCATGGAGAAGATTTTAGTCACTAGGATAAGATAAAGAATAAACACATTATAAAAAAATCACATTAGGATTTTCTTTTTAACCTGTTCCTTAAAACACTAGTGCTTAGGAAATCTAATAGAGGCAAAAGCAATCAAGGGTAGTTTAGGGTTAGGGTTAGGGTTAGGGTTAGTGTTAGGGTTAGGGTACGGCTTAGGGTACGGGATAGGGTACGGGTGAGGGTACGGCGTAGGGTAGGTGTTAGGGTTAGGGTTAGGGTACGGCTTAGGGTACGGGTTAGGTTACGGGTGAGGGTACGGCGTAGGGTATGGGTTAGAGTTAGGGTTAGGGTTAGTGTTAGTGTTAGGGTTAGGGTACGGCTTAGCGTATGGGATAGGGTACGGGTGAGGGTATGGCGTAGGGTAGGGGTTAGGGTTAGGGTTAGGGTTAGGGTTAGGGTATGGCTTAGGGTACGGGTGAGGGTACGGGTGAGGGTACTGCGTAGGGTATTGGTTAGTGTAAGGGTACGGCTTAGGATACGTGTTAGGGTACGGGTTAGGGTACGGTGTAGAGTGTGGGTTAGGGTTAGGGTTAGTGTTAGGGTTAGGGTTACGGTACGTCTTAGGGTACGTGTTAGGGTACGGGTGAGGGTACGGCGTAGGTTATGGGTTAGGGTTAGGGTTAGGGTTAGGGTACGGCTTAGGGTATGGGATAGGGTACGGGTGAGGGTACGGCGTAGTGTAGGGGTTAGGTTTAGGGTTAGGGTTAATGTTAGGGTTAGCGTACGGCTTAGGGTATGGGATAGGTTACGGGTGAGGGTACGGCGTAGTGTAGGGGTTAGGTTTAGGGTTAGGGTTAATGTTAGGGTTAGCGTACGGCTTAGGGTATGGGATAGGTTACGGGTGAGGGTACGGCGTAGGGTAGGGGTTAGGGTTAGGTTTAGGGTTAGTGTTAGGGTTAGGGTACCGCTTAGGGTATGGGATAGGGTACGGCGTAGGGTAGCGGTTAGTGTTAGGGTTAGGGTTAGGGTTAGGGTACGGCTTAGGATACGGGTTAGGGTACGGGTGAGGGTACGGCGTAGCGTATGGGTTAGGGTTAGGGTTAGGGTTAGGGTACGGCTTAGGGTACGGGTTAGGGTTAGGGTTAGGGTTAGGGTTAGGGTTAGGGTTAGTTTTAGGGTTAGGGATTGGTTTAGGGTACGGATTAGGATTAGCATACTTGTTCGGGTTAGGGTTTTGGTTAGGGTTAGGGTACGCGTTAGGGTTAGGGTATGGGATAGGTTTAGGGTACACTTTAGGATTAGGGTATTTATTAAACCTATCCCACTCTCTAGATACCACTTAGCACGTAAAGGAATATTATTTGGGGTTCAGCCATGGAGAAGATTTTAGTCACTAGGATAAGATAAAGAATAAACACATTATAAAAAAATCACATAAGGTTTTCTTTTTAACCTGTTCCTTAAAACACTAGTGTTTAGGAAATCTAATGGAGGCAAAAGCAGTCAAGTGTAGTTTAGGGTTAGGGTTAGGGTTAGGGTTAGTGTTAGGGTTAGGGTACGGCTTAGGGTATGGGATAGGGTATGGGTGAGGGTACGGCATAGGGTAGGGTTTAGGGTTAGGGTTAGTGTTAGGGTTAGGGTTAGGGTATGGCTTAGGGTACGGGTGAGGGTACTGTGTAGGTCATTGGTTAGGGTTAGGTTAAGGCTTAGGATACAGGTTATTGTATGGGTTAGGGTACGGCGCAGGGTATGGGTAAGGGTTAGGGTTAGGGTTAGGGTTAGAGTTAGGGTACGGCTTAGGGTACGGGTTAGGGTACGGGTGAGGGTACGGCATAGTGTATAGGTTAGGGTTAGGGTTAGGGTACGGCTTAGGGTACGGGTTAGGTTACGGGTGAGGGTATGGCGTAGGGTAGGGGTTAGGGTTAGAGTTAAGGTTAGGGTTTGGGTTAGGGTACGGCTTAGGGTACGGGTGAGGGTACGGGTGAGGGTACTGCGTAGTGTATTGGTTAGGGTTAGGATACGGCTTAGGATACGGGTTAGGGTACGTGTTAGGGTATGGCGTAGGGTATGGGTTAGGGTTAGGGTTAGGGTTAGGGTTAGGGTTAGGGTTAGGGTTAGGGTTAGGGTACGGCTTAGGATACGGGTTAGGGTACGGGTGAAGGTACGGCGTAGCGTATGGGTTAGGGTTTGGGTTAGGGTTAGGGTTAGGGTACGGCTTAGGTTATGGGATAGGGTACAGGTGAGGGTATTGCATAGGGTATGGGTTAGGGTTAGGGTTAGGGTTAGGGTACGGCTTAGGGTACGGGTGAGGGTATGGGTGAGGATACTGCGTAGGGTATTGGTTAGGGTTACGGTACGTCTTAGGATACGGGTTAGGGTACGGGTGAGGGTACGGCATAGGTTATGGGTTAGGGTTAGGGTTAGTGTTAGGGTTATAGTACGGCTTAGGTTATGGGATAGGGTACAGGTGAGGGTATGGCATAGGGTAGGGTTTAGGGTTAGGGTTAGGGTTAGGGTTAGGGTTAGGGTACGGCTTAGGGTACGGGTGAGGGTATGGGTGAGGATACTGCATAGGGTATTGGTTAGGGTTAGGGTAGGGCTTAGGATACGGGTTAGGGTACGTGTTAGGGTATGGCGTACGGTATGGGTTAGGGTTAGGGTTAGGGTTAGGGTTAGGGTTAGGGTTAGGGTACGGCTTAGGGTACGGGTTAGGGTACGGGTGAGGTTACGGCGTAGGGTATAGTTTAGGGTTAGGGTTAGGGTTAGGGTACGGCTTAGGATACGGGTTAGGGTACGGGTGAGGGTACGGCGTAGCGTATGGTTTAGGGTTAGGTTTAGGGTTAGGGTACGGCTTAGGGTACGGGTTAGGGTACGGGTGAGGGTACGGTGTAGGTTATGGGTTAGGGTTAGGGTTAGGGTTAGGGTTAGTTTTAGGGTTAGGGATTGGTTTAGGGTACGGGTTAGGATTAGCATACGTGTTCGGGTTAGGGTTTTGGTTAGGGTTAGGGTACGCGTTAGGGTTAGGGTATGGGTTAGGTTTAGGGTACACTTTAGGATTAGGGTATTTATTAAACCTATCCCACTCTCTAGATACCACTTAGCACGTAAAGGAATATTATTTGGGGTTCAGCCATGGAGAAGATTTTAGTCACTAGGATAAGATAAAGAATAAACACATTATAAAAAAATCACATAAGGTTTTCTTTTTAACCTGTTCCTTAAAACACTAGTGTTTAGGAAATCTAATGGAGGCAAGAGCAGTAAAGGGTAGTTTAGGGTTAGGGTTAGGGTTAGGGTTAGGGAAGGGCTTAGGATAAGGGTGAGGGTACTGGTGAGGGTACTGCGTAGGTTATTGGTTAGGGTTAGGGTACGGCTTAGGATACGGGTTAGGATATGGGTTAGGTTACAGCATTGGGTATGGGTGAGGGTTAGGGTTAGGGTTAGGGTAAGGCTTTGGGTACGGGTTAGGGTACGGGTGAGGGTACGGCGTAGGGTAGAGGTTAGGGTTAGGTTTAGGATTAGGGTACGGCTTAGGATACGGGTTAGGGTATGGGTGAGGGTACGGTGTAGCGTATGTGTTAGGGTTAGGGTTAGGGTTAGGGTTAGTTTTAGGGTTAGTGATTGGTTTAGGGTACGGGTTAGGATTAGCGTACGTGTTAGGGTTAGGGTTTGGGTTAGGGTTAGGGTATGCATTAGGGTTAGGGTATGGGTTAGGGTTAGGGTACACGTTAGGATTAGGGTATTTATTAAACCTATCCCACTCTCTAGATACCACTTAGCACGTAAAGGAATATTATTTAGGGTCCAGCCATGGAGAATATTTTCGTCACTAGGATAAGATAAAGAATAAACACATTATAAAAAAATCACATTAGGATTTTCTTTTTAACCTGTTCCTTAAAACACTAGTGCTTAGGAAATCTAATGGAGGCAAAAGCAGTCAAGGGTAGTTTAGGGTTAGGGTTAGGGTTAGGGTTAGTGTTAGGGTTAGGGTACGGCTTAGGGTATGGGATAGGGTATGGGTGAGGGTACGGCATAGGGTAGGGTTTAGGGTTAGGGTTAGTGTTAGGGTTAGGGTTAGGGTATGGCTTAGGGTACGGGTGAAGGTACTGTGTAGGTCATTGGTTAGGGTTAGGTTAAGGCTTAGGATTCAGGTTATTGTATGGGTTAGGGTACGGCGCAGGGTATGGGTAAGGGTTAGGGTTAGGGTTAGGGTTAGAGTTAGGGTACGGCTTAGGGTACGGGTTAGGGTACGGGTGAGGGTACAGCGTAGCGTATGGGTTAGGGTTAGGGTTAGGGTTAGGGTACGGCTTAGGGTACGGGTTAGGGTTAGGGTTAGGGTTAGGGTTAGGGTTAGGGTTAGGGTTAGGGTACGGCTTAGGGTATGGGATAGGGTATGGGTGAGGGTACGGCATAGGGTAGGGTTTAGGGTTAGGGTTAGTGTTAGGGTTAGGGTTAGGGTATGGCTTAGGGTACGGGTGAGGGTACTGTGTAGGTCATTGGTTAGGGTTAGGTTAAGGCTTAGGATACAGGTTATTGTATGGGTTAGGGTACGGCGCAGGGTATGGGTAAGGGTTAGGGTTAGGGTTAGGGTTAGAGTTAGGGTACGGCTTAGGGTACGGGTTAGGGTACGGGTGAGGGTACGGCATAGTGTATAGGTTAGGGTTAGGGTTAGGGTACGGCTTAGGGTACGGGTTAGGTTACGGGTGAGGGTATGGCGTAGGGTAGGGGTTAGGGTTAGAGTTAAGGTTAGGGTTTGGGTTAGGGTACGGCTTAGGGTACGGGTGAGGGTACGGGTGAGGGTACTGCGTAGTGTATTGGTTAGGGTTAGGATACGGCTTAGGATACGGGTTAGGGTACGTGTTAGGGTATGGCGTAGGGTATGGGTTAGGGTTAGGGTTAGGGTTAGGGTTAGGGTTAGGGTTAGGGTTAGGGTACGGCTTAGGATACGGGTTAGGGTACGGGTGAAGGTACGGCGTAGCGTATGGGTTAGGGTTAGGGTTAGGGTTAGGGTTAGGGTACGGCTTAGGTTATGGGATAGGGTACAGGTGAGGGTATTGCATAGGGTATGGGTTAGGGTTAGGGTTAGGGTTAGGGTACGGCTTAGGGTACGGGTGAGGGTATGGGTGAGGATACTGCGTAGGGTATTGGTTAGGGTTACGGTACGTCTTAGGATACGGGTTAGGGTACGGGTGAGGGTACGGCATAGGTTATGGGTTAGGGTTAGGGTTAGTGTTAGGGTTATAGTACGGCTTAGGTTATGGGATAGGGTACAGGTGAGGGTATGGCATAGGGTAGGGTTTAGGGTTAGGGTTAGGGTTAGGGTTAGGGTTAGGGTACGGCTTAGGGTACGGGTGAGGGTATGGGTGATGATACTGCATAGGGTATTGGTTAGGGTTAGGGTAGGGCTTAGGATACGGGTTAGGGTACGTGTTAGGGTATGGCGTACGGTATGGGTTAGGGTTAGGGTTAGGGTTAGGGTTAGGGTTAGGGTTAGGGTACGGCTTAGGGTACGGGTTAGGGTACGGGTGAGGTTACGGCGTAGGGTATAGTTTAGGGTTAGGGTTAGGGTTAGGGTACGGCTTAGGATACGGGTTAGGGTACGGGTGAGGGTACGGCGTAGCGTATGGTTTAGGGTTAGGTTTAGGGTTAGGGTACGGCTTAGGGTACGGGTTAGGGTACGGGTGAGGGTACGGTGTAGGTTATGGGTTAGGGTTAGGGTTAGGGTTAGGGTTAGTTTTAGGGTTAGGGATTGGTTTAGGGTACGGGTTAGGATTAGCATACGTGTTCGGGTTAGGGTTTTGGTTAGGGTTAGGGTACGCGTTAGGGTTAGGGTATGGGTTAGGTTTAGGGTACACTTTAGGATTAGGGTATTTATTAAACCTATCCCACTCTCTAGATACCACTTAGCACGTAAAGGAATATTATTTGGGGTTCAGCCATGGAGAAGATTTTAGTCACTAGGATAAGATAAAGAATAAACACATTATAAAAAAATCACATAAGGTTTTCTTTTTAACCTGTTCCTTAAAACACTAGTGTTTAGGAAATCTAATGGAGGCAAGAGCAGTAAAGGGTAGTTTAGGGTTAGGGTTAGGGTTAGGGTTAGGGTAGGGCTTAGGATAAGGGTGAGGGTACTGGTGAGGGTACTGCGTAGGTTATTGGTTAGGGTTAGGGTACGGCTTAGGATACGGGTTAGGATATGGGTTAGGTTACAGCATTGGGTATGGGTGAGGGTTAGGGTTAGGGTTAGGGTAAGGCTTTGGGTACGGGTTAGGGTACGGGTGAGGGTACGGCGTAGGGTAGAGGTTAGGGTTAGGTTTAGGATTAGGGTACGGCTTAGGATACGGGTTAGGGTATGGGTGAGGGTACGGCGTAGCGTATGTGTTAGGGTTAGGGTTAGGGTTAGGGTTAGTTTTAGGGTTAGTGATTGGTTTAGGGTACGGGTTAGGATTAGCGTACGTGTTAGGGTTAGGGTTTGGGTTAGGGTTAGGGTATGCATTAGGGTTAGGGTATGGGTTAGGGTTAGGGTACACGTTAGGATTAGGGTATTTATTAAACCTATCCCACTCTCTAGATACCACTTAGCACATAAAGGAATATTATTTAGGGTCCAGCCATGGAGAATATTTTCGTCACTAGGATAAGATAAAGAATAAACACATTATAAAAAAATCACATTAGGATTTTCTTTTTAACCTGTTCCTTAAAACACTAGTGTTTAGGAAATCTAATGGAGGCAAAAGCAGTCAAGTGTAGTTTAGGGTTAGGGTTAGAGTTAGGGTTAGTGTTAGGGTTAGGGTACGGCTTAGGGTATGGGATAGGGTATGGGTGAGGGTACGGCATAGGGTAGGGTTTAGGGTTAGGGTTAGTGTTAGGGTTAGGGTTAGGGTATGGCTTAGGGTACGGGTGAGGGTACTGTGTAGGTCATTGGTTAGGGTTAGGTTAAGGCTTAGGATTCAGGTTATTGTATGGGTTAGGGTACGGCGCAGGGTATGGGTAAGGGTTAGGGTTAGGGTTAGGGTTAGAGTTAGGGTACGGCTTAGGGTACGGGTTAGGGTACGGGTGAGGGTACGGCGTAGCGTATGGGTTAGGGTTAGGGTTAGGGTTAGGGTACGGCTTAGGGTACGGGTTAGGGTTAGGGTTAGGGTTAGGGTTAGGGTTAGGGTTAGTTTTAGGGTTAGGGATTGGTTTAGGGTACGGGTTAGGATTAGCATACTTGTTCGGGTTAGGGTTTTGGTTAGGGTTAGGGTACGCGTTAGGGTTAGGGTATGGGATAGGTTTAGGGTACACTTTAGGATTAGGGTATTTATTAAACCTATCCCACTCTCTAGATACCACTTAGCACGTAAAGGAATATTATTTGGGATTCAGCCATGGAGAAGATTTTAGTCACTAGGATAAGATAAAGAATAAACACATTATAAAAAAATCACATAAGGTTTTCTTTTTAACCTGTTCCTTAAAACACTAGTGTTTAGGAAATCTAATGGAGGCAAAAGCAGTCAAGTGTAGTTTAGGGTTAGGGTTAGGGTTAGGGTTAGTGTTAGGGTTAGGGTACGGCTTAGGGTATGGGATAGGGTATGGGTGAGGGTACGGCATAGGGTAGGGTTTAGGGTTAGGGTTAGTGTTAGGGTTAGGGTTAGGGTATGGCTTAGGGTACGGGTGAGGGTACTGTGTAGGTCATTGGTTAGGGTTAGGTTAAGGCTTAGGATACAGGTTATTGTATGGGTTAGGGTACGGCGCAGGGTATGGGTAAGGGTTAGGGTTAGGGTTAGGGTTAGAGTTAGGGTACGGCTTAGGGTACGGGTTAGGGTACGGGTGAGGGTACGGCATAGTGTATAGGTTAGGGTTAGGGTTAGGGTACGGCTTAGGGTACGGGTTAGGTTACGGGTGAGGGTATGGCGTAGGGTAGGGGTTAGGGTTAGAGTTAAGGTTAGGGTTTGGGTTAGGGTACGGCTTAGGGTACGGGTGAGGGTACGGGTGAGGGTACTGCGTAGTGTATTGGTTAGGGTTAGGATACGGCTTAGGATACGGGTTAGGGTACGTGTTAGGGTATGGCGTAGGGTATGGGTTAGGGTTAGGGTTAGGGTTAGGGTTAGGGTTAGGGTTAGGGTTAGGGTACGGCTTAGGATACGGGTTAGGGTACGGGTGAAGGTACGGCGTAGCGTATGGGTTAGGGTTAGGGTTAGGGTTAGGGTTAGGGTACGGCTTAGGTTATGGGATAGGGTACAGGTGAGGGTATTGCATAGGGTATGGGTTAGGGTTAGGGTTAGGGTTAGGGTACGGCTTAGGGTACGGGTGAGGGTATGGGTGAGGATACTGCGTAGGGTATTGGTTAGGGTTACGGTACGTCTTAGGATACGGGTTAGGGTACGGGTGAGGGTACGGCATAGGTTATGGGTTAGGGTTAGGGTTAGTGTTAGGGTTATAGTACGGCTTAGGTTATGGGATAGGGTACAGGTGAGGGTATGGCATAGGGTAGGGTTTAGGGTTAGGGTTAGGGTTAGGGTTAGGGTTAGGGTACGGCTTAGGGTACGGGTGAGGGTATGGGTGAGGATACTGCATAGGGTATTGGTTAGGGTTAGGGTAGGGCTTAGGATACGGGTTAGGGCACGTGTTAGGGTATGGCGTACGGTATGGGTTAGGGTTAGGGTTAGGGTTAGGGTTAGGGTTAGGGTTAGGGTACGGCTTAGGGTACGGGTTAGGGTACGGGTGAGGTTACGGCGTAGGGTATAGTTTAGGGTTAGGGTTAGGGTTAGGGTACGGCTTAGGATACGGGTTAGGGTACGGGTGAGGGTACGGCGTAGCGTATGGTTTAGGGTTAGGTTTAGGGTTAGGGTACGGCTTAGGGTACGGGTTAGGGTACGGGTGAGGGTACGGTGTAGGTTATGGGTTAGGGTTAGGGTTAGGGTTAGGGTTAGTTTTAGGGTTAGGGATTGGTTTAGGGTACGGGTTAGGATTAGCATACGTGTTCGGGTTAGGGTTTTGGTTAGGGTTAGGGTACGCGTTAGGGTTAGGGTATGGGTTAGGTTTAGGGTACACTTTAGGATTAGGGTATTTATTAAACCTATCCCACTCTCTAGATACCACTTAGCACGTAAAGGAATATTATTTGGGGTTCAGCCATGGAGAAGATTTTAGTCACTAGGATAAGATAAAGAATAAACACATTATAAAAAAATCACATAAGGTTTTCTTTTTAACCTGTTCCTTAAAACACTAGTGTTTAGGAAATCTAATGGAGGCAAGAGCAGTAAAGGGTAGTTTAGGGTTAGGGTTAGGGTTAGGGTTAGGGTAGGGCTTAGGATAAGGGTGAGGGTACTGGTGAGGGTACTGCGTAGGTTATTGGTTAGGGTTAGGGTACGGCTTAGGATACGGGTTAGGATATGGGTTAGGTTACAGCATTGGGTATGGGTGAGGGTTAGGGTTAGGGTTAGGGTAAGGCTTTGGGTACGGGTTAGGGTACGGGTGAGGGTACGGCGTAGGGTAGAGGTTAGTGTTAGGTTTAGGATTAGGGTACGGCTTAGGATACGGGTTAGGGTATGGGTGAGGGTACGGCGTAGCGTATGTGTTAGGGTTAGGGTTAGGGTTAGGGTTAGTTTTAGGGTTAGTGATTGGTTTAGGGTACGGGTTAGGATTAGCGTACGTGTTAGGGTTAGGGTTTGGGTTAGGGTTAGGGTATGCATTAGGGTTAGGGTATGGGTTAGGGTTAGGGTACACGTTAGGATTAGGGTATTTATTAAACCTATCCCACTCTCTAGATACCACTTAGCACATAAAGGAATATTATTTAGGGTCCAGCCATGGAGAATATTTTCGTCACTAGGATAAGATAAAGAATAAACACATTATAAAAAAATCACATTAGGATTTTCTTTTTAACCTGTTCCTTAAAACACTAGTGTTTAGGAAATCTAATGGAGGCAAAAGCAGTCAAGTGTAGTTTAGGGTTAGGGTTAGAGTTAGGGTTAGTGTTAGGGTTAGAGTACGGCTTAGGGTATGGGATAGGGTATGGGTGAGGGTACGGCATAGGGTAGGGTTTAGGGTTAGGGTTAGTGTTAGGGTTAGGGTTAGGGTATGGCTTAGGGTACGGGTGAGGGTACTGTGTAGGTCATTGGTTAGGGTTAGGTTAAGGCTTAGGATTCAGGTTATTGTATGGGTTAGGGTACGGCGCAGGGTATGGGTAAGGGTTAGGGTTAGGGTTAGGGTTAGAGTTAGGGTACGGCTTAGGGTACGGGTTAGGGTACGGGTGAGGGTACGGCGTAGCGTATGGGTTAGGGTTAGGGTTAGGGTTAGGGTACGGCTTAGGGTACGGGTTAGGGTTAGGGTACGGGTTAGGGTTAGGGTTAGGGTTAGGGTTAGTTTTAGGGTTAGGGATTGGTTTAGGGTACGGGTTAGGATTAGCATACTTGTTCGGGTTAGGGTTTTGGTTAGGGTTAGGGTACGCGTTAGGGTTAGGGTATGGGATAGGTTTAGGGTACACTTTAGGATTAGGGTATTTATTAAACCTATCCCACTCTCTAGATACCACTTAGCACGTAAAGGAATATTATTTGGGGTTCAGCCATGGAGAAGATTTTAGTCACTAGGATAAGATAAAGAATAAACACATTATAAAAAAATCACATAAGGTTTTCTTTTTAACCTGTTCCTTAAAACACTAGTGTTTAGGAAATCTAATGGAGGCAAAAGCAGTCAAGTGTAGTTTAGGGTTAGGGTTAGGGTTAGGGTTAGTGTTAGGGTTAGGGTACGGCTTAGGGTATGGGATAGGGTATGGGTGAGGGTACGGCATAGGGTAGGGTTTAGGGTTAGGGTTAGTGTTAGGGTTAGGGTTAGGGTATGGCTTAGGGTACGGGTGAGGGTACTGTGTAGGTCATTGGTTAGGGTTAGGTTAAGGCTTAGGATACAGGTTATTGTATGGGTTAGGGTACGGCGCAGGGTATGGGTAAGGGTTAGGGTTAGGGTTAGGGTTAGAGTTAGGGTACGGCTTAGGGTACGGGTTAGGGTACGGGTGAGGGTACGGCATAGTGTATAGGTTAGGGTTAGGGTTAGGGTACGGCTTAGGGTACGGGTTAGGTTACGGGTGAGGGTATGGCGTAGGGTAGGGGTTAGGGTTAGAGTTAAGGTTAGGGTTTGGGTTAGGGTACGGCTTAGGTTACGGGTGAGGGTACGGGTGAGGGTACTGCGTAGTGTATTGGTTAGGGTTAGGATACGGCTTAGGATACGGGTTAGGGTACGTGTTAGGGTATGGCGTAGGGTATGGGTTAGGGTTAGGGTTAGGGTTAGGGTTAGGGTTAGGGTTAGGGTTAGGGTACGGCTTAGGATACGGGTTAGGGTACGGGTGAAGGTACGGCGTAGCGTATGGGTTAGGGTTAGGGTTAGGGTTAGGGTTAGGGTACGGCTTAGGTTATGGGATAGGGTACAGGTGAGGGTATTGCATAGGGTATGGGTTAGGGTTAGGGTTAGGGTTAGGGTACGGCTTAGGGTACGGGTGAGGGTATGGGTGAGGATACTGCGTAGGGTATTGGTTAGGGTTACGGTACGTCTTAGGATACGGGTTAGGGTACGGGTGAGGGTACGGCATAGGTTATGGGTTAGGGTTAGGGTTAGTGTTAGGGTTATAGTACGGCTTAGGTTATGGGATAGGGTACAGGTGAGGGTATGGCATAGGGTAGGGTTTAGGGTTAGGGTTAGGGTTAGGGTTAGGGTTAGGGTACGGCTTAGGGTACGGGTGAGGGTATGGGTGAGGATACTGCATAGGGTATTGGTTAGGGTTAGGGTAGGGCTTAGGATACGGGTTAGGGTACGTGTTAGGGTATGGCGTACGGTATGCGTTAGGGTTAGGGTTAGGGTTAGGGTTAGGGTTAGGGTTAGGGTACGGCTTAGGGTACGGGTTAGGGTACGGGTGAGGTTACGGCGTAGGGTATAGTTTAGGGTTAGGGTTAGGGTTAGGGTACGGCTTAGGATACGGGTTAGGGTACGGGTGAGGGTACGGCGTAGCGTATGGTTTAGGGTTAGGTTTAGGGTTAGGGTACGGCTTAGGGTACGGGTTAGGGTACGGGTGAGGGTACGGTGTAGGTTATGGGTTAGGGTTAGGGTTAGGGTTAGGGTTAGTTTTAGGGTTAGGGATTGGTTTAGGGTACGGGTTAGGATTAGCATACGTGTTCGGGTTAGGGTTTTGGTTAGGGTTAGGGTACGCGTTAGGGTTAGGGTATGGGTTAGGTTTAGGGTACACTTTAGGATTAGGGTATTTATTAAACCTATCCCACTCTCTAGATACCACTTAGCACGTAAAGGAATATTATTTGGGGTTCAGCCATGGAGAAGATTTTAGTCACTAGGATAAGATAAAGAATAAACACATTATAAAAAAATCACATAAGGTTTTCTTTTTAACCTGTTCCTTAAAACACTAGTGTTTAGGAAATCTAATGGAGGCAAGAGCAGTAAAGGGTAGTTTAGGGTTAGGGTTAGGGTTAGGGTTAGGGTAGGGCTTAGGATAAGGGTGAGGGTACTGGTGAGGGTACTGCGTAGGTTATTGGTTAGGGTTAGGGTACGGCTTAGGATACGGGTTAGGATATGGGTTAGGTTACAGCATTGGGTATGGGTGAGGGTTAGGGTTAGGGTTAGGGTAAGGCTTTGGGTACGGGTTAGGGTACGGGTGAGGGTACGGCGTAGGGTAGAGGTTAGGGTTAGGTTTAGGATTAGGGTACGGCTTAGGATACGGGTTAGGGTATGGGTGAGGGTACGGCGTAGCGTATGTGTTAGGGTTAGGGTTAGGGTTAGGGTTAGTTTTAGGGTTAGTGATTGGTTTAGGGTACGGGTTAGGATTAGCGTACGTGTTAGGGTTAGGGTTTGGGTTAGGGTTAGGGTATGCATTAGGGTTAGGGTATGGGTTAGGGTTAGGGTACACGTTAGGATTAGGGTATTTATTAAACCTATCCCACTCTCTAGATACCACTTAGCACATAAAGGAATATTATTTAGGGTCCAGCCATGGAGAATATTTTCGTCACTAGGATAAGATAAAGAATAAACACATTATAAAAAAATCACATTAGGATTTTCTTTTTAACCTGTTCCTTAAAACACTAGTGTTTAGGAAATCTAATGGAGGCAAAAGCAGTCAAGTGTAGTTTAGGGTTAGGGTTAGGGTTAGGGTTAGTGTTAGGGTTAGGGTACGGCTTAGGGTATGGGATAGGGTATGGGTGAGGGTACGGCATAGGGTAGGGTTTAGGGTTAGGGTTAGTGTTAGGGTTAGGGTTAGGGTATGGCTTAGGGTACGGGTGAGGGTACTGTGTAGGTCATTGGTTAGGGTTAGGTTAAGGCTTAGGATACAGGTTATTGTATGGGTTAGGGTACGGCGCAGGGTATGGGTAAGGGTTAGGGTTAGGGTTAGGGTTAGAGTTAGGGTACGGCTTAGGGTACGGGTTAGGGTACGGGTGAGGGTACGGCATAGTGTATAGGTTAGGGTTAGGGTTAGGGTACGGCTTAGGGTACGGGTTAGGTTACGGGTGAGGGTATGGCGTAGGGTAGGGGTTAGGGTTAGAGTTAAGGTTAGGGTTTGGGTTAGGGTACGGCTTAGGGTACGGGTGAGGGTACAGGTGAGGTTACTGCGTAGTGTATTGGTTAGGGTTAGGATACGGCTTAGGATACGGGTTAGGGTACGTGTTAGGGTATGGCGTAGGGTATGGGTTAGGGTTAGGGTTAGGGTTAGGGTTAGGGTTAGGGTTAGGGTTAGGGTACGGCTTAGGATACGTGTTAGGGTACGGGTGAAGGTACGGCGTAGCGTATGGGTTAGGGTTAGGGTTAGGGTTAGGGTTAGGGTACGGCTTAGGTTATGGGATAGGGTACAGGTGAGGGTATTGCATAGGGTATGGGTTAGGGTTAGGGTTAGGGTTAGGGTACGGCTTAGGGTACGGGTGAGGGTATGGGTGAGGATACTGCGTAGGGTATTGGTTAGGGTTACGGTACATCTTAGGATACGGGTTAGGGTACGGGTGAGGGTACGGCATAGGTTATGGGTTAGGGTTAGGGTTAGTGTTAGGGTTATAGTACGGCTTAGGTTATGGGATAGGGTACAGGTGAGGGTATGGCATAGGGTAGGGTTTAGGGTTAGGGTTAGGGTTAGGGTTAGGGTTAGGGTACGGCTTAGGGTACGGGTGAGGGTATGGGTGAGGATACTGCATAGGGTATTGGTTAGGGTTAGGGTAGGGCTTAGGATACGGGTTAGGGTACGTGTTAGGGTATGGCGTACGGTATGGGTTAGGGTTAGGGTTAGGGTTAGGGTTAGGGTTAGGGTTAGGGTACGGCTTAGGGTACGGGTTAGGGTACGGGTGAGGTTACGGCGTAGGGTATAGTTTAGGGTTAGGGTTAGGGTTAGGGTACGGCTTAGGATACGGGTTAGGGTACGGGTGAGGGTACGGCGTAGCGTATGGTTTAGGGTTAGGTTTAGGGTTAGGGTACGGCTTAGGGTACGGGTTAGGGTACGGGTGAGGGTACGGTGTAGGTTATGGGTTAGGGTTAGGGTTAGGGTTAGGGTTAGTTTTAGGGTTAGGGATTGGTTTAGGGTACGGGTTAGGATTAGCATACGTGTTCGGGTTAGGGTTTTGGTTAGGGTTAGGGTACGCGTTAGGGTTAGGGTATGGGTTAGGTTTAGGGTACACTTTAGGATTAGGGTATTTATTAAACCTATCCCACTCTCTAGATACCACTTAGCACGTAAAGGAATATTATTTGGGGTTCAGCCATGGAGAAGATTTTAGTCACTAGGATAAGATAAAGAATAAACACATTATAAAAAAATCACATAAGGTTTTCTTTTTAACCTGTTCCTTAAAACACTAGTGTTTAGGAAATCTAATGGAGGCAAGAGCAGTAAAGGGTAGTTTAGGGTTAGGGTTAGGGTTAGGGTTAGGGTAGGGCTTAGGATAAGGGTGAGGGTACTGGTGAGGGTACTGCGTAGGTTATTGGTTAGGGTTAGGGTACGGCTTAGGATACGGGTTAGGATATGGGTTAGGTTACAGCATTGGGTATGGGTGAGGGTTAGGGTTAGGGTTAGGGTAAGGCTTTGGGTACGGGTTAGGGTACGGGTGAGGGTACGGCGTAGGGTAGAGGTTAGGGTTAGGTTTAGGATTAGGGTACGGCTTAGGATACGGGTTAGGGTATGGGTGAGGGTACGGCGTAGCGTATGTGTTAGGGTTAGGGTTAGGGTTAGGGTTAGTTTTAGGGTTAGTGATTGGTTTAGGGTACGGGTTAGGATTAGCGTACGTGTTAGGGTTAGGGTTTGGGTTAGGGTTAGGGTATGCATTAGGGTTAGGGTATGGGTTAGGGTTAGGGTACACGTTAGGATTAGGGTATTTATTAAACCTATCCCACTCTCTAGATACCACTTAGCACATAAAGGAATATTATTTAGGGTCCAGCCATGGAGAATATTTTCGTCACTAGGATAAGATAAAGAATAAACACATTATAAAAAAATCACATTAGGATTTTCTTTTTAACCTGTTCCTTAAAACACTAGTGTTTAGGAAATCTAATGGAGGCAAAAGCAGTCAAGTGTAGTTTAGGGTTAGGGTTAGGGTTAGGGTTAGTGTTAGGGTTAGGGTACGGCTTAGGGTATGGGATAGGGTATGGGTGAGGGTACGGCATAGGGTAGGGTTTAGGGTTAGGGTTAGTGTTAGGGTTAGGGTTAGGGTATGGCTTAGGGTACGGGTGAGGGTACTGTGTAGGTCATTGGTTAGGGTTAGGTTAAGGCTTAGGATACAGGTTATTGTATGGGTTAGGGTACGGCGCAGGGTATGGGTAAGGGTTAGGGTTAGGGTTAGGGTTAGAGTTAGGGTACGGCTTAGGGTACGGGTTAGGGTACGGGTGAGGGTACGGCGTAGTGTATAGGTTAGGGTTAGGGTTAGGGTACGGCTTAGGGTACGGGTTAGGTTACGGTGTAGGGTATGGGTTAGGGTTAGGGTTAGGGTTAGTGTTAGTGTTAGGGTTAGGGTACGGCTTAGCGTATGGGATAGGGTACGGGTGAGGGTACGGCGTAGGGTAGGGGTTAGGGTTAGAGTTAGGGTTAGGGTTGGGGTTAGGGTACGGCTTAGGGTACGGGTGAGGGTACGGGTGAGGGTACTGCGTAGGGTATTGTTTAGGGTTAGGATATGGCTTAGGATACGGGTTAGGGTATGGGTTAGGGTATGGCGTAGGGTATGGGTTAGGCTTAGGGTTAGGGTTAGGGTTAGGGTACGGCTTAGGATACGGGTTAGGGTACGGGTGAGGGTACGGCGTAGCATATGGGTTAGGGTTAGGGTTAGGGTACGTCTTAGGGTACGGGTTAGGGTACGGGTGAGGGTACGTCGTAGGGTAAGGGTTAGGGTTATGGTTAGGGTTAGGGTTAGTTTTAGGGTTAGGGATTGGTTTAGGGTATGGGTTAGGATTAGCGTACGTGTTAGGGTTAGGTTTTGGGTTAGGGTTAGGGTACGCGTTAGGGTTAGGGTATGCCATAGGGTTAGGGTACACGTTAGGATTAGGGTATTTATTAAACCTATCCCACTCTCTAGATACCACTTAGCACGTAAAGGAATATTATTAGGGATCCAGCCATGGAGAAGATTTTAGTCACTAGGATAAGATAAAGTATAAACACATTATAAAAAAATCACATTAGGATTTTCTTTTTAACCTGTTCCTTACAACACTAGTGCTTAGGAAATCTAATAGAGGCAAAAGCAATCAAGGGTAGTTTAGGGTTAGGGTTAGGGTTAGGGTTAGTGTTAGGGTTAGGGTACGGCTTAGGGTATGGGATAGGGTACGGGTGAGGGTACGGCGTAGGGTAGGGGTTAGGGTTAGGGTTAGGGTTATGGTTAGGGTATGGCTTATGGTACGGGTGAGGGTACGGGTGAGGGTACTGCGTAGGGTATTGGTTTGGGTTAGATTATGGCTTAGGATACGTGTTAGGGTACGGGTTAGGGTACGGCGTAGAGTGTGGGTTAGGGTTATTGTTAGTGTTAGGGTTAGGGTTACGGTACGTCTTAGGGTACGTGTTAGGGTACGGGTGAGGGTACGGCGTAGGTTATGGGTTAGGGTTAGGGTTAGGGTTAGGGTTAGGGTACGACTTAGGTTATGGGATAGGGTACAGGTGAGGGTATGGCATAGGGTAGGGGTTAGGGTTAGGTTTAGGGTTAGGGTTAGGGTTAGGGTACGGCTTAGGGTACGGGTGAGGGTATGGGTGAGGATACTGCGTAGGGTATTGGTTAGGGTTAGGGTACGGCTTAGGATACGGGTTAGGGTACGTGTTAGGGTATGGCGTAAGCTATGGGTTAGGGTTAGGGTTAGGGTTAGGGTTAGGGTTAGGGTACGGCTTAGGGTACGGGTTAGGGTACGGGTGAGGTTACGGCGTAGGGTATAGTTTAGGGTTAGGGTTAGGGTTAGGGTACGGCTTAGGGTACGGGTTAGGGTACGGGTGAGAGTATGGAGTAGTGTATAGGTTAGGGTTAGGGTTAGGGTTAGGGTATGGCTTAGAGTACGGGTGAGGGTACGGGTGAGGGTACTGTGTAGGGTATTGGTTATGGTTAGGGTACGGCTTAGAATACGGTTTAGGGTACGGTTTAGGGTACGGCGTAGGGTATGGGTTAGGGTTAGGGTTAGGGTTAGGGTTAGGGTTAGGGTACGGCTTAGGGTACGGGTTAGGGTACGGGTGAGGGTACGGCGTAGTGTATAGGTTAGGGTTAGGGTTAGGGTTAGGGTACGGCTTAGGGTATGGGATAGGGTACGGGTGAGGGTACGGCGTAGGGTAGGGGTTAGGTTTAGGGTTAGGGTTAGTGTTAGGCTTAGGGTACGGCTTAGGGTATGGGATAGGTTACGGGTGAGGGTACGGCATAGGGTAGGTGTTAGGGTTAGGTTTAGGGTTAGTGTTAGGTTTAGGGTACCGCTTAGGGTATGGGATAGGGTACGGCGTAGGGTAGCGGTTAGGGTTATGGTTAGGTTTAGGGTACAGCTTAGGATACGGGTTAGGGTACGGCTGAGGGTGCGGCGTAGCGTATGGGTTAGGGTTAGGGTTAGGGTTAGGGTACGGCTTAGGGTACGGGTTAGGATACGGGTGAGGGTACGGCGTAGGGTAGAGGTTAGGGTTAGGTTTAGGGTTAGGGTACGGCTTAGGATACGGGTTAGGGTATGGGTGAGGGTACGGCGTAGCGTATGGGTTAGGGTTAGGTTTAGGGTTAGGGTTAGTTTTAGGGTTAGGGATTGGTTTAGGGTACGGTTTAGGATTAGCGTACGTGTTAGGGTTAGGGTTTGGGTTAGGGTTAGGGTACGCGTTAGGGTTAGGGTATGGGTTAGGTTTAGGGTACACGTTAGGATTAGGGTATTTATTAAACCTATCCCACTCTCTAGATACCACTTAGCACGTAAAGGAATATTATTTGGGGTTCAGCCATGGAGAAGATTTTAGTCACTAGGATAAGATAAAGAATAAACACATTATAAAAAAATCACATAAGATTTTCTTTTTAACCTGTTCTTTAAAACACTAGTGGTTAGGAAATCTAATGGAGGCAAAAGCAGTAAAGGGTAGTTTAGGGTTAGGGTTAGGGTTAGGGTTAGGGTAGGGCTTAGGATACGGGTGAGGGTACTGGTGAGGGTACTGCGTAGGTTATTGGTTAGGGTTAGGGTACGGCTTAGGATACGGGTTAGGATATGGGTTAGGTTACGGCGTTGGGTATGGGTGAGGGTTAGGGTTAGGGTTAGGGTAAGGCTTTGGGTACGGGTTAGGGTACGGGTGAGGGTACGGCGTAGGGTAGAGGTTAGGGTTAGGTTTAGGATTAGGGTACGGCTTAGGATACGGGTTAGGGTATGGGTGAGGGTACGGCGTAGCGTATGGGTTAGGGTTAGGGTTAGGGTTAGGGTTAGTTTTAGGGTTAGGGATTGGTTTAGGGTACGGGTTAGGATTAGCGTACGTGTTAGGGTTAGGGTTTGGGTTAGGGTTAGGGTACGCATTAGGGTTAGGGTATGGGTTAGGGTTAGGGTACACGTTAGGATTAGGGTATTTATTAAACCTATCCCACTCTCTAGATACCACTTAGCACGTAAGGGAATATTATTTAGGGTCCAGCCCTGGAGAAGATTTTCGTTACTAGGATAAGATAAAGAATAAACACATTATAAAAAAATCACATTAGGATTTTCTTTTTAACCTGTTCCTTAAAACACTAGTGCTTAGGAAATCTAATGGAGGCAAAAGCAGTCAAGGGTAGTTTAGGGTTAGGGTTAGGGTTAGGGTTAGTGTTAGGGTTAGGGTACGGCTTAGGGTATGGGATAGGGTATGGGTGAGGGTACGGCATAGGGTAGGGTTTAGGGTTAGGGTTAGTGTCAGGGTTAGAGTTAGGTTATGGCTTAGGGTACGGGTGAGGGTACTGTGTAGGTCATTGGTTAGGGTTAGGTTAAGGCTTAGGATACAGGTTATTGTATGGGTTAGGGTACGGCGCAGGGTATGGGTAAGGGTTAGGGTTAGGGTTAGGGTTAGAGTTAGGGTACGGCTTAGGGTACGGGTTAGGGTACGGGTGAGGGTACGGCGTAGTGTATATGTTAGGGTTAGGGTTAGGGTACGGCTTAGGGTACGGGTTAGGTTACGGGTGAGGGTACGGCGTAGGGTATGGGTTAGGGTTAGGGTTAGGGTTAGGGTTAGGGTTGGGGTTAGGGTAAGGCTTAGGGTACGGGTGAGGGTACGGGTGAGGGTACTGCGTAGGGTATTGGTTAGGGTTAGGATAAGGCTTAGGATACGGGTTAGGGTACGGGTTAGGGTATGGCGTAGGGTATGGGTTAGGGTTAGGGTTAGGGTTAGGGTTAGGGTTAGGGTACGGCTTAGGATACGGGTTAGGGTACGGGTGAGGGTACGGCGTAGCGTATGGGTTAGGGTTAGGTTTAGGGTACGTCTTAGGGTACGGGTTAGGTTACGGGTGAGGGTACGGCGTAGGGTAAGGGTTAGGGTTAGGGTTAGGGTTAGGGTTAGTTTTAGGGTTAGGGATTGGTTTAGGGTACGGGTTAGGATTAGCGTACGTGTTAGGGTTAGGTTTTGGGTTAGGGTTAGGGTACGCGTTAGGGTTAGGGTATGGGTTAGGGTTAGGGTACACGTTAGGATTAGGGTATTTATTAAACCTATCCCACTCTCTAGATACCACTTAGCACGTAAGGGAATATTATTTGGGATCCAGCCATGGAGAAGATTTTAGTCACTAGGATAAGATAAAGAATAAACACATTATAAAAAAATCACATTAGGATTTTCTTTTTAACCTGTTCCTTAATACACTAGTGCTTAGGAAATCTAATAGAGGCAAAAGCAATCAAGGGTAGTTTAGGGTTAGGGTTAGGGTTAGGGTTAGTCTTAGGGTTAGGGTACGGCTTAGGGTATGGGATAGGGTACGGGTGAGGGTACGGCGTAGGGTAGGGGTTAGGGTTAGGGTTAGGGTTAGGGTTAGGGTATGGCTTAGGGTACGGGTGAGGGTACGGGTGAGGGTACTGCGTAGGGTATTGGTTAGGGTTAGGGTACGGCTTAGGATACGGGTTAGGATATGGGTTAGGTTACGGCGTTGGGTATGGGTGAGGGTTAGGGTTAGGGTTAGGGTACGGCTTAGGATACGGTTTAGGGTACCGGTGAGGGTACGGCGTAGCGTATGGTTTAGGGTTAGGGTTAGGGTTAGGGTACGGCTTAGGGTACGGGTTAGGGTACGGGTGAGGGTACGGTGTAGGTTATGGGTTAGGGTTAGGGTTAGGATTAGGGTTAGTTTTAGGGTTAGGGATTGGTTTAGGGTACGGGTTAGGATTAGCATACGTGTTCGGGTTAGGGTTTTGGTTAGGGTTAGGGTACGCGTTAGGGTTAGGGTATGGGTTAGGTTTAGGGTACACTTTAGGATTAGGGTATTTATTAAACCTATCCCACTCTCTAGATACCACTTAGCACGTAAAGGAATATCATTTGGGGTTCAGCCATGGAGAAGATTTTAGTCACTAGGATAAGATAAAGAATAAACACATTATAAAAAAATCACATAAGGTTTTCTTTCTAACCTGTTCCTTAAAACACTAGTGTTTAGGAAATCTAATGGAGGCAAAAGCAGTAAAGGGTAGTTTAGGGTTAGGGTTAGGGTTAGGGTTAGGGTAAAGCTTAGGATACCGGTGAGGGTACTGGTGAGGGTACTGCGTAGGTTATTGGTTAGGGTTAGGGTACGGCTTAGGATACGGGTTAGGATATGGGTTAGGTTACGGCGTTGGGTATGGGTGAGGGTTAGGGTTAGGGTTAGTGTAAGGCTTTGGGTACGTGTTAGGGTACGGGTGAGGGTACGGCGTAGGGTAGAGGTTAGGGTTAGGTTTAGGGTTAGGGTACGGCTTAGGGTACGGGTTAGGGTACGGGTGAGGGTACGGCGTAGTGTATAGGTTAGGGTTAGGGTTAGGGTACGGCTTAGGGTACGGGTTAGGTTACGGGTGAGGGTACGGCGTAGGGTATGGGTTAGGGTTAGGGTTAGGGTTAGTGTTAGTGTTAGGGTTAGGGTACGGCTTAGTGTATGGGATAGGGTACGGGTGAGGGTACGGCGTAGGGTAAAGTTAGGGTTAGAGTTAGGGTTAGGGTATGGGTTAGGGTTAGGGTACACGTTAGGATTAGGGTATTTATTAAACCTATCCCACTCTCTAGATACCACTTAGCACGTAAAGGAATATTATTAGGGATCCAGCCATGGAGAAGATTTTCGTCACTAGGATAAGATAAAGAATAAACACATTATAAAAAAATCACATTAGGATTTTCTTTTTAACCTGTTCCTTAAAACACTAGTGTTTAGGAAATCTAATACAGGCAAAAGCAATCAAGGGTAGTTTAGGGTTAGGGTTAGGGTTAGGGTTAGTGTTAGGGTTAGGGTACGGCTTAGGGTATGGGATAGGGTACGGGTGAGGGTACGGCGTAGGGTAGGGGTTAGGGTTAGGGTTAGGGTTAGGGTTAGGGTATGGCTTAGGGTACGGGTGAGGGTACGGGTGAGGGTACTGCGTAGGGTATTGGTTAGGGTTAGGGTACGGCTTAGGATACGTGTTAGGGTACGGGTTAGGGTACGGCGTAGAGTGTGGGTTAAGGTTAGGGTTAGTGTTAGGGTTAGGGTTACGGTACGTCTTAGGGTATGTGTTAGGGTACGGGTGAGGGTACGGCGTAGGTTATGGGTTAGGGTTAGGGTTAGGGTTAGGGTTAGGGTACGGCTTAGGATACGGGTTAGGGTACGGGTGAGGGTATGGCGTAGGTTATGGGTTAGGGTTAGGGTTAGTGTTAGGGTTATGGTACGGCTTAGGTTATGGGATAGGGTACAGGTGAGGGTATGGCATAGGGTAGGGGTTAGGGTTAGGGTTAGGGTTAGGGTTAGGGTTAGGGTACGGCTTAGGGTACGGGTGAGGCTATGGGTGAGGATACTGCGTAGGGTATTGGTTAGGGTTAGGGTACGGCTTAGGATACGGGTTAGGGTACGTGTTAGGGTATGGCGTAGGGTATGGGTTAGGGTTAGGGTTAGGGTTAGGGTTAGGGTTAGGGTATGGCTGAGGGTACGGGTTAGGGTACGGGTGAGGTTACGGCGTAGGGTATAGTTTAGGGTTAGGGTTAGGGTTAGGGTATGGCTTAGGATACGGGTTAGGGTACGGGTGAGGGTACGGCGTAGCATATGGTTTAGGGTTAGGGTTAGGGTACGGCTTAGGGTACGTGTTAGGGTATGGCGTAGGGTATGGGTTAGGGTTAGGGTTAGGGTTAGGGTTAGGGTTAGGGTTAGGGTATGGCTTAGGGTACGGGTTAGGGTACGGGTGAGGTTACGGCGTAGGGTATAGTTTAGGGTTAGGGTTAGGGTTAGGGTACGGCTTAGGATACGGGTTAGGGTACGGGTGAGGGTTCGGCGTAGCATATGGTTTAGGGTTAGGGTTAGGGTACGGGTTAGGGTACGGGTGAGGGTACGGTGTAGGTTATTGGTTAGGGTTAGGGTTAGTTTTAGGGTTAGGGATTGGTTTAGGGTACGGGTTAGGATTAGCATACGTGTTCGGGTTAGGGTTTTGGTTAGGGTTAGGGTACGCGTTAGGGTTAGGGTATGGGTTAGGTTTAGGGTACACTTTAGGATTAGGGTATTTATTAAACCTTTCCCACTCTCTAGATACCACTTAGCACGTAAAGGAATATTATTTGGGGTTCAGCCATGGAGAAGATTTTAGTCACTAGGATAAGATAAAGAATAAACACATTATAAATAAATCACATAAGGTTTTCTTTCTAACCTGTTCCTTAAAACACTAGTGTTTAGGAAATCTAATGGAGGCAAAAGCAGTAAAGGGTAGTTTAGGGTTAGGGTTAGGATTAGGGTTAGGGTAGGGCTTAGGATACGGGTGAGGGTACTGGTGAGGGTACTGCGTAGGTTATTGGTTAGGGTTAGGGTACGGCTTAGGATACGGGTTAGGATATGGGTTAGGTTACGGCGTTGGGTATGGGTGAGGGTTAGGGTTAGGGTTAGGGTAAGGTTTTGGGTACGGGTTAGGGTACGGGTGAGGGTACGGCGTAGGGTAGAGGTTAGGGTTAGGTTTAGGGTTAGGGTACGGCTTAGGATACGGGTTAGGGTATGGGTGAGGGTACGGCGTAGCGTATGGGTTAGGGTTAGGGTTAGGTTTAGGGTTAGTTTTAGGGTTAGGGATTGGTTTAGGGTACGGGTTAGGATTAGCGTACGTGTTAGGGTTAGGGTTTGGATTAGGGTTAGGGTACGCATTAGGGTTAGTGTTAGGGTACACGTTAGGATTAGGGTATTTATTAAACCTATCCCACTCTCTAGATACCACTTAGCACGTAAAGGAATATTATTTAGGGTCCAGCCATGGAGAAGATTTTCGTTACTAGGATAAGATAAAGAATAAACACATTATAAAAAAATCACATTAGGATTTTCTTTTTAACCTGTTCCTTAAAACACTAGTGCTTAGGAAATCTAATGGAGGCAAAAGCAGTCAAGGGTAGTTTAGGGTTAGGGTTAGGGTTAGGGTTAGTGTTAGGGTTAGGGTACAGCTTAGGGTATGGGATAGGTTATGGGTGAGGGTACGGCATAGGGTAGGGTTTAGGGTTAGGGTTAGTGTTAGGGTTAGGGTTAGGGTATGGCTTAGGGTACGGGTGAGGGTACTGTGTAGGTCATTGGTTAGGGTTAGGTTAAGGCTTAGGATACAGGTTATTGTATGGGTTAGGGTACGGCGCAGGGTATGGGTAAGGGTTAGGGTTAGGGTTAGGGTTAGAGTTAGGGTACGGCTTAGGGTACGGGTTAGGGTACGGGTGAGGGTACGGCGTAGTGTATAGGTTAGGGTTAGGGTTAGGGTACGGCTTTGGGTACGGGTTAGGATACGGGTGAGGGTACGGCGTAGGGTATGGGTTAGGGTTAGGGTTAGGGTTAGTGTTAGTGTTAGGGTTAGGGTACGGCTTAGCGTATGGGATAGGGTACGGATGAGGGTACGGCGTAGGGTAGGGGTTAGGGTTAGAGTTAGGGTTAGGGTTGGGGTTAGGGTACGGCTTAGGGTACGGGTGAGGGTACGGGTGAGGGTACTGCGTAGGGTATTGGTTAGGGTTAGGATACGGCTTAGGATACGGGTTAGGGTACGGGTTATGGTATGGCGTAGGGTATGGGTTAGGGTTAGGGTTAGGGTTAGGGTACGGCTTAGGATACGGGTTAGGGTACGGGTGAGGGTACGGCGTAGCGTATGGGTTAGGGTTAGGGTTAGGGTACGTCTTAGGGTACGGGTTAGGGTACGGGTGAGGGTACGGCGTAGGGTAAGTGTTAGGGTTAGGGTTAGGGTTAGGGTTAGTTTTAGGGTTAGGGATTGGTTTAGGGTACGGGTTAGGATTAGCGTATGTGTTAGGGTTAGGTTTTTTGTTAGGGTTAGGGTACGCGTTAGGGTTAGGGTATGGGTTAGGTTTAGGGTACACGTTAGGATTAGGGTATTTATTAAACCTATCCCACTCTCTAGATACCACTTAGCACGTAAAGGAATATTATTAGGGATAAAGCCATGGAGAAGATTTTAGTCACTAGGATAAGATAAAGAATAAACACATTATAAAAAAATCACATTAGGATTTTCTTTTTAACCTGTTCCTTAAAACACTAGTGCTTAGGAAATCTAATAGAGGCAAAAGCAATCAAGGGTAGTTTAGGGTTAGGGTTAGGGTTAGGGTTAGTGTTAGGGTTAGGGTACGGCTTAGGGTATGGGATAGGGTACGGGTGAGGGTACGGCGTAGGGTAGGGGTTAGGGTTATGGTTAGGGTACGGCTTAGGGTACGGGTTAGGTTACGGGTGAGGGTACGGCGTAGGGTAGGGGTTAGGGTTAGGGTTAGGGTTAGGGTTAGGGTATGGCTTAGGGTACGGGTGAGGGTACGGGTGAGGGTACTGCGTAGGGTATTGGTTAGGGTTAGGGTACGGCTTAGGATACGTGTTAGGGTACGGGTTAGGGTACGGTGTAGAGTGTGGGTTAGGGTTAGTGTTAGTGTTAGGGTTAGGGTTACGGTACGTCTTAGGGTACGTGTTAGGGTACGGGTGAGGGTACGGCGTAGGTTATGGGTTAGGGTTAGGGTTAGGGTTAGGGTTAGGGTACGGCTTAGGATACGGGTTAGGGTACGGGTTAGGGTACGGGTGAGGGTATGGCGTAGTGTATAGTTTAGGGTTAGGGTTAGGTTTAGAGTATGGCTTAGGGTACGGTGAGGGTACGGGTGAGGGTACTGTGTAGGGTATTGGTTATGGTTAGGGTACGGCTTAGAATACGGGTTAGGGTACGGGTTAGGGTACGGCGTAGGGTATGGTTAGGGTTAGGGTTAGGGTTAGGGTTAGGGTTAGGGTACGGCTTAGGGTATGGGTTAGGGTACGGGTGAGGGTACGGCGTAGTGTATAGGTTAGGGTTAGGGTTAGGGTTAGGGTACGGCTTAGGGTACGGGTTAGGGTACGGGTGAGTGTATGGCGTAGTGTATAGGTTAGGGTTAGGTTTACGTTTAGGGTACGGCTTAGGGTATGGGATAGGGTACGGGTGAGGGTACGGCGTAGGGTAGGTGTTAGGTTTAGGGTTAGGGTTAGTGTTAGGGTTAGCGTACGGCTTAGGGTATGGGATAGGTTACGGGTGAGGGTACGGCGTAGGGTAGGGGTTAGGGTTAGGTTTAGGGTTAGTGTTAGGGTTAGGGTACTGCTTAGGTTATGGGATAGGGTACGGCGTAGGGTAGCGGTTAGTGTTAGGGTTAGGGTTAGGGTTAGGGTACGGCTTAGGATACGGGTTAGGGTACGGGTGAGGGTACGGCGTAGCGTATGGGTTAGGGTTAGGGTTAGGGTACGGCTTAGGGTACTGGTTAGGGTTAGGGTTAGGGTTAGGGTTAGGGTTAGGTTTAGGGTACGGGTTAGTTTTAGGTTTAGGGATTGGTTTAGGGTACGGGTTAGGATTAGCATACGTGTTCGGGTTAGGGTTTTGGTTAGGGTTAGGGTACGCGTTAGGGTTAGGGTATGGGTTAGGTTTAGGGTACACTTTAGGATTAGGGTATTTATTAAACCTATCCCACTCTCTAGATACCACTTAGCACGTAAAGGAATATTATTTGGGGTTCAGCCATGGAGAAGATTTTAGTCCCTAGGATAAGATAAAGAATAAACACATTATAAAAAAATCACATAAGGTTTTCTTTTTAACCTGTTCCTTAAAACACTAGTGTTTAGGAAATCTAATGGAGGCAAAAGCAGTCAAGGGTAGTTTAGGTTTAGGTTTAGGGTTAGGGTTAGTGTTAGGGTTAGGGTACGGCTTAGGGTATGGGATAGGGTATGGGTGAGGGTACGGCATAGGGTAGGGTTTAGGGTTAGGGTTAGTGTTAGGATTAGGGTTAGGGTATGGCTTAGGGTACGGGTGAGGCTACTGTGTAGGTCATTGGTTAGGGTTAGGTTAATGCTTAGGATACAGGTTATTGTATGGGTTAGGGTACGGCGCAGGGTATGGGTAAGGGTTAGGGTTAGGGTTAGGGTTAGAGTTAGGGTACGGCTTAGGGTACGGGTTAGGGTACGGGTGAGGGTACGGCGTAGTGTATAGGTTAGGGTTAGGGTTAGGGCACGGGTTAGCGTATGGGATAGGGTACGGGTGAGAGTACGGCGTAGGGTAGGGGTTAGGGTTAGGGTTAGAGTTATGGTTAGGGTATGGCTTAGGGTACGGGTGAGGGTACTGCGTAGGGTATTGGTTAGGGTTAGGGTACGGCTTAGGATACGTGTTAGGGTACGGGTTAGGGTACGGCGTAGAGTGTGGGTTAGGGTTAGGGTTAGTGTTAGGGTTAGGGTTACGGTACGTCTTAGGGTAGGTGTTAGGGTACGTGTGAGGGTACGGCGTAGGTTATGGGTTAGGGTTAGGGTTAGGGTTAGGGTACGTCTTAGGGTACGGGTGAGGGTATGGGTGAGGATACTGCGTAGGGTATTGGTTAGGGTTACGGTACGTCTTAGGATACGGGTTAGGGTACGGGTGAGGGTACGGCGTAGGTTATGGGTTAGGGTTAGGGTTAGTGTTAGGGTTATTGTACGGCTTAGGTTATGGGATAGGGTACAGGTGAGGGTATGGCATAGGGTAGGGGTTAGGGTTAGGGTTAGGGTTAGGGTTAGGGTTAGGGTTAGGGTACGGCTTAGGGTACGGGTGAGGGTATGGGTGAGGATACTGCGTAGGGTATTGGTTAGGCTTAGGGTACGGCTTAGGATACGGGTTAGGGTACGTGTTAGGTTATGGCGTACGGTATGGGTTAGGGTTAGGGTTAGGGTTAGGGTTAGGGTTAGGGTACGGCTTAGGATACGGGTTAGGGTACGGGTGAGGGTACGGCGTAGCGTATGGTTTAGGGTTAGGGTTAGGGTTAGGTTTAGGGTACGGCTTAGGGTACGGGTTAGGGTACGAGTGAGGGTATGGCGTAGTTTATAGGTTAGGGTTAGGGTTAGGGTATGGCTTAGGGTACGGGTTAGGGTACGAGTGAGGGTATGGCGTAGTGTATAGGTTAGGGTTAGGGTTAGGGTTAGGGTTAGGGTTAGGGTATGGCTTAGGATACGGGTTAGGGTACGGGTGAGGGTACGGCGTAGGGTAGCCATTAGGGTTAGGGTTAGGGTTAGGGTTAGAGTACGGCTTAGGATACGGGTTAGGGTACGGGTGAGGGTACTGCGTAGCGTATGGTTTAGGGTTAGGGTTAGGGTTAGGGTACGCGTTAGGTTTAGGGTATGGGTTAGGGTTAGGGTACACGTTAGGATTAGGGTATTTATTAAACCTATCCCACTCTCTAGATACCACTTAGCACGTAAAGGAATATTATTAGGGATCCAGCCATGGAGAAGATTTTAGTCACTAGGATAAGATAAAGAATAAACACATTATAAAAAAATCACATTAGGATTTTCTTTTTAACCTGTTCCTTAAAACACTAGTGCTTAGGAAATCTAATAGAGGCAAAAGCAATCAAGGGTAGTTTAGGGTTAGGGTTAGTGTTAGGGTTAGTCTTAGGGTTAGGGTACGGCTTAGGGTATGGGATAGGGTACGGGTGAGGGTACGGCGTAGGGTATTGGTTAGGGTTAGGGTACGGCTTAGGATACGTGTTAGGGTACGGGTTAGGGTACGGCGTAGAGTGTGGGTTAGGGTTAGGGTTAGTGTTAGGGTTAGGGTTACGGTACGTCTTAGGGTACGTGTTAGGGTACGGGTGAGGTTACGGCGTAGGTTATGGGTTAGGGTTAGGGTTAGGGTTAGGGTTAGGGTACGGCTTAGTGTACGGGTGAGGGTATGGGTGAGGATACTGCGTAGGGTATTGGTTAGGGTTACGGTACGTCTTAGGATACGGGTTAGGGTACGGATGAGGGTACGGCGTAGGTTATGGGTTAGGGTTAGGGTTATTGTTAGGGTTATGGTCCGGCTTAGGTTATGGGATAGGGTACAGGTGAGGGTATGGCATAGGGTAGGGGTTAGGGTACGGGTGAGGGTACTGCGTAGGGTATTGGTTAGGGTTAGGTTACGGCTTAGGATACGTGTTAGGGTACGGGTTAGGGTACGGTGTAGAGTGTGGGTTAGGGTTAGGGTTAGTGTTAGGGTTAGGGTTACGGTACGTCTTAGGGTACGTGTTAGGGTACGGGTGAGGGTACGGCGTAGGTTATGGGTTAGGGTTAGGGTTAGGGTTAGGGTTAGGGTACGGCTTAGGGTACGGGTGAGGGTATGGGTGAGGATACTGCGTAGGGTATTGGTTAGGGTTAGGGTACGGCTTAGGATACGGGTTAGGGTACGTGTTAGGGTATGGCGTACGGTATGGGTTAGGGTTACGGTTAGGGTTAGGGTTAGGGTTAGGGTTAGGGTACGGCTTAGGGTACGGGTTAGGGTACGGGTGAGGTTACGGCGTAGGGTATAGTTTAGGGTTAGGGTTAGGGTTAGGGTACGGCTTAGGATACGGGTTAGGGTACGGGTGAGGGTACGGCGTAGCGTATGGTTTAGGGTTAGGTTTAGGGTTAAGGTACGGCTTAGGGTACGGGTTAGGGTACGAGTGAGGGTATGGCGTAGAGTGTGGGTTAGGGTTAGGGTTAGTGTTAGGGTTAGGGTTACGGTACGTCTTAGGGTACGTGTTAGGGTACGGGTGAGGGTACGGCGTAGGTTATGGGTTAGGGTTAGGGTTAGGGTTAGGGTTAGGGTACGGCTTAGGTTATGGGATAGGGTACAGGTGAGGGTATGGCATAGGGTACGGGTTAGGGTTAGGGTTAGGGTACGGCTTAGGGTACGGGTGAGAGTATGGGTGAGGATACTGCGTAGGGTATTGGTTAGGTTACGGTACGTCTTAGGATACGGGTTAGGGTACGGGTGAGGGTACGGCGTAGGTTATGGGTTAGGGTTAGGGTTAGTGTTAGGGTTATGGTACGGCTTAGGTTATGGGATAGGGTACAGGTGAGGGTATGGCATAGGGTAGGGGTTAGGGTTAGGGTTAGGGTTAGGGTTAGGGTTAGGTTTAGGGTACGGCTTAGGGTACGGGTGAGGGTATGGGTGAGGATACTGCGTAGGGTATTGTTTAGGGTTAGGGTACGGCTTAGGATAAGGGTTAGGGTACGTTTTAGGTTATGGCGTACGGTATGTGTTAGGGTTAGGGTTAGGGTTAGGGTTAGTGTACGGCTTAGGGTACGGGTTAGGGTACGGGTGAGGTTACGGCGTAGGGTATAGTTTAGGGTTAGTGTTAGGGTTAGGGTACGGCTTAGGATACGGGTTAGGGCATGGGTGAGGGTACGGCGTAGCGTATGGTTTAGGGTTAGGGTTAGGGTTAGGGTACGGCTTAGGGTACGGGTTAGGGTACGGGTGAGGGTACGGTGTAGGTTATGGGTTAGGGTTAGGGTTAGGGTTAGTTTTAGGGTTAGGGATTGGTTTAGGGTACGGGTTAGGATTAGCATACGTGTTCGGGTTAGGGTTTTGGTTAGGGTTAGGGTACGCGTTAGGGTTAGCGTATGGGTTAGTTTTAGGGTACACTTTAGGATTAGGGTATTTATTAAACCTATCCCACTCTCTAGATACCACTTAGCACGTAAAGGAATATTATTTGGGGTTCAGCCATGGAGAAGATTTTAGTCACTAGGATAAGATAAAGAATAAACACATTATAAGAAAATCACATAAGGTTTTCTTTTTAACCTGTTCCTTAAAACACTAGTGTTTAGGAAATCTAATGGAGGCAAAAGCAGTAAAGGGTAGTTTAGGGTTAGGGTTAGGGTTAGGGTTAGGGTAGGGCTTAGGATACGGGTGAGGGTACTGGTGAGGGTACTGCGTAGGTTATTGGTTAGGGTTAGGGTACGGCTTAGGATACGGGTTAGGATATGTGTTAGGTTACAGCGTGGGGTATGGGTGAGGGTTAGGGTTAGGGTTAGGGTAAGGCCTTGGGTACGGGTTAGGGTACGGGTGAGGGTACGGCGTAGGGTAGAGGTTAGGGTTAGGTTTAGGGTTAGGGTACGGCTTAGGATACGGGTTAGGGTATGGGTGAGGGTACGGCGTAGCGTATGGGTTAGGGTTAGGGTTAGGGTTAGCGTTAGTTTTAGGGTTAGGGCTTGGTTTAGGGTACGGGTTAGGATTAGCGTACGTGTTAGGGTTAGGGTTTGGGTTAGGGTTAGGGTACGCATTAGGGTTAGGGTATGGGTTAGGGTTAGGGTACACGTTAGGATTAGGGAATTTATTAAACCTATCCCACTCTCTAGATACCACTTAGCACGTAAAGGAATATTATTTAGGGTCCAGCCATGGAGAAGATTTTCGTCACTAGGATAAGATAAAGAATAAACACATTATAAAAAAATCACATTAGGATTTTCTTTTTAACCTGTTCCTTAAAACACTAGTGCTTAGGAAATCTAATGGAGGCAAAAGCAGTCAAGGGTAGTTTAGGGTTAGGGTTAGGGTTAGGGTTAGTGTTAGGGTTAGGGTACGGCTTAGGGTATGGGATAGGGTATGGGTGAGGGTACGGCATAGGGTAGGGTTTAGGGTTAGGGTTAGTGTTAGGGTTAGGGTTAGGGTATGGCTTAGGGTACGGGTGAGGGTACTGTGTAGGTCATTGGTTAGGGTTAGGTTAAGGCTTAGGATACAGGTTATTGTATGGGTTAGGGTACGGCGCAGGGTATGGGTAAGGGTTAGGGTTAGGGTTAGGGTTAGAGTTAGGGTACGGCTTAGGGTACGGGTTAGGGTATGGGTGAGGGTACGGCGTAGTGTATAGGTTAGGGTTAGGGTTAGGGTACGGCTTAGGGTATGGGTTAGGTTACGGGTGAGGGTACGGCGTAGGGTATGGGTTAGGGTTAGGGTTAGGGTTAGTGTTAGGGTTAGGGTACGGCTTAGCGTATGGGATAGGGTACGGGTGAGGGTACGGCGTAGGGTAGGGGTTAGGGTTAGAGTTAGGGTTATGGTTGGGGTTAGGGTACGGCTTAGGGTACGGGTGAGGGTACGGGTGAGTGTACTGCGTAGGGTATTGGTTAGGGTTAGGATACGGCTTAGGATACGGGTTAGGGTACGGGTTAGGGTATGGCGTAGGGTATGGGTTAGGGTTAGGTTTAGGGTTAGGATACGGCTTAGGATACGGGTTAGGGTACGGGTGAGGGTACGGCGTAGCGTATGGGTAAGGGTTAGGGTTAGGGTACGTCTTAGGGTACGGGTTAGGGTACGGGTGAGGGTACGGCGTAGGGTAAGGGTTAGGGTTAGGGTTAGGGTTAGGGTTAGTTTTAGGGTTAGGGATTGGTTTAGGGTACGGGTTAGGATTAGCGTACGTGTTAGGGTTAGGATTTGGGTTAGGGTTAGGGTACGCGTTAGGGTTAGGGTATGGGTTAGGGTTAGGGTACACGTTAGGATTAGGGTATTTATTAAACCTATCCCACTCTCTAGGTACCACTTAGCACGTAAAGGAATATTATTAGGGATCCAGCCATGGAGAAGATTTTAGTCACTAGGATAAGATAAAGAATAAACACATTATAAAAAAATCGCATTAGGATTTTCTTTTTAACCTGTTCCTTAAAACACTAGTGGTTAGGAAATCTAATAGAGGCAAAAGCAATCAAGGGTAGTTTAGGGTTAGGGTTAGGGTTAGGGTTAGTGTTAGGCTTAGGGTACGGCTTAGGGTAAGGGATAGGGTACGGGTGAGGGTACGGCGTAGGGTAGGGGTTAGGGTTAGGGTTAGGGTTAGGGTTAGGGTACGGCTTAGGGTACGGGTTAGGGTACGGGTGAGGGTACGGCGTAGTGTATAGGTTAGGGTTAGGGTTAGGGTTAGGGTACGGCTTAGGGTACGGGTTAGGGTACGGGTGAGGGTATGGCGTAGTGTATAGGTTAGGGTTAGGGTTAGGGTTAGGGTACGGCTTAGGGTATGGGATAGGGTACGGGTGAGGGTACGGCGTAGGGTAGGGTTTAGGTTTAGGGTTAGGGTTAGTGTTAGGGTTAGGGTACGGCTTAGGGTATGGGATAGGGTACGGCGTAGGGTAGGGGTTAGGGTTAGGTTTAGGGTTAGTGTTAGGGTTAGGGTACCGCTTAGGGTTTGGGATAGGGTACGGCGTAGGGTAGCGGTTAGGGTTAGGGTTAGGGTTATGGTTAGGGTACGGCTTAGGATACGGGTTAGGGTACGGGTGAGGGTACGGCGTAGCGTATGTGTTAGGGTTCGGGTTAGGGTACGGCTTAGGTTATGGGTTAGTATACGTGTGTGGTTACGGCGTAGGGTATGGTTTAGGGTTAGGATTAGTGTTAGGGTTAGGGTACCGCTTAGGGTATGGGATAGGGTATGGCGTAGGGTAGCGGTTAGGGTTAGGGTTAGGCTTAGCGTTAGGGTACGGCTTAGGGTACGGGTTAGGGTACGGGTGAGGGTACGGTGTAGGGTATGGGTTAGGGTTAGGGTTAGGGTTAGGGTTAGGGTTAGGGTACGGCTTAGGTTATGGGATAGGGAACAGGTGAGGGTATGGCATAGGGTATGGGTTAGGGTTAGGGTTAGTGTTAGGGTTAGGGTTACGGTACGTCTTAGGGTACGTGTTAGGGTACGGGTGAGGATACGGCGTAGGTTATGGGTTAGGGTTAGGGTTAGGATTAGGGTTAGGGTACGGCTTAGGATACGGGTTAGGGTACGGGTGAGGGTACGGCGTAGGTTATCGGTTAGGGTTAGGGTTAGTGTTAGGGTTATGGTACGGCTTAGGTTATGGGATAGGGTACAGGTGAGGGTATGGCATAGGGTAGGGGTTAGGGTTAGGGTTAGGGTTAGGGTACGGCTTAGGGTACGGGTGAGGGTATGGGTGAGGATACTGCGTAGGGTATTGGTTAGGGTTAGGGTACGGCTTAGGATACCGGTTAGGGTACGTCTTAGGTTATGGCGTACGGTATGGGTTAGGGTTAGGGTTAGGGTTATGGTACGGCTTAGGGTACGGGTTAGGGTACGGGTGAGGTTACGGCGTAGGGTGTAGTTTAGAGTTAGGGTTAGGGTTAGGGTACGGCTTAGGATACGGGTTAGTGTACGGGTGAGGGTACGGCGTAGCGTATGGTTTAGGGTTAGGGTTAGTGTTAGGGTACGGCTTAGGGTACGGGTTAGGGTACGGGTGAGGGTACGGCGTAGGTTAGAGTTAGGGTTAGGGTTAGGGTTAGGGTTAGTTTTAGCGTTAGGGATTGGTTTAGGGTACGGGTTAGGATTAGCATACTTGTTCGGGTTAGGGTTTTGGTTAGGGTTAGGGTACGCGTTAGGGTTAGGGTATGGGTTAGGTTTAGGGTACACTTTAGGATTAGGGTATTTATTAAACCTATCCCACTTTCTAGATACCACTTAGCACGTAAAGGAATATTATTTGGGGTTCAGCCATGGACAAGATTTTATTCACTGGGATAAGATAAAGAATAAACACATTATAAAAAAATCACATAAGGTTTTCTTTTTAACCTGTTCCTTTAAACACTAGTGTTTAGGAAATCTAATGGAGGCAAAAGCAGTAAAGTGTAGTTTAGGGTTAGGGTTAGGGTTAGGGTTAGGGTAGGGCTTAGGATACGGGTGAGGGTACTGGTGAGGGTACTGCGTAGGTTATTGGTTAGGGTTAGGGTACGGCTTAGGATACGGGTTAGGATATGGGTTAGGTTACGGCGTTGGGTATGGGTGAGGGTTAGGGTTAGGGTTAGGGTAAGGCTTTAGGTACGGGTTAGGGTACGGGTGAGGGTACGGCATAGGGTAGAGGTTAGGGTTAGTTTTAGGGTTAGGGTACGGCTTAGGATACGGGTTAGGGTATGGGTGAGGGTACGGCGTAGCGTATGGGTTAGGGTTAGGGTTAGTTTTAGGGTTAGGGCTTGGTTTAGGGTACAGGTTAGGATAAGCGTACGTGTTAGGGTTAGGGTTTGGGTTAGGGTTAGGGTACGCATTAGGGTTAGGGTATGGGTTAGGGTTAGGGTACACGTTAGGATTAGGGTATTTATTAAACCTATCCCACTCTCTAGATACCACTTAGCACGTAAAGGAATATTATTTAGGGTCCAGCCATGGAGAAGATTTTCGTCACTAGGATAAGATAAAGAATAAACACATTATAAAAAAATCACATTAGGATTTTCTTTTTAACCTGTTCCTTAAAACACTCGTGCTTAGGAAATCTAATGGAGGCAAAAGCAGTCAAGGGTAGTTTAGGGTTAGTGTTAGGGTTAGGGTTAGTGTTAGGGTTAGGGTACGGCTTAGGGTATGGGATAGGGTATGGTGAGGGTACGGCATAGGGTAGGGTTTAGGGTTAGGGTTAGTGTTAGGGTTAGGGTTAGGGTATGGCTTAGGGTACGGGTGAGGGTACTGTGTAGGTCATTGGTTAGGGTTAGGTTAAGGCTTAGGATACAGGTTATTGTATGGGTTAGGGTACGGCGCAGGGTATGGGTAAGGGTTAGGGTTAGGGATAGAGTTAGGGTACGGCTGAGGGTACGGGTTAGGGTACGGGTGAGGGTACGGCATAGTGTATAGGTTAGGGTTAGGGTTAGGGTACGGCTTAGGGTACGGTTTAGGTTACGGGTGAGGGTACGGCATAGGGTATGGGTTAGGGTTAGGGTTAGGGTTAGGGTTAGTGTTAGTGTTAGGGTTAGGGTACGGCTTAGCGTATGGGATAGGGTACGGGTGAGGGTACGGCGTAGGCTAGGGGTTAGGGTTAGAGTTAGGGTTCGGGTTGGGGTTAGGGTACGGCTTAGGGTACGGGTGAGGGTACGGGTGAGGGTACTGCGTAGGGTATTGGTTAGGGTTAGGATACGGCTTAGGATACGGGTTAGTGTACGGGTTAGGGTATGGCGTAGGGTATGGGTTAGGGTTAGGGTTAGGGTTAGGGTTAGGGTTAGGGTACGGCTTAGGATACGGGTTAGGGTACGGGTGAGGGTACGGCGTAGCGTATGGGTTAGGGTTAGGTTTGGGTTAGGGTTAGTTTTAGGGTTAGGGATTGGTTTAGGGTACGGGTTAGGATTAGCGTACGTGTTAGGATTAGGTTTTGGGTTAGGGTTAGGGTACGCGTTAGGGTTAGGGTATAGGTTAGGGTTAGGGTACACGTTAGGATTAGGGTATTTATTAAACCTATCCCACTCTCTAGATACCACTTAGCACGTAAAGGAATATTAGTAGGGATCCAGCCATGGAGAAGATTTTAGTCACTAGGATAAGATAAAGAATAAACACATTATAAAAAAATCACATTAGGATTTTCTTTTTAACCTGTTCCTTAAAACACTAGTGCTTAGGAAATCTAATAGAGGCAAAAGCAATCAAGGGTAGTTTAGGGTTAGGGTTAGGGTTAGGGTTAGTGTTAGGGTTATGGTACGGCTTAGGTTATGGGATAGGGTACAGGTGAGGGTATGGCATAGGGTAGGGTTTAGGGTTAGGGTTAGGGTTAGGGTTAGGGTACGGCTTAGGGTACGGGTGAGGGTATGGGTGAGGATACAGCATAGGGTATTGGTTAGGGTTAGGGTACGGCTTAGGATACGGGTTAGGGTACGTGTTAGGGTATGGCGTACGGTATGGGTTAGGGTTAGGGTTAGGGTTAGGGTTAGGGTTAGGGTACGGCTTAGGGTACGGGTTAGGGTACGGGTGAGGTTACGGCGTAGGGTATAGTTTAGGGTTAGGGTTAGGGTTAGGGTACGGCTTAGGATACGGGTTAGGGTACGGGTGAGGGTACGGCGTAGCGTATGGTTTAGGGTTAGGGTTAGGGTTAGGGTACGGCTTAGGGTACGAGTTAGGGTACGGGTGAGGGTACGGTGTAGGTTATGGGTTAGGGTTAGGGTTAGGGTTAGGGTTAGTTTTAGGGTTAGGGATTGGTTTAGGGTACGGGTTAGGATTAGCATACGTGTTCGGGTTAGGGTTTTGGTTAGGGTTAGGGTACGCGTTAGGGTTAGGGTATGGGTTAGGTTTAGGGTACACTTTAGGATTAGGGTATTTATTAAACCTATCCCACTCTCTAGATACCACTTAGCACGTAAAGGAATATTATTTGGGGTTCAGCCATGGAGAAGATTTTAGTAACTAGGATAAGATAAAGAATAAACACATTATAAAAAAATCACATAAGGTTTTCTTTTTAACCTGTTCCTTAAAACACTAGTGTTTAGGAAATCTAATGGAGGCAAAAGCAGTAAAGGGTAGTTTAGGGTTAGGGTTAGGGTTAGGGTTAGGGTAGGGCTTAGGATACGGGTGAGGGTACTGGTGAGGGTACTGCGTAGGGTATTGGTTAGGGTTAGGGTACGGCTTAGGATACGGGTTAGGGTACGGGTTAGGGTACGGCGTAGGGTATGGGTTAGGTTTAGGATTAGGGTTAGGGTTAGGGTTAGGGTACGGCTTAGGGTACGGGTTAGGGTACGGGTGAGGGTACGGCGTAGGGTATAGGTTAGGGTTAGGGTTAGGGTTAGGGTACGGGTGAGGGTACGGCGTAGCGTATGGGTTAGGGTTAGGGTTAGGGTTAGGGTTAGTTTTAGGGTTAGGGATTGGTTTAGGGTACGGGTTAGGATTAGCGTACGTGTTAGGGTTAGGGTTTGGGTTAGGGTTAGGGTACGCGTTAGGGTTAGGGTATGGGTTAGGGTTAGGGTACACATTAGGATTAGGGTATTTATTAAACCTATCCCACTCTCTAGATACCACTTAGCACGTAAAGGAATATTATTTGGGGTCCAGCCATGGAGAAGATTTTAGTCACTAGGATAAGATAAAGAATAAACACATTATAAAAAAATCACATTAGGATTTTCTTTTTAACCTGTTCCTTAAAACACTAGTGCTTAGGAAATCTAATGGAGGCAAAAGCAGTCAAGGGTAGTTTAGGGTTAGGGTTAGGGTTAGGGTTAGTGTTAGGGTTAGGGTACGGCTTAGGGTATGGGATAGGGTACGGGTGAGGGTACGGCGTAGGGTAGGGGTTAGGGTTAGGGTTAGGGTTAGGGTTAGGTTTAGGGTACGGCTTAGGGTGCGGGTGAGGGTACCGTTGAGAGTACTGCGTAGGGTATGGGTTAGGTTTAGGATTAGGTTTAGGGTTAGGGTACGGCTTAGGATACGGGTTAGGGTACGGGTGAGGGTACGGCGTAGCGTATGGGTTAGGGTTAGGGTTAGGGTTAGGGTTAGTTTTAGGGTTAGGGATTGGTTTAGGGTACGGGTTAGGATTAGCGTACGTGTTAGGGTTAGGGTTTGGGTTAGGGTTAGGGTACGCGTTAGGGTTAGGGAATGGGTTAGGGTTAGGGTACACGTTAGGATTAGGGTATTTATTAAACTTATCCCACTCTCTAGATACCACTTAGCACGTAAAGGAATATTATTTGGGGTCCAGCCATGGAAAAGATTTTAGTCACTAGGATAAGATAAAGAATAAACACATTATAAAAAAATCACATTAGGATTTTCTTTTTAACCTGTTCCTTAAAACACTAGTGCTTAGGAAATCTAATGGAGGCAAAAGCAGTCAAGGGTAGTTTAGGGTTAGGGTTAGGGTTAGGGTTAGTGTTAGGGTTAGGGTACGGCTTAGGGTATGGGATAGGGTACGGGTGAGGGTACGGCGTAGGGTAGGGGTTAGGGTTAGGGTTAGGGTTAGGGTTAGGGTTAGGGTTACGGTACGGCGTAGGGTACGGCGTAGGGTATGGGTTAGGTTTAGGATTAGGGTTAGGGTTAGGGTTAGGGTACGGCTTAGGGTACGGGTTAGGGTACGGGTGAGGGTACGGCGTAGGGTATAGGTTAGGGTAAGGGTTAGGGTTAGGGTACAGGTGAGGGTACGGCGTAGCGTATGGTTTAGGGTTAGGGTCAGGGTTAGGGTTAGTTTTAGGGTTAGGGATTGGTTTAGGGAACGGGTTAGGATTAGCGTACGTGTTAGAGTTAGGGTTTGGGTTAGGGTTAGGGTACACGTTAGGGTTAGGGTATGGGTTAGGGTTAGGGTACACGTTAGGATTAGGGTATTTATTAAACCTATCCCACTCTCTAGATACCACTTAGCACGTAAAGGAATATTATTTGGGGTCCAGCCATGGAGAAGATTTTCGTCACTAGGATAAGATAAAGAATAAACACATTATAAAAAAATCACATTAGGATTTTCTTTTTAACCTGTTCCTTAAAACACTAGTGCTTAGGAAATCTAATGGAGGCAAAAGCAGTCAAGGGTAGTTTAGGGTTAGGGTTAGGGTTAGGGTTAGGGTTAGGGTTAGGGTTAGGGTTAGGGTTAGGGTTAGGGTTAGGGTTAGGGTTAGGGTTAGGGTTTAGGGTTAGGGTTAGGGTTAGGGTTAGGGTTAGGGTTAGGGTACGGCTTAGGGTACGGGTTAGGCTACGGGTGAGGTTACGGCGTAGGGTGTAGTTTAGAGTTAGGGTTAGGGTTAGGGTACGGCTTAGGATACGGGTTAGTGTACGGGTGAGGGTACGGCGTAGCGTATGGTTTAGGTTTAGGGTTAGGGTTAGGGTACGGCTTAGGGTACGGGTTAGGGTACGGGTGAGGGTACGGCGTAGGTTAGAGTTAGGGTTAGGGTTAGGGTTAGGGTTAGTTTTAGGGTTAGGGATTGGTTTAGGGTACGGGTTAGGATTAGCATACTTGTTCGGGTTATGGTTTTGGTTAGGGTTAGGGTACGCGTTAGGGTTAGGGTATGGGTTAGGTTTAGGGTACACTTTAGGATTAGGGTATTTATTAAACCTATCCCACTTTCTAGATACCACTTAGCACGTAAAGGAATATTATTTGGGGTTCAGCCATGGACAAGATTTTATTCACTGGGATAAGATAAAGAATAAACACATTATAAAAAAATCACATAAGGTTTTCTTTTTAACCTGTTCCTTTAAACACTAGTGTTTAGGAAATCTAATGGAGGCAAAAGCAGTAAAGTGTAGTTTAGGGTTAGGGTTAGGGTTAGGGTTAGGGTAGGGCTTAGGATACGGGTGAGGGTACTGGTGAGGGTACTGCGTAGGTTATTGGTTAGGGTTAGGGTACGGCTTAGGATACGGGTTAGGATATGGGTTAGGTTACGGCGTTGGGTATGGGTGAGGGTTAGGGTTAGGGTTAGGGTAAGGCTTTGGGTACGGGTTAGGGTACGGGTGAGGGTACGGCATAGGGTAGAGGTTAGGGTTAGTTTTAGGGTTAGGGTACGGCTTAGGATACGGGTTAGGGTATGGGTGAGGGTACGGCGTAGCGTATGGGTTAGGGTTAGGGTTAGTTTTAGGGTTAGGTCTTGGTTTAGGGTACAGGTTAGGATTAGCGTACGTGTTAGGGTTAGGGTTTGGGTTAGGGTTAGGGTACGCATTAGGGTTAGGGTATGGGTTAGGGTTAGGGTACACGTTAGGATTAGGGTATTTATTAAACCTATCCCACTCTCTAGATACCACTTAGCACGTAAAGGAATATTATTTAGGATCCAGCCATGGAGAAGATTTTCGTCACTAGGATAAGATAAAGAATAAACACATTATAAAAAAATCACATTAGGATTTTCTTTTTAACCTGTTCCTTAAAACACTCGTGCTTAGGAAATCTAATGGAGGCAAAAGCAGTCAAGGGTAGTTTAGGGTTAGTGTTAGGGTTAGGGTTAGTGTTAGGGTTAGGGTACGGCTTAGGGTATGGGATAGGGTATGGTGAGGGTACGGCATAGGGTAGGGTTTAGGGTTAGGGTTAGTGTTAGGTTTAGGGTTAGGGTATGGCTTAGGGTACGGGTGAGGGTACTGTGTAGGTCATTGGTTAGGGTTAGGTTAAGGCTTAGGATACAGGTTATTGTATGGGTTAGGGTACGGCGCAGGGTATGGGTAAGGGTTAGGGTTAGGGATAGAGTTAGGGTACGGCTGAGGGTACGGGTTAGGGTACGGGTGAGGGTACGGCATAGTGTATAGGTTAGGGTTAGGGTTAGGGTACGGCTTAGGGTACGGGTTAGGTTACGGGTGAGGGTACGGCGTAGGGTATGGGTTAGGGTTAGGGTTAGGGTTAGGGTTAGTGTTAGTGTTAGGGTTAGGGTACGGCTTAGGGTATGGGATAGGGTACGGGTGAGGGTACGGCGTAGGGTAGGGGTTAGGGTTAGGGTTAGGGTTAGGGTTAGGGTTAGGGTACGGCTTAGGGTGCGGGTGAGGGTACGGGTGAGGGTACTGCGTAGGGTATGGGTTAGGTTTAGGATTAGGTTTAGGGTTAGGGTTAGGGTTAGGGTTTGGGTTAGGATTAGGGTTAGGGTTAGGGTACGCGTTAGGGTACGGCGTAGGGTATGGGTTAGGTTTAGGATTAGGGTTAGGGTTAGGGTTAGGGTACGGCTTAGGGTACGGGTTAGGGTACGGGTGAGGGTACGGCGTAGGGTATAGGTTAGGGTTAGGGTTAGGGTTAGGGTACGGGTAAGGGTACGGCGTAGCGTATGTGTTAGGGTTAGGGTTAGGGTTAGGGTTAGTTTTAGGGTTAGGGATTGGTTTAGGGTACGGGTTAGGATTAGCATACGTGTTAGGGTTAGGTTTTGGGTTAGGGTTAGGGTACGCGTTAGGGTTAGGGTATGGGTTAGGGTTAGGGTACACGTTAGGATTAGGGTATTTATTAAACCTATCCCACTCTCTAGATACCACTTAGCACGTAAAGGAATATTATTTGGGGTCCAGCCATGGAGAAGATTTTAGTCACTAGGATAACATAAAGAATAAACACATTATAAAAAAATCACATTAGGATTTTCTTTTTAACCTGTTCCTTAAAACACTAGTGCTTAGGAAATCTAATGAGGCAAAAGCAGTCAAGGGTAGTTTAGGGTTAGGGTTAGTGTTAGGGTTAGGGTACGGCTTAGGGTATGGGATAGGGTACGGGTGAGGGTACGGCGTAGGGTAGGGGTTAGGGTTAGGGTTAGGGTTAGGGTTAGGGTTAGGGTACGGCTTAGGGTACGGTTGAGGGTACGGGTGAGGGTACTGCGTAGGGTATTGGTTAGGGTTAGGGTACGGCTTAGGATACGGGTTAGGGTACGGGTTAGGGTACGGCGTAGGGTTAGGGTTAGGGTTAGGGTTAGGGTACGGCTTGGGGTACGGGTGAGGTTACGGGTGAGGGTACGGCGTAGGGTATAGGTTAGGGTTAGCGTTAGGGTTATGGTACGGCTTAGGATACGGGTTAGGGTACGGGTGAGGGTACGGCGTAGCGTATGGGTTAGGGTTAGGGTTAGGGTTAGGGTTAGTTTTAGGGCTAGGGATTGGTTTAGGGTACGGGTTAGGATTAGCGTACATGTTAGGGTTAGGGTTTGGGTTAGGGTTAGGGTACGCGTTAGGGTTAGGGTATGGGTTAGGGTTAGGGTACACGTTAGGATTAGGGTATTTATTAAACCTATCCCACTCTCTAGATACGACTTAGCACGTAAAGGAATATTATTTGGGGTCCAGCCATGGAGAAGATTTTAGTCACTAGGATAAGATAAAGAATAAACACATTATAAAAAAATCACATTAGGATTTTTTTTTAACCTGTTCCTTAAAACACTAGTGCTTAGGAAATCTAATGGAGGCAAAAGCAGTCAAGGGTAGTTTAGGGTTAGTGTTAGGGTTAGGGTTAGTGTTAGGGTTAGGGTACGGCTTAGGGTATGGTATAGGGTACGGGTGAGGGTACGGCGTAGGGTAGGGGTTAGGGTTAGGGTTAGGGTTAGGGTTAGGGTTAGGGTACGGCTTAGGGTGCGGGTGAGGGTACGGGTGAGGGTACTGCGTAGGGTATTGGTTAGGGTTAGGGTACGGCTTAAGATACGGGTTAGGGTATGGGTGAGGGTACGGCGTAGCGTATGGGTTAGGGTTAGGGTTAGGGTTAGGGTTAGGGTTAGTTTTAGGGTTAGGGATTGGTTTAGGGTACGGGTTAGGATTAGCGTACGTGTTAGGGTTAGGGTTTGGGTTAGGGTTAGGGTACACGTTAGGATTAGGGTATTTATTAAACCTATCCCACTCTCTAGATACCACTTAGCACGTAAAGGAATATTATTTAGGGTCCAGCCATGGAGAAGATTTTCGTCACTAGGATAAGATAAAGAATAAACACATTATAAAAAAATCACATTAGGATTTTCTTTTTAACCTGTTCCTTAAAACACTAGTGCTTAGGAAATCTAATGGAGGCAAAAGCAGTCAAGGGTAGTTTAGGGTTACGGTTAGGGTTAGGGTTAGTGTTAGTGTTAGGGTACGGCTTAGGATACGGGTTAGGGTACGGGTGAGGGTACGGCGTAGGTTATGGGTTAGGGTTAGGGTTAGTGTTAGGGTTAGGGTACAGCTTAGGGTATGGGATAGGTTATGGGTGAGGGTACGGCATAGGGTAGGGTTTAGGGTTAGGGTTAGTGTTAGGGTTAGGGTTAGGGTATGGCTTAAGGTACGGGTGAGGGTACTGTGTAGGTCATTGGATAGGGTTAGGTTAAGTCTTAGGATACAGGTTATTGTATGGGTTAGGGTACGGCGCAGGGTATGGGTAAGGGTTAGGGTTAGGGTTAGGGTTAGAGTTAGGGTACGGCTTAGGGTACGGGTTAGGGTACGGGTGAGGGTACGGCGTAGTGTATAGGTTAGGGTTAGGGTTAGGGTACGGCTTAGGATACGGGTTAGGTTACGGGTGAGGGTACGGCGTAGGGTATGGGTTAGGGTTAGGGCTAGGGTTAGTGTTACTGTTAGGGTTAGGGTACGGCTTAGCGTATGGGATAGGATACGGGTGAGGGTACGGCGTAGGGTAGGGGTTAGGGTTAGAGTTAGGATTAGGGTTGGGGTTAGGGTAAGGCTTAGGGTACGGGTGAGGGTACGGGTGAGGGTACTGCGTAGGGTATTGGTTAGGGTTAGGATACGGCTTAGGATACGGGTTAGGGTACGGGTTAGGGTATGGCGTAGGGTATGGGTTAGGGTTAGGGTTAAGGTTAGGGTTAAGTTTAGGGTACGGCTTAGGATACGGGTTAGGGTACAGGTGAGGGTACGGCGTAGCGTATGGGTTAGGGTTAGGTTTAGGGTACGTCTTAGGGTACGGGTTAGGGTACGGGTGATGGTACGGCATAGGGTAAGGGTTAGGGTTAGAGTTAGGGTTACGGTTAGTTTTAGGGTTAGGGATTGGTTTAGGGTACGGGTTAGGATTAGCGTACGTGTTAGGGTTAGATTTTGGGTTAGGGTTAGGGTACGCATTAGGGTTAGGGTATGGGTTAGGGTTAGGGTACACGTTAGGATTAGGGTATTTATTAAACCTATCCCACTCTCTAGATACCACTTAGCACGTAAAGGAATATTATTTAGGGTCCAGCCATGGAGAAGATTTTCGTCACTAGGATAAGATAAAGTATAAACACATTATAAAAAAATCACATTAGGATTTTCTTTTTAACCTGTTCCTTAAAACACTCGTGCTTAGGAAATCTAATGGAGGCAAAAGCAGTCAAGGGTAGTTTAGGGTTAGTGTTAGGGTTAGGGTTAGTGTTAGGGTTAGGGTACGGCTTAGGGTATGGGATAGGGTATGGTGAGGGTACGGCATAGGGTAGGGTTTAGGGTTAGGGTTAGTGTTAGGGTTAGGGTTAGGGTATGGCTTAGGGTACGGGTGAGGGTACTGTGTAGGTCATTGGTTAGGGTTAGGTTAAGGCTTAGGATACAGGTTATTGTATGGGTTAGGGTACGGCGCAGGGTATGGGTAAGGGTTAGGGTTAGGGATAGAGTTAGGGTACGGCTGAGGGTACGGGTTAGGGTACGGGTGAGGGTACGGCATAGTGTATAGGTTAGGGTTAGGGTTAGGGTACGGCTTAGGGTACGGGTTAGGTTACGGGTGAGGGTACGGCGTAGGGTATGGGTTAGGGTTAGGGTTAGGGTTAGGGTTAGTGTTAGTGTTAGGGTTAGGGTACGGCTTAGGGTATGGGATAGGGTACGGGTGAGGGTACGGCGTAGGGTAGGGGTTAGGGTTAGGGTTAGGGTTAGGGTTAGGGTTAGGGTACGGCTTAGGGTGCGGGTGAGGGTACGGGTGAGGGTACTGCGTAGGGTATGGGTTAGGTTTAGGATTAGGTTTAGGGTTAGGGTTAGGGTTAGGGTTTGGGTTAGGATTAGGGTTAGGGTTAGGGTACGCGTTAGGGTACGGCGTAGGGTATGGGTTAGGTTTAGGATTAGGGTTAGGGTTAGGGTTAGGGTACGGCTTAGGGTACGGGTTAGGGTACGGGTGAGGGTACGGCGTAGGGTATAGGTTAGGGTTAGGGTTAGGGTTAGGGTACGGGTAAGGGTACGGCGTAGCGTATGTGTTAGGGTTAGGGTTAGGGTTAGGGTTAGTTTTAGGGTTAGGGATTGGTTTAGGGTACGGGTTAGGATTAGCATATGTGTTAGGGTTAGGTTTTGGGTTAGGGTTAGGGTACGCGTTAGGGTTAGGGTATGGGTTAGGGTTAGGGTACACGTTAGGATTAGGGTATTTATTAAACCTATCCCACTCTCTAGATACCACTTAGCACGTAAAGGAATATTATTTGGGGTCCAGCCATGGAGAAGATTTTAGTCACTAGGATAACATAAAGAATAAACACATTATAAAAAAATCACATTAGGATTTTCTTTTTAACCTGTTCCTTAAAACACTAGTGCTTAGGAAATCTAATGAGGCAAAAGCAGTCAACGGTAGTTTAGGGTTAGGGTTAGTGTTAGGGTTAGGGTACGGCTTAGGGTATGGGATAGGGTACGGGTGAGGGTACGGCGTAGGGTAGGGGTTAGGGTTAGGGTTAGGGTTAGGGTTAGGGTTAGGGTACGGCTTAGGGTACGGTTGAGGGTACGGGTGAGGGTACTGCGTAGGGTATTGGTTAGGGTTAGGGTACGGCTTAGGATACGGGTTAGGGTACGGGTTAGGGTACGGCGTAGGGTTAGGGTTAGGGTTAGGGTTAGGGTACGGCTTGGGGTACGGGTGAGGTTACGGGTGAGGGTACGGCGTAGGGTATAGGTTAGGGTTAGCGTTAGGGTTATGGTACGGCTTAGGATACGGGTTAGGGTACGGGTGAGGGTACGGCGTAGCGTATGGGTTAGGGTTAGGGTTAGGGTTAGGGTTAGTTTTAGGGCTAGGGATTGGTTTAGGGTACGGGTTAGGATTAGCGTACATGTTAGGGTTAGGGTTTGGGTTAGGGTTAGGGTACGCGTTAGGGTTAGGGTATGGGTTAGGGTTAGGGTACACGTTAGGATTAGGGTATTTATTAAACCTATCCCACTCTCTAGATACGACTTAGCACGTAAAGGAATATTATTTGGGGTCCAGCCATGGAGAAGATTTTAGTCACTAGGATAAGATAAAGAATAAACACATTATAAAAAAATCACATTAGGATTTTTTTTTAACCTGTTCCTTAAAACACTAGTGCTTAGGAAATCTAATGGAGGCAAAAGCAGTCAAGGGTAGTTTAGGGTTAGTGTTAGGGTTAGGGTTAGTGTTAGGGTTAGGGTACGGCTTAGGGTATGGTATAGGGTACGGGTGAGGGTACGGCGTAGGGTAGGGGTTAGGGTTAGGGTTAGGGTTAGGGTTAGGGTTAGGGTACGGCTTAGGGTGCGGGTGAGGGTACGGGTGAGGGTACTGCGTAGGGTATTGGTTAGGGTTAGGGTACGGCTTAAGATACGGGTTAGGGTATGGGTGAGGGTACGGCGTAGCGTATGGGTTAGGGTTAGGGTTAGGGTTAGGGTTAGGGTTAGTTTTAGGGTTAGGGATTGGTTTAGGGTACGGGTTAGGATTAGCGTACGTGTTAGGGTTAGGGTTTGGGTTAGGGTTAGGGTACACGTTAGGATTAGGGTATTTATTAAACCTATCCCACTCTCTAGATACCACTTAGCACGTAAAGGAATATTATTTAGGGTCCAGCCATGGAGAAGATTTTCGTCACTAGGATAAGATAAAGAATAAACACATTATAAAAAAATCACATTAGGATTTTCTTTTTAACCTGTTCCTTAAAACACTAGTGCTTAGGAAATCTAATGGAGGCAAAAGCAGTCAAGGGTAGTTTAGGGTTACGGTTAGGGTTAGGGTTAGTGTTAGTGTTAGGGTACGGCTTAGGATACGGGTTAGGGTACGGGTGAGGGTACGGCGTAGGTTATGGGTTAGGGTTAGGGTTAGTGTTAGGGTTAGGGTACAGCTTAGGGTATGGGATAGGTTATGGGTGAGGGTACGGCATAGGGTAGGGTTTAGGGTTAGGGTTAGTGTTAGGGTTAGGGTTAGGGTATGGCTTAAGGTACGGGTGAGGGTACTGTGTAGGTCATTGGATAGGGTTAGGTTAAGTCTTAGGATACAGGTTATTGTATGGGTTAGGGTACGGCGCAGGGTATGGGTAAGGGTTAGGGTTAGGGTTAGGGTTAGAGTTAGGGTACGGCTTAGGGTACGGGTTAGGGTACGGGTGAGGGTACGGCGTAGTGTATAGGTTAGGGTTAGGGTTAGGGTACGGCTTAGGATACGGGTTAGGTTACGGGTGAGGGTACGGCGTAGGGTATGGGTTAGGGTTAGGGCTAGGGTTAGTGTTACTGTTAGGGTTAGGGTACGGCTTAGCGTATGGGATAGGATACGGGTGAGGGTACGGCGTAGGGTAGGGGTTAGGGTTAGAGTTAGGATTAGGGTTGGGGTTAGGGTAAGGCTTAGGGTACGGGTGAGGGTACGGGTGAGGGTACTGCGTAGGGTATTGGTTAGGGTTAGGATACGGCTTAGGATACGGGTTAGGGTACGGGTTAGGGTATGGCGTAGGGTATGGGTTAGGGTTAGGGTTAAGGTTAGGGTTAAGTTTAGGGTACGGCTTAGGATACGGGTTAGGGTACAGGTGAGGGTACGGCGTAGCGTATGGGTTAGGGTTAGGTTTAGGGTACGTCTTAGGGTACGGGTTAGGGTACGGGTGATGGTACGGCATAGGGTAAGGGTTAGGGTTAGAGTTAGGGTTACGGTTAGTTTTAGGGTTAGGGATTGGTTTAGGGTACGGGTTAGGATTAGCGTACGTGTTAGGGTTAGATTTTGGGTTAGGGTTAGGGTACGCATTAGGGTTAGGGTATGGGTTAGGGTTAGGGTACACGTTAGGATTAGGGTATTTATTAAACCTATCCCACTCTCTAGATACCACTTAGCACGTAAAGGAATATTATTTAGGGTCCAGCCATGGAGAAGATTTTCGTCACTAGGATAAGATAAAGTATAAACACATTATAAAAAAATCACATTAGGATTTTCTTTTTAACCTGTTCCTTAAAACACTCGTGCTTAGGAAATCTAATGGAGGCAAAAGCAGTCAAGGGTAGTTTAGGGTTAGTGTTAGGGTTAGGGTTAGTGTTAGGGTTAGGGTACGGCTTAGGGTATGGGATAGGGTATGGTGAGGGTACGGCATAGGGTAGGGTTTAGGGTTAGGGTTAGTGTTAGGGTTAGGGTTAGGGTATGGCTTAGGGTACGGGTGAGGGTACTGTGTAGGTCATTGGTTAGGGTTAGGTTAAGGCTTAGGATACAGGTTATTGTATGGGTTAGGGTACGGCGCAGGGTATGGGTAAGGGTTAGGGTTAGGGATAGAGTTAGGGTACGGCTGAGGGTACGGGTTAGGGTACGGGTGAGGGTACGGCATAGTGTATAGGTTAGGGTTAGGGTTAGGGTACGGCTTAGGGTACGGGTTAGGTTACGGGTGAGGGTACGGCGTAGGGTATGGGTTAGGGTTAGGGTTAGGGTTAGGGTTAGTGTTAGTGTTAGGGTTAGGGTACGGCTTAGGGTATGGGATAGGGTACGGGTGAGGGTACGGCGTAGGGTAGGGGTTAGGGTTAGGGTTAGGGTTAGGGTTAGGGTTAGGGTACGGCTTAGGGTGCGGGTGAGGGTACGGGTGAGGGTACTGCGTAGGGTATGGGTTAGGTTTAGGATTAGGTTTAGGGTTAGGGTTAGGGTTAGGGTTTGGGTTAGGATTAGGGTTAGGGTTAGGGTACGCGTTAGGGTACGGCGTAGGGTATGGGTTAGGTTTAGGATTAGGGTTAGGGTTAGGGTTAGGGTACGGCTTAGGGTACGGGTTAGGGTACGGGTGAGGGTACGGCGTAGGGTATAGGTTAGGGTTAGGGTTAGGGTTAGGGTACGGGTAAGGGTACGGCGTAGCGTATGTGTTAGGGTTAGGGTTAGGGTTAGGGTTAGTTTTAGGGTTAGGGATTGGTTTAGGGTACGGGTTAGGATTAGCATATGTGTTAGGGTTAGGTTTTGGGTTAGGGTTAGGGTACGCGTTAGGGTTAGGGTATGGGTTAGGGTTAGGGTACACGTTAGGATTAGGGTATTTATTAAACCTATCCCACTCTCTAGATACCACTTAGCACGTAAAGGAATATTATTTGGGGTCCAGCCATGGAGAAGATTTTAGTCACTAGGATAACATAAAGAATAAACACATTATAAAAAAATCACATTAGGATTTTCTTTTTAACCTGTTCCTTAAAACACTAGTGCTTAGGAAATCTAATGAGGCAAAAGCAGTCAACGGTAGTTTAGGGTTAGGGTTAGTGTTAGGGTTAGGGTACGGCTTAGGGTATGGGATAGGGTACGGGTGAGGGTACGGCGTAGGGTAGGGGTTAGGGTTAGGGTTAGGGTTAGGGTTAGGGTTAGGGTACGGCTTAGGGTACGGTTGAGGGTACGGGTGAGGGTACTGCGTAGGGTATTGGTTAGGGTTAGGGTACGGCTTAGGATACGGGTTAGGGTACGGGTTAGGGTACGGCGTAGGGTTAGGGTTAGGGTTAGGGTTAGGGTACGGCTTGGGGTACGGGTGAGGTTACGGGTGAGGGTACGGCGTAGGGTATAGGTTAGGGTTAGCGTTAGGGTTATGGTACGGCTTAGGATACGGGTTAGGGTACGGGTGAGGGTACGGCGTAGCGTATGGGTTAGGGTTAGGGTTAGGGTTAGGGTTAGTTTTAGGGCTAGGGATTGGTTTAGGGTACGGGTTAGGATTAGCGTACATGTTAGGGTTAGGGTTTGGGTTAGGGTTAGGGTACGCGTTAGGGTTAGGGTATGGGTTAGGGTTAGGGTACACGTTAGGATTAGGGTATTTATTAAACCTATCCCACTCTCTAGATACGACTTAGCACGTAAAGGAATATTATTTGGGGTCCAGCCATGGAGAAGATTTTAGTCACTAGGATAAGATAAAGAATAAACACATTATAAAAAAATCACATTAGGATTTTCTTTTTAACCTGTTCCTTAAAACACTAGTGCTTAGGAAATCTAATGGAGGCAAAAGCAGTCAAGGGTAGTTTAGGGTTAGTGTTAGGGTTAGGGTTAGTGTTAGGGTTAGGGTACGGCTTAGGGTATGGTATAGGGTACGGGTGAGGGTACGGCGTAGGGTAGGGGTTAGGGTTAGGGTTAGGGTTAGGGTTAGGGTTAGGGTATGGCTTAAGGTACGGGTGAGGGTACTGTGTAGGTCATTGGATAGGGTTAGGTTAAGTCTTAGGATACAGGTTATTGTATGGGTTAGGGTACGGCGCAGGGTATGGGTAAGGGTTAGGGTTAGGGTTAGGGTTAGAGTTAGGGTACGGCTTAGGGTACGGGTTAGGGTACGGGTGAGGGTACGGCGTAGTGTATAGGTTAGGGTTAGGGTTAGGGTACGGCTTAGGATACGGGTTAGGTTACGGGTGAGGGTACGGCGTAGGGTATGGGTTAGGGTTAGGGCTAGGGTTAGTGTTACTGTTAGGGTTAGGGTACGGCTTAGCGTATGGGATAGGATACGGGTGAGGGTACGGCGTAGGGTAGGGGTTAGGGTTAGAGTTAGGATTAGGGTTGGGGTTAGGGTAAGGCTTAGGGTACGGGTGAGGGTACGGGTGAGGGTACTGCGTAGGGTATTGGTTAGGGTTAGGATACGGCTTAGGATACGGGTTAGGGTACGGGTTAGGGTATGGCGTAGGGTATGGGTTAGGGTTAGGGTTAAGGTTAGGGTTAAGTTTAGGGTACGGCTTAGGATACGGGTTAGGGTACAGGTGAGGGTACGGCGTAGCGTATGGGTTAGGGTTAGGTTTAGGGTACGTCTTAGGGTACGGGTTAGGGTACGGGTGATGGTACGGCATAGGGTAAGGGTTAGGGTTAGAGTTAGGGTTACGGTTAGTTTTAGGGTTAGGGATTGGTTTAGGGTACGGGTTAGGATTAGCGTACGTGTTAGGGTTAGATTTTGGGTTAGGGTTAGGGTACGCATTAGGGTTAGGGTATGGGTTAGGGTTAGGGTACACGTTAGGATTAGGGTATTTATTAAACCTATCCCACTCTCTAGATACCACTTAGCACGTAAAGGAATATTATTTAGGGTCCAGCCATGGAGAAGATTTTCGTCACTAGGATAAGATAAAGAATAAACACATTATAAAAAAATCACATTAGGATTTTCTTTTTAACCTGTTCCTTAAAACACTCGTGCTTAGGAAATCTAATGGAGGCAAAAGCAGTCAAGGGTAGTTTAGGGTTAGTGTTAGGGTTAGGGTTAGTGTTAGGGTTAGGGTACGGCTTAGGGTATGGGATAGGGTATGGTGAGGGTACGGCATAGGGTAGGGTTTAGGGTTAGGGTTAGTGTTAGGGTTAGGGTTAGGGTATGGCTTAGGGTACGGGTGAGGGTACTGTGTAGGTCATTGGTTAGGGTTAGGTTAAGGCTTAGGATACAGGTTATTGTATGGGTTAGGGTACGGCGCAGGGTATGGGTAAGGGTTAGGGTTAGGGATAGAGTTAGGGTACGGCTGAGGGTACGGGTTAGGGTACGGGTGAGGGTACGGCATAGTGTATAGGTTAGGGTTAGGGTTAGGGTACGGCTTAGGGTACGGGTTAGGTTACGGGTGAGGGTACGGCGTAGGGTATGGGTTAGGGTTAGGGTTAGGGTTAGGGTTAGTGTTAGTGTTAGGGTTAGGGTACGGCTTAGGGTATGGGATAGGGTACGGGTGAGGGTACGGCGTAGGGTAGGGGTTAGGGTTAGGGTTAGGGTTAGGGTTAGGGTTAGGGTACGGCTTAGGGTGCGGGTGAGGGTACGGGTGAGGGTACTGCGTAGGGTATGGGTTAGGTTTAGGATTAGGTTTAGGGTTAGGGTTAGGGTTAGGGTTTGGGTTAGGATTAGGGTTAGGGTTAGGGTACGCGTTAGGGTACGGCGTAGGGTATGGGTTAGGTTTAGGATTAGGGTTAGGGTTAGGGTTAGGGTACGGCTTAGGGTACGGGTTAGGGTACGGGTGAGGGTACGGCGTAGGGTATAGGTTAGGGTTAGGGTTAGGGTTAGGGTACGGGTAAGGGTACGGCGTAGCGTATGTGTTAGGGTTAGGGTTAGGGTTAGGGTTAGTTTTAGGGTTAGGGATTGGTTTAGGGTACGGGTTAGGATTAGCATATGTGTTAGGGTTAGGTTTTGGGTTAGGGTTAGGGTACGCGTTAGGGTTAGGGTATGGGTTAGGGTTAGGGTACACGTTAGGATTAGGGTATTTATTAAACCTATCCCACTCTCTAGATACCACTTAGCACGTAAAGGAATATTATTTGGGGTCCAGCCATGGAGAAGATTTTAGTCACTAGGATAACATAAAGAATAAACACATTATAAAAAAATCACATTAGGATTTTCTTTTTAACCTGTTCCTTAAAACACTAGTGCTTAGGAAATCTAATGAGGCAAAAGCAGTCAACGGTAGTTTAGGGTTAGGGTTAGTGTTAGGGTTAGGGTACGGCTTAGGGTATGGGATAGGGTACGGGTGAGGGTACGGCGTAGGGTAGGGGTTAGGGTTAGGGTTAGGGTTAGGGTTAGGGTTAGGGTACGGCTTAGGGTACGGTTGAGGGTACGGGTGAGGGTACTGCGTAGGGTATTGGTTAGGGTTAGGGTACGGCTTAGGATACGGGTTAGGGTACGGGTTAGGGTACGGCGTAGGGTTAGGGTTAGGGTTAGGGTTAGGGTACGGCTTGGGGTACGGGTGAGGTTACGGGTGAGGGTACGGCGTAGGGTATAGGTTAGGGTTAGCGTTAGGGTTATGGTACGGCTTAGGATACGGGTTAGGGTACGGGTGAGGGTACGGCGTAGCGTATGGGTTAGGGTTAGGGTTAGGGTTAGGGTTAGTTTTAGGGCTAGGGATTGGTTTAGGGTACGGGTTAGGATTAGCGTACATGTTAGGGTTAGGGTTTGGGTTAGGGTTAGGGTACGCGTTAGGGTTAGGGTATGGGTTAGGGTTAGGGTACACGTTAGGATTAGGGTATTTATTAAACCTATCCCACTCTCTAGATACGACTTAGCACGTAAAGGAATATTATTTGGGGTCCAGCCATGGAGAAGATTTTAGTCACTAGGATAAGATAAAGAATAAACACATTATAAAAAAATCACATTAGGATTTTCTTTTTAACCTGTTCCTTAAAACACTAGTGCTTAGGAAATCTAATGGAGGCAAAAGCAGTCAAGGGTAGTTTAGGGTTAGTGTTAGGGTTAGGGTTAGTGTTAGGGTTAGGGTACGGCTTAGGGTATGGTATAGGGTACGGGTGAGGGTACGGCGTAGGGTAGGGGTTAGGGTTAGGGTTAGGGTTAGGGTTAGGGTTAGGGTACGGCTTAGGGTGCGGGTGAGGGTACGGGTGAGGGTACTGCGTAGGGTATTGGTTAGGGTTAGGGTACGGCTTAAGATACGGGTTAGGGTATGGGTGAGGGTACGGCGTAGCGTATGGGTTAGGGTTAGGGTTAGGGTTAGGGTTAGGGTTAGTTTTAGGGTTAGGGATTGGTTTAGGGTACGGGTTAGGATTAGCGTACGTGTTAGGGTTAGGGTTTGGGTTAGGGTTAGGGTACACGTTAGGATTAGGGTATTTATTAAACCTATCCCACTCTCTAGATACCACTTAGCACGTAAAGGAATATTATTTAGGGTCCAGCCATGGAGAAGATTTTCGTCACTAGGATAAGATAAAGAATAAACACATTATAAAAAAATCACATTAGGATTTTCTTTTTAACCTGTTCCTTAAAACACTAGTGCTTAGGAAATCTAATGGAGGCAAGAAGCAGTCAAGGGTAGTTTAGGGTTACGGTTAGGGTTAGGGTTAGTGTTAGTGTTAGGGTACGGCTTAGGATACGGGTTAGGGTACGGGTGAGGGTACGGCGTAGGTTATGGGTTAGGGTTAGGGTTAGTGTTAGGGTTAGGGTACAGCTTAGGGTATGGGATAGGTTATGGGTGAGGGTACGGCATAGGGTAGGGTTTAGGGTTAGGGTTAGTGTTAGGGTTAGGGTTAGGGTATGGCTTAAGGTACGGGTGAGGGTACTGTGTAGGTCATTGGATAGGGTTAGGTTAAGTCTTAGGATACAGGTTATTGTATGGGTTAGGGTACGGCGCAGGGTATGGGTAAGGGTTAGGGTTAGGGTTAGGGTTAGAGTTAGGGTACGGCTTAGGGTACGGGTTAGGGTACGGGTGAGGGTACGGCGTAGTGTATAGGTTAGGGTTAGGGTTAGGGTACAGCTTAGGATACGGGTTAGGTTACGGGTGAGGGTACGGCGTAGGGTATGGGTTAGGGTTAGGGTTAGGGTTAGTGTTACTGTTAGGGTTAGGGTACGGCTTAGCGTATGGGATAGGATACGGGTGAGGGTACGGCGTAGGGTAGGGGTTAGGGTTAGAGTTAGGATTAGGGTTGGGGTTAGGGTAAGGCTTAGGGTACGGGTGAGGGTACGGGTGAGGGTACTGCGTAGGGTATTGGTTAGGGTTAGGATACGGCTTAGGATACGGGTTAGGGTACGGGTTAGGGTATGGCGTAGGGTATGGGTTAGGGTTAGGGTTAAGGTTAGGGTTAAGTTTAGGGTACGGCTTAGGATACGGGTTAGGGTACAGGTGAGGGTACGGCGTAGCGTATGGGTTAGGGTTAGGTTTAGGGTACGTCTTAGGGTACGGGTTAGGGTACGGGTGATGGTACGGCATAGGGTAAGGGTTAGGGTTAGAGTTAGGGTTACGGTTAGTTTTAGGGTTAGGGATTGGTTTAGGGTACGGGTTAGGATTAGCGTACGTGTTAGGGTTAGATTTTGGGTTAGGGTTAGGGTACGCGTTAGGGTTAGGGTATTTATTAAACCTATCCCACTCTCTAGATACCACTTAGCACGTAAAGAGATATTATTAGGGATCCAGCCATGGAGAAGATTTTAGTCACTAGGATAAGATAAAGAATAAACACATTATAAAAAAATCACATTAGGATTTTCTTTTTAACCTGTTCCTTAAAACACTAGTGCTTAGGAAATCTAATAGAGGCAAAAGCAATCAAGGGTAGTTTAGGGTTAGGGTTAGGGTTAGGGTTAGTCTTAGGGTTAGGGTTAGGGTATGGCTTAGGGTACGGGTGAGGGTACGGGTGAGGGTACTGCGTAGGGTATTGGTTAGGGTTAGGGTACGGCTTAGGATACGTGTTAGGGTACGGGTTAGGGTACGGCGTAGAGTGTGGGTTAGGGTTAGGGTTAGTGTTAGGGTTAGGGTTACGGTACGTCTTAGGGTACGTGTTAGGGTACGGGTGAGGATACGGCGTAGGTTATGGGTTAGGGTTAGGGTTAGGATTAGGGTTAGGGTACGGCTTAGGATACGGGTTAGGGTACGGGTGAGGGTACGGCGTAGGTTATCGGTTAGGGTTAGGGTTAGTGTTAGGGTTATGGTACGGCTTAGGTTATGGGATAGGGTACAGGTGAGGGTATGGCATAGGGTAGGGGTTAGGGTTAGGGTTAGGGTTAGGGTACGGCTTAGGGTACGGGTGAGGGTATGGGTGAGGATACTGCGTAGGGTATTGGTTAGGGTTAGGGTACGGCTTAGGATACCGGTTAGGGTACGTCTTAGGTTATGGCGTACGGTATGGGTTAGGGTTAGGGTTAGGGTTAGGGTACGGCTTAGGGTACGGGTTAGGGTACGGGTGAGGTTACGGCGTAGGGTGTAGTTTAGAGTTAGGGTTAGGGTTAGGGTACGGCTTAGGATACGGGTTAGTGTACGGGTGAGGGTACGGCGTAGCGTATGGTTTAGGGTTAGGGTTAGTGTTAGGGTACGGCTTAGGGTACGGGTTAGGGTACGGGTGAGGGTACGGCGTAGGTTAGAGTTAGGGTTAGGGTTAGGGTTAGGGTTAGTTTTAGGGTTAGGGATTGGTTTAGGGTACGGGTTAGGATTAGCATACTTGTTCGGGTTAGGGTTTTGGTTAGGGTTAGGGTACGCGTTAGGGTTAGGGTATGGGTTAGGTTTAGGGTACACTTTAGGATTAGGGTATTTATTAAACCTATCCCACTTTCTAGATACCACTTAGCACGTAAAGGAATATTATTTGGGGTTCAGCCATGGACAAGATTTTATTCACTGGGATAAGATAAAGAATAAACACATTATAAAAAAATCACATAAGGTTTTCTTTTTAACCTGTTCCTTTAAACACTAGTGTTTAGGAAATCTAATGGAGGCAAAAGCAGTAAAGTGTAGTTTAGGGTTAGGGTTAGGGTTAGGGTTAGGGTAGGGCTTAGGATACGGGTGAGGGTACTGGTGAGGGTACTGCGTAGGTTATTGGTTAGGGTTAGGGTACGGCTTAGGATACGGGTTAGGATATGGGTTAGGTTACGGCGTTGGGTATGGGTGAGGGTTAGGGTTAGGGTTAGGGTAAGGCTTTAGGTACGGGTTAGGGTACGGGTGAGGGTACGGCATAGGGTAGAGGTTAGGGTTAGTTTTAGGGTTAGGGTACGGCTTAGGATACGGGTTAGGGTATGGGTGAGGGTACGGCGTAGCGTATGGGTTAGGGTTAGGGTTAGTTTTAGGGTTAGGGCTTGGTTTAGGGTACAGGTTAGGATTAGCGTACGTGTTAGGGTTAGGGTTTGGGTTAGGGTTAGGGTACGCATTAGGGTTAGGGTATGGGTTAGGGTTAGGGTACACGTTAGGATTAGGGTATTTATTAAACCTATCCCACTCTCTAGATACCACTTAGCACGTAAAGGAATATTATTTAGGGTCCAGCCATGGAGAAGATTTTCGTCACTAGGATAAGATAAAGAATAAACACATTATAAAAAAATCACATTAGGATTTTCTTTTTAACCTGTTCCTTAAAACACTCGTGCTTAGGAAATCTAATGGAGGCAAAAGCAGTCAAGGGTAGTTTAGGGTTAGTGTTAGGGTTAGGGTTAGTGTTAGGGTTAGGGTACGGCTTAGGGTATGGGATAGGGTATGGTGAGGGTACGGCATAGGGTAGGGTTTAGGGTTAGGGTTAGTGTTAGGGTTAGGGTTAGGGTATGGCTTAGGGTACGGGTGAGGGTACTGTGTAGGTCATTGGTTAGGGTTAGGTTAAGGCTTAGGATACAGGTTATTGTATGGGTTAGGGTACGGCGCAGGGTATGGGTAAGGGTTAGGGTTAGGGATAGAGTTAGGGTACGGCTGAGGGTACGGGTTAGGGTACGGGTGAGGGTACGGCATAGTGTATAGGTTAGGGTTAGGGTTAGGGTACGGCTTAGGGTACGGGTTAGGTTACGGGTGAGGGTACGGCGTAGGGTATGGGTTAGGGTTAGGGTTAGGGTTAGGGTTAGTGTTAGTGTTAGGGTTAGGGTACGGCTTAGCGTATGGGATAGGTTACGGGTGAGGGTACGGCGTAGGCTAGGGGTTAGGGTTAGAGTTAGGGTTCGGGTTGGGGTTAGGGTACGGCTTAGGGTACGGGTGAGGGTATGGGTGAGGATACTGCGTAGGGTATTGGTTAGGGTTAGGATACGGCTTAGGATACGGGTTAGTGTACGGGTTAGGGTATGGCGTAGGGTATGGGTTAGGGTTAGGGTTAGGGTTAGGGTTAGGGTTAGGGTACGGCTTAGGATACGGGTTAGGGTACGGGTGAGGGTACGGCGTAGCGTATGGGTTAGGGTTAGGTTTGGGTTAGGGTTAGTTTTAGGGTTAGGGATTGGTTTAGGGTACGGGTTAGGATTAGCGTACGTGTTAGGATTAGGTTTTGGGTTAGGGTTAGGGTACGCGTTAGGGTTAGGGTATAGGTTAGGGTTAGGGTACACGTTAGGATTAGGGTATTTATTAAACCTATCCCACTCTCTAGATACCACTTAGCACGTAAAGGAATATTAGTAGGGATCCAGCCATGGAGAAGATTTTAGTCACTAGGATAAGATAAAGAATAAACACATTATAAAAAAATCACATTAGGATTTTCTTTTTAACCTGTTCCTTAAAACACTAGTGCTTAGGAAATCTAATAGAGGCAAAAGCAATCAAGGGTAGTTTAGGGTTAGGGTTAGGGTTAGGGTTAGTGTTAGGGTTATGGTACGGCTTAGGTTATGGGATAGGGTACAGGTGAGGGTATGGCATAGGGTAGGGTTTAGGGTTAGGGTTAGGGTTAGGGTTAGGGTACGGCTTAGGGTACGGGTGAGGGTATGGGTGAGGATACAGCATAGGGTATTGGTTAGGGTTAGGGTACGGCTTAGGATACGGGTTAGGGTACGTGTTAGGGTATGGCGTACGGTATGGGTTAGGGTTAGGGTTAGGGTTAGGGTTAGGGTTAGGGTACGGCTTAGGGTACGGGTTAGGGTACGGGTGAGGTTACGGCGTAGGGTATAGTTTAGGGTTAGGGTTAGGGTTAGGGTACGGCTTAGGATACGGGTTAGGGTACGGGTGAGGGTACGGCGTAGCGTATGGTTTAGGGTTAGGGTTAGGGTTAGGGTACGGCTTAGGGTACGAGTTAGGGTACGGGTGAGGGTACGGTGTAGGTTATGGGTTAGGGTTAGGGTTAGGGTTAGGGTTAGTTTTAGGGTTAGGGATTGGTTTAGGGTACGGGTTAGGATTAGCATACGTGTTCGGGTTAGGGTTTTGGTTAGGGTTAGGGTACGCGTTAGGGTTAGGGTATGGGTTAGGTTTAGGGTACACTTTAGGATTAGGGTATTTATTAAACCTATCCCACTCTCTAGATACCACTTAGCACGTAAAGGAATATTATTTGGGGTTCAGCCATGGAGAAGATTTTAGTAACTAGGATAAGATAAAGAATAAACACATTATAAAAAAATCACATAAGGTTTTCTTTTTAACCTGTTCCTTAAAACACTAGTGTTTAGGAAATCTAATGGAGGCAAAAGCAGTAAAGGGTAGTTTAGGGTTAGGGTTAGGGTTAGGGTTAGGGTAGGGCTTAGGATACGGGTGAGGGTACTGGTGAGGGTACTGCGTAGGGTATTGGTTAGGGTTAGGGTACGGCTTAGGATACGGGTTAGGGTACGGGTTAGGGTACGGCGTAGGGTATGGGTTAGGTTTAGGATTAGGGTTAGGGTTAGGGTTAGGGTACGGCTTAGGGTACGGGTTAGGGTACGGGTGAGGGTACGGCGTAGGGTATAGGTTAGGGTTAGGGTTAGGGTTAGGGTACGGGTGAGGGTACGGCGTAGCGTATGGGTTAGGGTTAGGGTTAGGGTTAGGGTTAGTTTTAGGGTTAGGGATTGGTTTAGGGTACGGGTTAGGATTAGCGTACGTGTTAGGGTTAGGGTTTGGGTTAGGGTTAGGGTACGCGTTAGGGTTAGGGTATGGGTTAGGGTTAGGGTACACATTAGGATTAGGGTATTTATTAAACCTATCCCACTCTCTAGATACCACTTAGCACGTAAAGGAATATTATTTGGGGTCCAGCCATGGAGAAGATTTTAGTCACTAGGATAAGATAAAGAATAAACACATTATAAAAAAATCACATTAGGATTTTCTTTTTAACCTGTTCCTTAAAACACTAGTGCTTAGGAAATCTAATGGAGGCAAAAGCAGTCAAGGGTAGTTTAGGGTTAGGGTTAGGGTTAGGGTTAGTGTTAGGGTTAGGGTACGGCTTAGGGTATGGGATAGGGTACGGGTGAGGGTACGGCGTAGGGTAGGGGTTAGGGTTAGGGTTAGGGTTAGGGTTAGGGTTAGGGTACGGCTTAGGGTGCGGGTGAGGGTACCGTTGAGAGTACTGCGTAGGGTATGGGTTAGGTTTAGGATTAGGTTTAGGGTTAGGGTTAGGGTTAGGGTTAGGGTTAGGGTTAGGGTTAGGGTACGGCGTAGGGTACGGCGTAGGGTATGGGTTAGGTTTAGGATTAGGGTTAGGGTTAGGGTTAGGGTACGGCTTAGGGTACGGGTTAGGGTACGGGTGAGGGTACGGCGTAGGGTATAGGTTAGGGTAAGGGTTAGGGTTAGGGTACAGGTGAGGGTACGGCGTAGCGTATGGTTTAGGGTTAGGGTTAGGGTTAGGGTTAGTTTTAGGGTTAGGGATTGGTTTAGGGAACGGGTTAGGATTAGCGTACGTGTTAGAGTTAGGGTTTGGGTTAGGGTTAGGGTACACGTTAGGGTTAGGGTATGGGTTAGGGTTAGGGTACACGTTAGGATTAGGGTATTTATTAAACCTATCCCACTCTCTAGATACCACTTAGCACGTAAAGGAATATTATTTGGGGTCCAGCCATGGAGAAGATTTTCGTCACTAGGATAAGATAAAGAATAAACACATTATAAAAAAATCACATTAGGATTTTCTTTTTAACCTGTTCCTTAAAACACTAGTGCTTAGGAAATCTAATGGAGGCAAAAGCAGTCAAGGGTAGTTTAGGTTTAGGGTTAGGGTTAGGGTTAGTGTTAGGGTTAGGGTACGGCTTAGGGTATGGGATAGGGTACGGGTGAGGGTACGGCGTAGGGTAGGGGTTAGGGTTAGGGTTAGGGTTAGGGTTAGGGTTAGGGTACGGCTTAGGGTACGGGTGAGGGTACGGGTGAGGGTACTGCGTAGGGTATTGTTTAGGGTTAGGGTACGGCTTAGGATACGGGTTAGGGTACGGCGTAGCGTATGGGTTAGGGTTAGGGTTAGGGTTAGGTTTAGGGTAAGGCTTGGGGTACGGGTGAGGGTACGGGTGAGGGTACGCCGTAGGGTATGGGTTAGGGTTAGGGTTAGGGTTAGGGTTAGGGTACGGCTTAGGATACGGGTTAGGGTACGGGTGAGGGTACGGCGTAGCGTATGGGTTAGGGTTAGGGTTAGGGTTAGGGTTAGTTTTAGGGTTAGGGATTGGTTTAGGGTACGGGTTAGGATTAGCGTACGTGTTAGGGTTAGGGTTTGGGTTAGGGTTAGGGTACGCGTTAGGGTTAGGGAATGGGTTAGGGTTAGGGTACACGTTAGGATTAGGGTATTTATTAAACTTATCCCACTCTCTAGATACCACTTAGCACGTAAAGGAATATTATTTGGGGTCCAGCCATGGAAAAGATTTTAGTCACTAGGATAAGATAAAGAATAAACACATTATAAAAAAATCACATTAGGATTTTCTTTTTAACCTGTTCCTTAAAACACTAGTGCTTAGGAAATCTAATGGAGGCAAAAGCAGTCAAGGGTAGTTTAGGGTTAGGGTTAGGGTTAGGGTTAGTGTTAGGGTTAGGGTACTGCTTAGGGTATGGGATAGGGTACGGGTGAGGGTACGGCGTAGGGTAGGGGTTAGGGTTAGGGTTAGGGTTAGGGTTAGGGTTAGGGTACGGCTTAGGGTGCGGGTGAGGGTACCGTTGAGAGTACTGCGTAGGGTATGGGTTAGGTTTAGGATTAGGTTTAGGGTTAGGGTTAGGGTTAGGGTTAGGGTTAGGGTTAGGGTTAGGGTACGGCGTAGGGTACGGCGTAGGTTATGGGTTAGGTTTAGGATTAGGGTTAGGGTTAGGGTTAGGGTACGGCTTAGGGTACGGGTTAGGGTACGGGTGAGGGTACGGCGTAGGGTATAGGTTAGGGTAAGGGTTAGGGTTAGGGTACAGGTGAGGGTACGGCGTAGCGTATGGTTTAGGGTTAGGGTTAGTGTTAGGGTTAGTTTTAGGGTTAGGGATTGGTTTAGGGAACGGGTTAGGATTAGCGTACGTGTTAGAGTTAGGGTTTGGGTTAGGGTTAGGGTACACGTTAGGGTTAGGGTATGGGTTAGGGTTAGGGTACACGTTAGGATTAGGGTATTTATTAAACCTATCCCACTCTCTAGATACCACTTAGCACGTAAAGGAATATTATTTGGGGTCCAGCCATGGAGAAGATTTTCGTCACTAGGATAAGATAAAGAATAAACACATTATAAAAAAATCACATTAGGATTTTCTTTTTAACCTGTTCCTTAAAACACTAGTGCTTAGGAAATCTAATGGAGGCAAAAGCAGTCAAGGGTAGTTTAGGTTTAGGGTTAGGGTTAGGGTTAGTGTTAGGGTTAGGGTACGGCTTAGGGTATGGGATAGGGTACGGGTGAGGGTACGGCGTAGGGTAGGGGTTAGGGTTAGGGTTAGGGTTAGGGTTAGGGTTAGGGTACGGCTTAGGGTACGGGTGAGGGTACGGGTGAGGGTACTGCGTAGGGTATTGTTTAGGGTTAGGGTACGGCTTAGGATACGGGTTAGGGTACGGGTTAGGGTACGGCGTAGCGTATGGGTTAGGGTTAGGGTTAGGGTTAGGTTTAGGGTACGGCTTGGGGTACGGGTGAGGGTACGGGTGAGGGTACGCCGTAGGGTATGGGTTAGGGTTAGGGTTAGGGTTAGGGTTAGGGTACGGCTTAGGATACGGGTTAGGGTACGGGTGAGGGTACGGCGTAGCGTATGGGTTAGGGTTAGGGTTAGGGTTAGGGTTAGTTTTAGGGTTAGGGATTGGTTTAGGGTACGGGTTAGGATTAGCGTACGTGTTAGGGTTAGGGTTTGGGTTAGGGTTAGGGTACGCGTTAGGGTTAGGGAATGGGTTAGGGTTAGGGTACACGTTAGGATTAGGGTATTTATTAAACTTATCCCACTCTCTAGATACCACTTAGCACGTAAAGGAATATTATTTGGGGTCCAGCCATGGAAAAGATTTTAGTCACTAGGATAAGATAAAGAATAAACACATTATAAAAAAATCACATTAGGATTTTCTTTTTAACCTGTTCCTTAAAACACTAGTGCTTAGGAAATCTAATGGAGGCAAAAGCAGTCAAGGGTAGTTTAGGGTTAGGGTTAGGGTTAGGGTTAATGTTAGGGTTAGGGTACGGCTTAGGGTATGGGATAGGGTACGGGTGAGGGTACGGCGTAGGGTAGGGGTTAGGGTTAGGGTTAGGGTTAGGGTTAGGGTACGGCTTAGGGTGCGGGTGAGGGTACGGGTGAGGGTACTGCGTAGGGTATGGGTTAGGTTTAGGATTAGGTTTAGGGTTAGGGTTAGGGTTAGGGTTAGGGATAGGGTTAGGATTAGGGTTAGGGTTAGGGTACGGGTTAGGGTACGGCGTAGGGTATGGGTTAGGTTTAGGATTAGGGTTAGGGTTAGGGTTAGGGTACGGCTTAGGGTACGGGTTAGGGTACGGGTGAGGGTACGGCGTAGGGTATAGGTTAGGGTTAGGGTACGGGTTAGGGTACGGGTGAGGGTACGGCTTAGCGTATGGGTTAGGGTTAGGGTTAGGGTTAGGGTTAGTTTTAGGGTTAGGGATTGGTTTAGGGTACGGGTTAGGATTAGCATACGTGTTAGGGTTAGGGTTTGGATTAGGGTTAGGGTACGCGTTAGGGTTAGGGTATGGGTTAGGGTTAGGGTACACGTTAGGGTTAGGGTATGGGTTAGGGTTAGGGTACACGTTAGGATTAGGGTATTTATTAAACCTATCGCACTATCTAGATACCACTTAGCACGTAAAGGAATATTATTTGGGGTCCAGCAATGGAGAAGATTTTAGTCACTAGGATAAGATAAAGAATAAACACATTATAAAAAAATCACATTAGGATTTTCTTTTTAACCTGTTCCTTAAAACACTAGTGCTTAGGAAATCTAATGGAGGCAAAAGCAGTCAAGGGTAGTTTAGGGTTAGGGTTAGGGTTAGGGTTAGTGTTAGGGTTAGGGTACGGCTTAGGGTATGGGATAGGGTACGGGTGAGGGTACGGCGTAGGGTAGGGGTTAGGGTTAGGGTTAGGGTTAGGGTTAGGGTTAGGGTTAGGGTACGGCTTAGGGTGCGGGTGAGGGTACCGTTGAGAGTACTGCGTAGGGTATGGGTTAGGTTTAGGATTAGGTTTAGGGTTAGGGTTAGGGTTAGGGTTAGGGTTAGGGTTAGGGTTAGGGTACGGGTTAGGGTACGGCGTAGGGTATGGGTTAGGTTTAGGATTAGGGTTAGGGTTAGGGTTAGGGTACGGCTTAGGGTACGGGTTAGGGTACGGGTGAGGGTACGGCGTAGGGTATAGGTTAGGGTTAGGGTTAGGGTACGGGTCAGGGTACGGCGTAGCGTATGGTTTAGGGTTAGGGTTAGGGTTAGGGTTAGTTTTAGGGTTAGGGATTGGTTTAGGGAACGGGTTAGGGTAAGGGTTAGTTTTAGGGTTAGGGATTGGTTTAGGGAACGGGTTAGGATTAGCGTACGTGTTAGGGTTAGGGTTTGGGTTAGGGTTAGGGTACACGTTAGGGTTAGGGTATGGGTTAGGGTTAGGGTACACGTTAGGATTAGGGTATTTATTAAACCTATCCCACTCTCTAGATACCACTTAGCACGTAAAGGAATATTATTTGGGGTCCAGCCATGGAGAAGATTTTAGTCACTAGGATAAGATAAAGAATAAACACATTATAAAAAAATCACATTAGGATTTTCTTTTTAACCTGTTCCTTAAAACACTAGTGCTTAGGAAATCTAATGGAGGCAAAAGCAGTCAAGGGTAGTTTAGGGTTAGGGTTAGGGTTAGGGTTAGTGTTAGGGTTAGGGTACGGCTTAGGGTATGGGATAGGGTACGGGTGAGGGTACGGCGTAGGGTAGGGGTTAGGTTTAGGGTTAGGGTTAGGGTTAGGGTTAGGGTAGGGCTTAGGATACGGGTGAGGTTACTGGTGAGGGTACTGCGTAGGTTATTGGTTAGGGTTAGGGTACGGCTTAGGATACGGGTTAGGATATGGGTTAGGTTACAGCGTTGGGTATGGGTGAGGGTTAGGGTTAGGGTTAGGGTAAGGCTTTGGGTACGGGTTAGGGTACGGGTGAGGGTACGGCGTAGGGTAGAGGTTAGGGTTAGGTTTAGGGTTAGGGTACGGCTTAGGATACGGGTTAGGGTATGGGTGAGGGTACGGCGTAGCGTATGGGTTAGGGTTAGGGTTAGGGTTAGGGTTAGTTTTAGGGTTAGGGATTGGTTTAGGGTACGGGTTAGGATTAGCGTACGTGTTAGGGTTAGGGTTTGGGTTAGGGTTAGTGTACGCGTTAGGGTTAGGGTATGGGTTAGGGTTAGGGTACGCGTTAGGATTAGGGTATTTATTAAACCTATCCCACTCTCTAGATACCACTTAGCACGTAAAGTAATATTATTTAGGGTCCAGCCATGGAGAATATTTGCGTCACTAGGATAAGATAAAGAATAATCACATTATAAAAAAATCACATTAGGATTTTCTTTTTAACCTGTTCCTTAAGACACTAGTGCTTAGGAAATCTAATAGAGGCAAAAGCAATCAAGGGTAGTTTAGGGTTAGGGTTAGGGTTAGGGTTAGTGTTAGGGTTAGGGTTAGGGTATGGCTTAAGGTACGGGTGAGGGTACTGTGTAGGTCATTGGTTAGGGTTAGGTTAAGGCTTAGGATACAGGTTATTGTATGGGTTAGGGTACGGCGCAGGGTATGGGTAAGGGTTAGGGTTAGGGTTAGGGTTAGAGTTAGGGTACGGCTTAGGGTACGGGTTAGGGTACGGGTGAGGGTACGGCGTAGTGTATAGGTTAGGGTTAGGGTTAGGGTACGGCTTAGGGTACGGGTTAGGTTATGGGTGAGGGTACGGCGTAGGGTATGGGTTAGGGTTAGGGTTAGGGTTAGTGTTAGTGTTAGGGTTAGGGTACGGCTTAGCGTATGGGATAGGGTACGGGTGAGGGTACGGCGTAGGGTAGGGTTTAGGGTTAGAGTTAGGGTTAGGGTTGGGGTTAGGGTACGGCTTAGGGTACGGGTGAGGGTACGGGTGAGGGTACTGCGTAGGGTATTGGTTAGGGTTAGGATATGGCTTAGGATACGGGTTAGGGTACGGGTTAGGGTATGGCGTAGGGTATGTGTTAGGGTTAGGGTTAGGGTTAGGGTTAGGGTACGGCTTAGGGTATGGGATAGGGTACGGGTGAGGGTACGGCGTAGGGTAGGGGTTAGGTTTAGGGTTAGGGTTAGTGTTAGGGTTAGGGTACGGCTTAGGGTATGGGATAGGGTACGGCGTAGGGTAGCGGTTAGGGTTAGGGTTAGGGTTAGGGTACGGCTTAGGCTACGGTTTAGGGTACGGGTGAGGGTATGGCGTATTGTATAGGTTAGGGTTAGGGTTAGGGTTAGGGTATGGCTTAGGGTACGGGTGAGGGTACGGGTGAGGGTACTGTGTAGGGTATTGGTTATGGTTAGGGTACGGCTTAGAATACGGGTTAGGGTACGGTTTAGGGTACGGCGTAGGGTATGGGTTAGGGTTAGGGTTACGTTTAGGGTTAGGGTTAGGGTATGGCTTAGGGTATGGGATAGGGTACGGGTGAGGGTACGGGTTAGGGTATGGGTGAGGGTTAGGGTTAGGGTTAGGGTACGGCTTAGGATACGGGTTAGGATATGGGTGAGGGTGCGGCGTAGCGTATGGGTTAGGGTTAGGGTTAGGGTTAGGGTACGGCTTAGGGTACGGGTTAGGGTACGGGTGAGGGTACGGCGTAGGTTATGGGTTAGGGTTAGGGTTAGGGTTAGGGTTAGTTTTAGGGTTAGCGATTGGTTTAGGGTACGGATTAGGATTAGCATACTTGTTCGGGTTAGGGTTTTGGTTAGGGTTAGGGTACGCGTTAGGGTTAGGGTATGGGTTAGGTTTAGGGTACACGTTAGGATTAGGGTATTTATTAAACCTATCCCACTCTCTAGATACCTCTTAGCACGTAAAGGAATATTATTTGGGGTTCAGCCATGGAGAAGATTTTAGTCACTAGGATAAGATAAAGAATAAACACATTATAAAAAAAATCACATAAGGTTTTCTTTTTAACCTGTTCTTTAAAACACTAGTGTTTAGGAAATCTAATGGAGGCAAAAGCAGTAAAGGGTAGTTTAGGGTTAGGGTTAGGGTTAGGGTTAGGGTAGGGCTTAGGATACGGGTGAGGGTACTGGTGAGGGTACTGCGTAGGTTATTGGTTAGGGTTAGGGTACGGCTTAGGATACGGGTTAGGATATGGGTTAGGTTACGGCGTTGGGTAAGGGTGAGGGTTAAGGTTAGGGTTAGGGTAAGGCTTTGGGTACGGGTTAGGGTACGGGTGAGGGTACGGCGTAGGGTAGAGGTTAGGGTTAGGTTTAGGGTTAGGGTACGGCTTAGGATACGGGTTAGGGTATGGGTGAGGGTACGGCGTAGAGTATGGGTTAGGGTTAGGGTTAGGGTTAGGGTTAGTTTTAGGGTTAGGGATTGGTTTAGGGTACGGGTTAGGATTAGCGAACGTGTTAGGGTTTGGGTTAGGGTTAGGGTTAGGGTACGCATTAGGGTTAGGGTGTGGGTTAGGGTTAGGGTACACGTTAGGATTAGGGTATTTATTAAACCTATCCCACTCTCTAGATACCACTTAGCACGTAAAGGAATATTATTTAGGGTCCAGCCATGGAGAAGATTTTCGTCACTAGGATAAGATAAAGAATAAACACATTATAAAAAAATCACATTAGGATTTTCTTTTTAACCTGTTCCTTAAAACACTAGTGCTTAGGAAATCTAATGGAGGCAAAAGCAGTCAAGGGTAGTTTAGGGTTAGGGTTAGGGTTAGGGTTAGTGTTAGGGTTAGGGTACGGCTTAGGGTATGGGATAGGGTATGGGTGAGGGTACGGCATAGGGTAGGGTTTAGGGTTAGGGTTAGTGTTAGGGTTAGGGTTAGGGTATGGCTTAGGGTACTGGTGAGGGTACTGTGTAGGTCATTGGTTAGGGTTAGGTTAAGGCTTAGGATACAGATTATTGTATGGGTTAGGGTACGGCGCAGGGTATGGGTAAGGGTTAGGGTTAGGGTTAGGGTTAGAGTTAGGGTACAGCTTAGGGTACGGGTTAGGGTACGGGTGAGGGTACGGCGTAGTGTATAGGTTAGGGTTAGGGTTAGGGTACGGCTTAGGGTACGGGTTAGGTTACGGGTGAGGGTACGGCGTAGGGTATGGGTTAGGGTTAGGGTTAGGGTTAGTGTTAGTGTTAGGATTAGGGTACGGCTTAGCGTATGGGATACGGTACGGGTGAGGGTACGGCGTAGGGTAGGGGTTAGGGTTAGAGTTAGGGTTCGGGTTGGGGTTAGGGTACGGCTTAGGGTACGGGTGAGGGTACGGGTGAGGGTACTGCGTAGGGTATTGGTTAGGGTTAGGATATGGCTTAGGATACGGGTTAGTGTACGGGTTAGGGTATGGCGTAGGTTATGGGTTAGGGTTAGGGTTAGGGTTAGGGTTAGGGTACGGCTTAGGATACGGGTTAGGGTACGGGTGAGGGTACGGCGTAGTGTATGGGTTAGGGTTAGGGTTAGGGTACGTCTTAGGGTACGGGTTAGGGTACGGGTGAGGGTACGGCATAGGGTAAGGTTTAGGGTTAGGGTTAGGGTTAGTTTTAGGGTTAGGGATTGGTTGAGGGTACGGGTTAGGATTAGCGTACGTGTTAGGGTTAGGTTTTGGGTTAGGGTTAGGGTACGCGTTAGGGTTAGGGTATGGGTTAGGGTTAGGGTACACGTTAGGATTAGGGTATTTATTAAACCTATCCCACTCTCTAGATACCACTTAGCACGTAAAGGAATATTATTAGGGATCCAGCCATGGAGAAGATTTTAGTCACTAGGATAAGATAAAGAATAAACACATTATAAAAAAATCACATTAGGATTTTCTTTTTAACCTGTTCCTTAAAACACTAGTGCTTAGGAAATCTAATAGAGGCAAAAGCAATCAAGGGTAGTTTAGGGTTAGGGTTAGGGTTAGGGTTAGTGTTAGGGTTAGGGTACGGCTTAGGGTATGGGATAGGGTACGGGTGAGGGTACGGCGTAGGGTAGGGGTTAGGGTTAGGGTTAGGGTTAGGGTTAGGGTATGGCTTAGGGTACGGGTGAGGGTACGGGTGAGGGTACTGCGTAGGGTATTGGTTAGGGTTAGGGTACGGCTTAGGATACGTGTTAGGGTACGGGTTAGGGTACGGCGTAGAGTGTGGGTTAGGGTTAGGGTTAGTGTTAGGGTTAGGGTTACGGTACGCCTTAGGGTACGTGTTAGGGTACGGGTGAGGGTACGGCGTAGGTTATGGGTTAGGGTTAGGGTTAGGGTTAGGGTTAGGGTACGGCTTAGGATACGGGTTAGGGTACGGGTGAGGGTACGGCGTAGGTTATGGGTTAGGGTTAGGGTTAGTGTTAGGGTTATGGTACGGCTTAGGTTATGGGATAGGGTACAGGTGAGGGTATGGCATAGGGTAGGGGTTAGGGTTAGGTTTAGGGTTAGGGTTAGGGTTAGGGTACGCCTTAGGGTACGGGTGAGGGTATGGGTGAGGATACTGCGTAGGGTATTGGTTAGGGTTAGGGTACGGCTTAGGATACGGGTTAGGGTACGTGTTAGGGTATGGCGTACGCTATGGGTTAGGGTTAGGTTTAGGGTTAGGGTTAGGGTTAGGGTACGGCTTAGGGTACGGGTTAGGGTACGGGTGAGGTTACGGCGTAGGGTATAGTTTAGGGTTAGGGTTAGGGTTAGGGTACGGCTTAGGGTACGGGTTAGGGTACGGGTGAGGGTATGGCGTAGTGTATAGGTTAGGGTTAGTGTCAGGGTTAGGGTACAGCTTAGGGTACGGGTGAGGGTATGGGTGAGGGTACTGCGTAGGGTATTGGTTAGGGTTAGGATACGGCTTAGGATACGGGTTAGGGTACGGGTTAGGGTATGGCGTAGGGTATGGGTTAGGGTTAGGTTTAGGGTTAGGGTTAGGGTTAGGGTTAGGGTACGGCTTAGGATACGGGTTAGGTTATGGGTGAGGGTACGGCGTAGGGTATGGGTTAGGGTTAGGGTTAGGGTTAGTGTTAGTGTTAGGGTTAGGGTACGGCTTAGCGTATGGGATAGGGTACGGGTGAGGGTACGGCGTAGGGTAGGGGTTAGGGTTAGGGTTAGGGTTAGGGTTAGGGTATGGCTTAGGGTACGGGTGAGGGTACGGGTGAGGGTACTGCGTAGGGTATTGGTTAGGGTTAGGGTAGGGCTTAGGATACGTGTTAGAGTACGGGTTAGGGTATGGCGTAGCTTATGGGTTAGGGTTAGGGTTAGGGTTAGGGTACGGCTTAGGGTATGGGATAGGGTACGGGTGAGGGTACGGCGTAGGGTAGGGGTTAGGTTTAGGGTTAGGGTTAGTGTTAGGTTTAGGGTACGGCTTAGGGTATGGGATAGGTTACGGTGAGGGTACGGCGTAGGGTAGGGGTTAGGGTTAGGTTTAGGGTTAGTGTTAGTTTTAGGGTACCGCTTAGGGTATGGGATAGGGTACGGCGTAGGGTAGCGGTTAGGGTTAGGGTACGGCTTAGGATACGGGTTAGGGTATGGGTGAGGGTGCGGCGTAGCGTATGGGTTAGGGTTAGGGTTAGGGTTAGGGTACGGCTTAGGGTACGGGTTAGGGTATGGTTGAGGGTACGGCGTAGGTTATGGGTTAGGTTTAGTGTTAGGGTTAGTGTTAGTTTTAGGGTTAGGGATTGGTTTAGGGTACGGGTTAGGATTAGCATACTTGTTCGGGTTAGGGTTTTGGTTAGGGTTAGGGTACGCGTTAGGGTTAGGGTATGGGTTAGGTTATGGGTGAGGGTATGGCGTAGTGTATAGGTTAGGATTAGTGTTAGGGTTAGGGTACAGCTTAGGGTACGGGTGAGGGTACGGGTGAGGGTACTGCGTAGGGTATTGGTTAGGGTTAGGATACGGCTTAGGATACGGGTTAGGGTACGGGTTAGGGTATGGCGTAGGGTATGGGTTAGGGTTAGGTGTAGGGTTAGGGTACGGCTTAGGATACGGGTTAGGGTACGGGTGAAGGTACGGCGTAGCATATGGGTTAGGGTTAGGGTTAGGGTTAGGGTTAGGGTACGGCTTAGGTTATGGGATAGGGTACAGGTGAGGGTATGGCATAGGGTATGGGTTAGGGTTAGGGTTAGGGTTAGGGTTAGGGTACGGCTTAGGGTACGGGTGAGTGTATGGGTGAGGATACTGCGTAGGGTATTGGTTAGGGTTACGGTACGTCTTAGGATACGGGTTAGGGTACGGGTGAGGGTACGGCGTAGGTTATGGGTTAGGGTTAGGGTTAGTGTTAGGGTTATGGTACGGCTTAGGTTATGGGATAGGGTACAGGTGAGGGTATGGCATAGGGTAGGGTTTAGGGTTAGGGTTAGGGTTAGGGTTAGGGTTAGGGTACGGCTTAGGGTACGGGTGAGGGTATGGGTGAGGATACTGCATAGGGTATTGGTTAGGGTTAGGGTACGGCTTAGGGTACGGGTTAGGGTACGGGTGAGGTTACGGCGTAGGGTATAGTTTAGGGTTAGGGTTAGGGTTAGGGTACGGCTTAGGATACGGGTTAGGGTACGGGTGAGGGTACGGCGTAGCGTATGGTTTAGGTTTAGGGTTAGGGTTAGGGTACGGCTTAGGGTACGGGTTAGGGTACGGGTGAGGGTACGGTGTAGGTTATGGGTTAGGGTTAGGGTTAGGGTTAGTGTTAGTTTTAGGGTTAGGGATTGGTTTAGGGTACGGGTTAGGATTAGCATATGTGTTCGGGTTAGGGTTTTGGTTAGGGTTAGGGTACGCGTTAGGGTTAGGGTATGGGTTAGGTTTAGGGTACACTTTAGAATTAGGGTATTTATTAAACCTATCCCACTCTCTAGATACCACTTAGCACGTAAAGGAATATTATTTGGGGTTCAGCCATGGAGAAGATTTTAGTCACTAGGATAAGATAAAGAATGAACACATTATAAAAAAATCACATAAGGTTTTCTTTTTAACCTGTTCCTTAAAACACTAGTGTTTAGGAAATCTAATGGAGGCAAAAGCAGTAAAGGGTACTTTAGGGTTAGGGTTAGGGTTAGGGTTTGGGTAGGGCTTAGCATACGGGTGAGGGTACTGGTGAGGGTACTGCGTAGGTTATTGGTTAGGGTTAGGGTACGGCTTAGGATACGGGTTAGGATATGGGTTAGGTTACGGCGTTGGGTATGGGTGAGGGTTAGGGTTAGGGTTAGGGTAAGGCTTTGGGTACGGGTTAGGGTACGGGTGAGGGTACGGCGTAGGGTAGAGGTTAGGGTTAGGTTTAGGGTTAGGGTACGGCTTAGGATACAGGTTAGGGTATGGGTGAGGGTACGGCGTAGCGTATGGGTTAGGGTTAGGGTTAGGGTTAGGATTAGTTTTAGGGTTAGGGATTGGTTTAGGGTACGGGTTAGGATTAGCGTACGTGTTAGTGTTAGGATTTGGGTTAGGTTTAGGGTACGCATTAGGGTTAGGGTGTGGGTTAGGATTAGGGTACACGTTAGGATTAGGGTATTTATTAAACCTATCCCACTCTCTAGATACCACTTAGCACGTAAAGGAATATTATTTAGGGTCCAGCCATGGAGAAGATTTTCGTCACTAGGATAAGATAAAGAATAAACACATTATAAAAAAATCACATTAGGATTTTCTTTTTAACCTGTTCCTTAAAACACTAGTGCTCAGGAAATCTAATGGAGGCAAAAGCAGTCAAGGGTAGTTTAGGGTTAGGGTTAGGGTTAGGGTTAGTGTTAGGGTTAGGGTACGGCTTAGGGTATGGGATAGGGTATGGGTGAGGGTACGGCATAGGGTAGGGTTTAGGGTTAGGGTTAGTGTTAGGGTTAGGGTTAGGGTATGGCTTAGGGTACGGGTGAGGGTACTGTGTAGGTCATTGGTTAGGGTTAGGTTAAGGCTTAGGATACAGATTATTGTATGGGTTAGGGTACGGCGCAGGTTTTGGGTAAGGGTTAGGGTTAGGGTTAGGGTTAGAGTTAGGGTACGGCTTAGGGTACGGGTTAGGGTACGGGTGAGGGTACGGCGTAGTGTATAGGTTAGGGTTAGGGTTAGGGTACGGCTTAGGGTACGGGTTAGGTTACGGGTGAGGGTACGGCGTAGGGTATGGGTTAGGGTTAGGGTTAGCGTTAGTGTTAGTGTTAGGATTACGGTACGGCTTAGCGTATGGGATAGGGTACGGGTGAGGGTACGGCGTAGGGTAGGGGTTAGGGTTAGAGTTAGGGTTAGGGTTGGGGTTAGGGTACGGCTTAGGGTACGGGTGAGGGTACGGGTGAGGGTACTGCGTAGGGTATTGGTTAGGGTTAGGATATGGCTTTGGATACGGGTTAGTGTACGGGTTAGGGTATGGCGTAGGTTATGGGTTAGGGTTAGGGTTAGGGTATGGGTTAGGGTTAGGGTACACGTTAGGATTAGGGTATTTATTAAACCTATCCCACTCTCTAGATACCACTTAGCACGTAAAGGAATATTATTTAGGGTCCAGCCATGGAGAAGATTTTCGTCACTAGGATAAGATAAATAATAAACACATTATAAAAAAATCACATTAGGATTTTCTTTTTAACCTGTTCCTTAAAACACTAGTGCTTAGGAAATCTAATGGAGGCAAAAGCAGTCAAGGGTAGTTTAGGGTTAGGGTTAGGGTTAGGGTTAGTGTTAGGGTTAGGGTACGGCTTAGGGTATGGGATAGGGTATGGGTGAGGGTACGGAATAGGGTAGGGTTTAGGGTTAGGGTTAGTGTTAGGGTTAGGGTTAGGGTATGGCTTAGGGTACGGGTGAGGGTACTGTGTAGGTCATTGGTTAGGGTTAGGTTAAGGCTTAGGATACAGGTTATTGTATGGGTTAGGGTACGGCGCAGGGTATGGGTAAGGGTTAGGGTTAGGGTTAGGGTTAGAGTTAGGGTACGGCTTAGGGTACGGGTTGGGGAACGGGTGAGGGTACGGCGTAGTGTATAGGTTAGGGTTAGGGTTAGGGTACGGCTTAGGGTACCGATTAGGTTATGGGTGAGGGTACGGCGTAGGGTATGGGTTAGGGTTAGGGTTAGGGTTAGTGTTAGTGTTAGGGTTAGGGTACGGCTTAGCGTATAGGATAGGGTACGGGTGAGGGTACGGCGTAGGGTAGGGGTTAGGGTTAGGGTTAGGGTTAGGGTTAGGGTATGGCTTAGGGTACGGGTGAGGGTACGGGTGAGTGTACTGCGTAGGGTATTGGTTAGGTTTAGGGTAGGGCTTAGGATACGTGTTAGAGTACGGGTTAGGGTATGGCGTAGGTTATGGGTTAGGGTTAGGGTTAGGGTTAGGGTACGGCTTAGGGTATGGGATAGGGTACGGGTGAGGGTACGGCGTAGGGTAGGGGTTAGGTTTAGGGTTAGGGTTAGTGTTAGGGTTAGGGTACGGCTTAGGGTATGGGATAGGTTACGGTGAGGGTACGGCATAGGGTAGGGGTTAGGGTTAGGTTTAGGGTTAGTGTTAGTTTTAGGGTACCGCTTAGGGTATGGGATAGGGTACGGCGTAGGGTAGCGGTTAGGGTTAGGGTTAGGGTTAGGGTACGGCTTAGGATACGGGTTAGGGTATGGGTGAGGGTGCGGCGTAGCGTATGGGTTAGGGTTAGGGTTAGGGTTAGGGTACGGCTTAGGGTACGGGTTAGGGTACGGTTGAGGGTACGGCGTAGGTTATGGGTTAGGTTTAGTGTTAGGGTTAGTGTTAGTTTTAGGGTTAGGGATTGGTTTAGGGTACGGGTTAGGATTAGCATACTTGTTCGGGTTAGGGTTTTGGTTAGGGTTAGGGTACGCGTTAGGGTTAGGGTATGGGTTAGGTTTAGGGTACACGTTAGGATTAGGGTATTTATTAAACCTATCCCACTCTCTAGATACCACTTAGCACGTAAAGGAATATTATTTAGGGTCCAGCCATGGAGAAGATTTTCGTCACTAGGATAAGATAAAGAATAAACACATTATAAAAAAATCACATTAGGATTTTCTTTTTAACCTGTTCCTTAAAACACTAGTGCTTAGGAAATCTAATGGAGGCAAAAGCAGTCAAGGGTAGTTTAGGGTTAGGGTTAGGGTTAGGGTTAGTGTTAGGGTTAGGGTACGGCTTAGGGTATGGGATAGGGTATGGGTGAGGGTACGGCATAGGGTAGGGTTTAGGGTTAGGGTTAGTGTTAGGGTTAGGGTTAGGGTATGGCTTAGGGTACGGGTGAGGGTACTGTGTAGGTCATTGGTTAGGGTTAGGTTAAGGCTTAGGATACAGATTATTGTATGGGTTAGGGTACGGCGCAGGGTTTGGGTAAGGGTTAGGGTTAGGGTTAGGGTTAGAGTTAGGGTACGGCTTAGGGTACGGGTTAGGGTACGGGTGAGGGTACAGCGTAGTGTATAGGTTAGGGTTAGGGTTAGGGTACGGCTTAGGGTACGAGTTAAGTTACGGGTGAGGGTACGGCGTAGGGTATGGGTTAGGGTTAGGGTTAGGGTTAGTGTTAGTGTTAGGATTAGGGTACGGCTTAGCGTATGGGATAGGGTACGGGTGAGGGTACGGCGTAGGGTAGGGGTTAGGGTTAGAGTTAGGGTTAGGGTTGGGGTTAGGGTACGGCTTACGGTACGAGTGAGGGTACGGGTGAGGGTACTGCGTAGGGTATTGGTTAGGGTTAGGATATGGCTTAGGATACGGGTTAGTGTACGGGTTAGGGTATGGCGTAGGTTATGGGTTAGGGTTAGGGTTAGGGTATGGGTTAGGGTTAGGGTACACGTTAGGATTAAGGTATTTATTAAACCTATCCCACTCTCTAGATACCACTTAGCACGTAAAGGAATATTATTTAGGGTCCAGCCATGGAGAAGATTTTCGTCACTAGGATAAGATAAAGAATAAACACATTATAAAAAAATCACATTAGGATTTTCTTTTTAACCTGTTCCTTAAAACACTAGTGCTTAGGAAATCTAATGGAGGCAAAAGCAGTCAAGGGTAGTTTAGGGTTAGGGTTAGGGTTAGGGTTAGTGTTAGGGTTAGGGTACGGCTTAGGGTATGGGATAGGGTATGGGTGAGGGTACGGCATAGGGTAGGGTTTAGGGTTAGGGTTAGTGTTAGGGTTAGGGTTAGGGTATGGCTTAGGGTACGGGTGAGGGTACTGTGTAGGTCATTGGTTAGGGTTAGGTTAAGGCTTAGGATACAGATTATTGTATGGGTTAGGGTACGGCGCAGGGTTTGGGTAAGAGTTAGGGTTAGGGTTAGAGTTAGAGTTAGGGTACGGGTTAGGGAACGGGTGAGGGTACGGCGTAGTGTATAGGTTAGGGTTAGGGTTAGGGTACGGCTTAGGGTACGGGTTAGGTTACGGGTGAGGGTACGGCGTAGGGTATGGGTTAGGGTTAGGGTTAGGGTTAGTGTTAGTGTTAGGATTAGGGTACGGCTTAGCGTATGGGATAGGGTACGGGTGAGGGTACGGCGTAGGGTAGGGGTTAGGGTTAGAGTTAGGGTTAGGGTTGGGGTTAGGGTACGGCTTAGGGTACGGGTGAGGGTACGGGTGAGGGTACTGCGTAGGGTATTGGTTAGGGTTAGGATATGGCTTAGGATACGGGTTAGTGTACGGGTTAGGGTATGGCGTAGGTTATGGGTTAGGGTTAGGGTTAGGGTATGGGTTAGGGTTAGGGTACACGTTAGGATTAGGGTATTTATTAAACCTATCCCACTCTCTAGATACCACTTAGCACGTAAAGGAATATTATTTAGGGTTCAGCCATGGAGAAGATTTTCGTCACTAGGATAAGATAAAGAATAAACACATTATAAAAAAATCACATTAGGATTTTCTTTTTAACCTGTTCCTTAAAACACTAGTGCTTAGGAAATCTAATGGAGGCAAAAGCAGTCAAGGGTAGTTTAGGGTTAGGGTTAGGGTTAGGGTTAGTGTTAGGGTTAGGGTACGGCTTAGGGTATGGGATAGGGTATGGGTGAGGGTACGGCATAGGGTAGGGTTTAGGGTTAGGGTTAGTGTTAGGGTTAGGGTTAGGGTATGGCTTAGGGTACGGGTGAGGGTACTGTGTAGGTCATTGGTTAGGGTTAGGTTAAGGCTTAGGATACAGGTTATTGTATGGGTTAGGGTACGGCGCAGGGTATGGGTAAGGGTTAGGGTTAGGGTTAGGGTTAGAGTTAGGGTACGGCTTAGGGTACGGGTGAGGGAACGGGTGAGGGTACGGCGTAGTGTATAGGTTAGGGTTAGGGTTAGGGTACGGCTTAGGGTACGGATTAGGTTATGGGTGAGGGTACGGCGTAGGGTATGGGTTAGGGTTAGGGTTAGGGTTAGTGTTAGTGTTAGGGTTAGGGTACGGCTTAGCGTATGGAATAGGGTACGGGTGAGGGTACGGCGTAGGGTAGGGGTTAGGGTTAGGGTTAGGGTTAGGGTTAGGGTATGGCTTAGGGTACGGGTGAGGGTACGGGTGAGGGTACTGCGTAGGGTATTGGTTAGGGTTAGGGTACGGCTTAGGATACGTGTTAGGGTACGGGTTAGGGTATGGCGTAGGTTATGGGTTAGGCTTAGGGTTAGGGTTAGGGTACGGCTTAGGGTATGGGATAGGGTACGGGTGAGGGTACGGCGTAGGGTAGGGGTTAGGGTTAGGTTTAGGGTTAGTGTTAGTTTTAGGGTACCGCTTAGGGTATGGGATAGGGTACGGCGTAGGGTAGCGGTTAGGGTTAGGGTTAGGGTTAGGGTTAGGGTACGGCTTAGGGTACGGGTTAGGGTATGGGTGAGGGTGCGGCGTAGCGTATGGGTTAGGGTTAGGGTTAGGGTTAGGGTACGGCTTAGGGTACGGGTTAGGGTACGGTTGAGGGTATGGCGTAGGTTATGGGTTAGGGTTAGGGTTAGGGTTAGGGTTAGTTTTAGGGTTAGGGATTGGTTTAGGGTACGGGTTAGGATTAGCATACTTGTTCGGGTTAGGGTTTTGGTTAGGGTTAGGGTACGCGTTAGGGTTAGTGTATGGGTTAGGTTTAGGGTACACGTTAGGATTAGGGTATTTATTAAACCTATCCCACTCTCTAGATACCACTTAGCACGTAAAGGAATATTATTTAGGGTCCAGCCATGGAGAAGATTTTCGTCACTAGGATAAGATAAAGAATAAACACATTATAAAAAAATCACATTAGGATTTTCTTTTTAACCTGTTCCTTAAAACACTAGTTCTTAGGAAATCTAATGGAGGCAAAAGCAGTCAAGGGTAGTTTAGGGTTAGGGTTAGGGTTAGGGTTAGGGTAGGGCTTAGGATACGGGTGAGGGTACTGGTGAGGGTACTGCGTAGGTTATTGGTTAGGGTTAGGGTACGCCTAAAGATACGGGTTAGGATATGGGTTAGGTTACGGCGTTGGCTATGGGTGAGGGTTAGGGTTAGGGTTAGGGTAAGGCTTTGGGTACGGGTTAGGGTACGGGTGAGGGTACGGCGTAGGGTAGAGGTTAGGGTTAGGTTTAGGGGTAGGGTACGGCTTAGGATACGGTTTAGGGTATGGGTGATGGTACGGCGTAGCGTATGGGTTAGGGTTAGGGTTAGGGTTAGGGTTAGTTTTAGGGTTAGGGATTGGTTTAGGGTACGGGTTAGGATTAGCGTACGTGTTAGTGTTAGGCTTTGGGTTAGGGTTAGGGTACGCATTAGGGTTAGGGTGTGGGTTAGGGTTAAGGTACACGTTAGGATTAAGGTATTTATTAAACCTATCCCACTCTCTAGATACCACTTAGCACGTAAAGGAATATTATTTAGGGTCCAGCCATGGAGAAGATTTTCGTTACTAGGATAAGATAAAGAATAAACACATTATAAAAAAATCACATTAGGGTTTTCTTTTTAACCTGTTCCTTAAAACACTAGTGCTTAGGAAATCTAATGGAGGCAAAAGCAGTCAAGGGTAGTTTAGGGTTAGGGTTAGGGTTAGGGTTAGTGTTAGGGTTAGGGTACGGCTTAGGGTATGGGATAGGGTATGGGTGAGGGTACGGCGTAGTGTATAGGTTAGGGTTAGGGTTAGGGTACGGCTTAGGGTACGGGTTAGGTTACGGGTGAGGGTACGGCGTAGGGTATGGGTTAGGGTTAAGGTTAGGGTTAGTGTTAGTGTTAGGGTTAGGGTACGGCTTAGCGTATGGGATAGGGTACGGGTGAGGGTACGGCGTAGGGTAGGGGTTAGGGTTAGAGTTAGGGTTAGGGTTGGGGTTAGGGTACGGCTTAGGGTACGGGTGAGGGTACGGGTGAGGGTACTGCGTAGGGTATTGGTTAGGGTTAGGATATGGCTTAGGATACGGGTTAGTGTATGGGTTAGGGTATGGCGTAGGTTATGGGTTAGGGTTAGGGTTAGGGTTAGGGTTAGGGTTAGGGTACGGCTTAGGATACTGGTTAGGGTACGGGTGAGGGTACGGCGTAGTGTATGGGTTAGGGTTAGGGTTAGGGTACGTCTTAGAGTACGGGTGAGGGTACGGCGTAGGGTAAGGGTTAGGGTTAGGGTTAGGGTTAGTTTTAGGGTTAGGGATTGGTTTAGGGTACGGGTTAGGATTGGCGTACGTGTTAGGGTTAGGTTTTGGGTTAGGGTTAGGGTACGCGTTAGGGTTAGGGTATGGGTTAGGGTTAGGGTACACGTTAGGATTAGGGTATTTATTAAACCTATCCCATTCTCTAGATACCACTTAGCACGTAAAGGAATATTATTAGGTATCCAGCCATGGAGAAGATTTTAGTCACTAGGATAAGATAAAGAATAAACACATTATAAAAAAATCACATTAGGATTTTCTTTTTAACCTATTCCTTAAAACACTAGTGCTTAGGAAATCTAATAGAGGCAAAAGCAATCAAGGGTAGTTTAGGGTTAGGGTTAGGGTTAGGTTTAGGGTTAGTGTTAGGGTTAGGGTACGGCTTAGGGTATGGGATAGGGTACGGGTGAGGGTACGGCGTAGGGTAGGGGTTAGGGTTAGGGTTAGGGTTAGGGTTAGGGTATGGTTTAGGGTACGGGTGAGGGTACGGGTGAGGGTACTGCGTAGGGTATTGGTTAGGGTTAGGGTACGTCTTAGGATACGTGTTAGGGTACGGGTTAGGGTACGGCGTAGAGTGTGGGTTAGGGTTAGGGTTAGTGTTAGGGTTAGTGTTACGGTACGTCTTAGGGTACGTGTTAGGGTACGGGTGAGGGTACGGCGTAGGTTATGGGTTAGGGTTAGGGTCAGGGTTAGAGTTAGGGTACGGCTTAGGATACGGCTTAGGGTACGGGTGAGGGTACGGCGTAGGTTATGGGTTAGGGTTAGGGTTAGTGTTAGGGTTATGGTACGGCTTAGGTTATGGGATAGGGTACAGGTGAGGGTATGGCATAGGGTAAGGGTTAGGGTTAGGTTTAGGGTTAGGGTTAGGGTTAGGGTACGCCTTAGGGTACGGGTGAGGGTATGGGTGAGGATACTGCGTAGGGTATTCGTTAGGGTTAGGGTACGGCTTAGGATACGGGTTAGGGTACGTGTTAGGGTATGGCGTACGCTATGGGTTAGGGTTAGGTTTAGGGTTAGGGTTAGGGTTAGGGTACGGCTTAGGGTACGGGTTAGGGTACGGGTGAGGTTACGGGGTAGGGTATAGTTTAGGGTTAGGGTTAGGGTTAGGGTACGGCTTAGGGTACGGGTTAGGGTATGGGTGAGGGTATGGCGTAGTGTATAGGTTAGGGTTAGTGTTAGGGTTAGGGTACAGCTTAGGGTACGGGTGAGGGTACGGGTGAGGGTACTGCGTAGGGTATTGGTTAGGGTTAGGATACGGCTTAGGATACGGGTTAGGGTACGGGTTAGGGTATGGCGTAGGGTATGGGTTAGGGTTAGGTTTAGGGTTAGGGTTAGGGTTAGGTTTAGGGTTAGGGTACGGCTTAGGATACGGGTTAGGGTACGGGTGAGGGTACGGCGTAGGTTATGGGTTAGGGTTAGGGTTAGTGTTAGGGTTATGGTACGGCTTAGGTTATGGGATAGGGTACAGGTGAGGGTATGGCATAGGGTAGGGTTTAGGGTTAGGGTTAGGGTTAGGGTTAGGGTTAGGGTACGGCTTAGGGTACGGGTGAGGGTATGGGTGAGGATACTGCATAGGGTATTGGTTAGGGTTAGGGTACGGCTTAGGGTACGGGTTAGGGTACGGGTGAGGTTACGGCGTAGGGTATAGTTTAGGGTTAGGGTTAGGGTTAGGGTACGGCTTAGGATACGGGTTAGGGTACGGGTGAGGGTACGGCGTAGCGTATGGTTTAGGTTTAGGGTTAGGGTTAGGGTACGGCTTAGGGTACGGGTTAGGGTACGGGTGAGGGTACGGTGTAGGTTATGGGTTAGGGTTAGGGTTAGGGTTAGTGTTAGTTTTAGGGTTAGGGATTGGTTTAGGGTACGGGTTAGGATTAGCATACGTGTTCGGGTTAGGGTTTTGGTTAGGGTTAGGGTACGCGTTAGGCTTAGGGTATGGGTTAGGTTTAGGGTACACTTTAGAATTAGGGTATTTATTAAACCTATCCCACTCTCTAGATACCACTTAGCACGTAAAGGAATATTATTTGGGGTTCAGCCATGGAGAAGATTTTAGTCACTAGGATAAGATAAAGAATGAACACATTATAAAAAAATCACATAAGGTTTTCTTTTTAACCTGTTCCTTAAAACACTAGTGTTTAGGAAATCTAATGGAGGCAAAAGCAGTAAAGGGTAGTTTAGGGTTAGGGTTAGGGTTAGGGTTAGGGTAGGGCTTAGGATACGGGTGAGGGTACTGGTGAGGGTACTGCGTAGGTTATTGGTTAGGGTTAGGGTACGGCTTAGGATACGGGTTAGGATATGGGTTAGGTTACGGCGTTGGGTATGGGTGAGGGTTAGGGTTAGGGTTAGGGTAAGGCTTTGGGTACGGGTTAGGGTACGGGTGAGGGTACGGCGTAGGGTAGAGGTTAGGGTTAGGTTTAGGATTAGGGTACGGCTTAGGATACGGGTTAGGGTATGGGTGAGGGTACGGCGTAGCGTATGGGTTAGGGTTAGGGTTAGGGTTAGTTTTAGGGTTAGGGATTGGTTTAGGGTACGGGTTAGGATTAGCGTACGTGTTAGGGTTAGGGTTTGGGTTAGGTTTAGGGTACGCATTAGGGTTAGGGTATGGGTTAGGGTATGGGATAGGGTATGGGTGAGGGTACGGCATAGGGTAGGGTTTAGGGTTAGGGTTAGTGTTAGGGTTAGGGTTAGGGTATGGCTTAGGGTACGGGTGAGGGTACTGTGTAGGTCATTGGTTAGGGTTAGGTTAAGGCTTAGGATACAGGTTATTGTATGGGTTAGGGTACGGCGCAGGGTATGGGTAAGGGTTAGGGTTAGGGTTAGGTTAGAGTTAGGGTACGGCTTAGGGTACGGGTTAGGGAACGGGTGAGGGTACGGCATAGTGTATAGGTTAGGGTTAGGGTTAGGGTACGGCTTAGGGTACGGATTAGGTTACGGGTGAGGGTACGGCGTAGGGTATGGGTTAGGGTTAGTGTTAGGGTTAGTGTTAGTGTTAGGGTTAGGGTACGGCTTAGCGTATGGGATAGGGTACGGGTGAGGGTACGGCGTAGGGTAGGGGTTAGGGTTAGGGTTAGGGTTAGGGTTAGGGTATGGCTTAGGGTACGGCTGAGGGTACGGGTGAGGGTACTGCGTAGGGTATTGGTTAGGGTTAGGGTACGGCTTAGGATACGTGTTAGGGTACGGGTTAGGGTACGGCGTAGAGTGTGGGTTAGGGTTAGGGTTAGTGTTAGGGTTAGGGTTATGGTACGTCTTAGGGTACGTGTTAGTGTACGGGTGAGGGTACGGCGTAGGTTATGGTTTAGGGTTAGGGTTAGGGTTAGGGTTAGGGTACGGCTTAGGATACTGGTTAGGGTACGGGTGAGGGTACGGCGTAGGTTATGGGTTAGGGTTAGGGTTAGTGTTAGGATTATGGTACGGCTTAGGTTATGGGATAGGGTACAGGTGAGGGTATCGCATAGGGTAGGGGTTAGTGTTAGGGTTAGGGTTAGGGTTAGGGTTAGGGTTAGGGTTAGGGTACGGCTTAGGGTACGGGTGAGGGTATGGGTGAGGATACTGCGTAGGGTATTGGTTAGGGTTAGGATACGGCTTAGGATACGGGTTAGAGTACGTGTTAGGGTATGGCGTACGGTATGGGTTAGGGTTAGGGTTAGGGTTAGGGTTAGGGTACGGCTTAGGGTACGGGTTAGGGTACGGGTGAGGTTACGGCGTAGGGTATAGGTTAGGGTTAGGGTTAGGGTTAGGGTACGGCTTAGGATACGGGTTAGGGTATGGGTGAGGGTACGGCGTAGCGTATGGGTTAGGGTTAGGGTTAGGGTTAGGGTTAGTTTTAGGGTTAGGGATTGGTTTAGGGTATGGGTTAGGATTAGCGTACGTGTTAGGGTTAGGTTTTGGGTTAGGGTTAGGGTACGCGTTAGGGTTAGGGTATGGGTTAGGGTTAGGGTACACGTTAGGATTAGGGTATTTATTAAACCTATCCCACTCTCTAGATACCACTTAGCACGTAAAGGAATATTATTAGGGATCCAGCCATGGAGAAGATTTTAGTCACTAGGATAAGATAAAGAATAAACACATTATAAAAAAATCACATTAGGATTTTCTTTTTAACCTGTTCCTTAAAACACTAGTGCTTAGGAAATCTAATAGAGGCAAAAGCAATCAAGGGTAGTTTAGGGTTAGGGTTAGGGTTAGGGTTAGTGTTAGGGTTAGGGTACGGCTTAGGGTTTGGGATAGGGTACGGGTGAGGGTACGGCGTAGGGTAGGGGTTAGGGTTAGGGTTAGGGTTAGGGTTAGGGTATGGCTTAGGGTACGGGTGAGGGTACAGGTGAGGGTACTGCGTAAGGTATTGGTTAGGGTTATGGTACGTCTTAGGATACGTGTTAGGGTACGGGTTAGGGTACGGCGTAGAGTGTGGGTTAGGGTTAGGGTTAGTGTTAGGGTTAGGGTTACGGTACGTCTTAGGGTACGTGTTAGGGTACGGGTGAGGGTACGGCGTAGGTTATGGGTTAGGGTTAGGGTTAGGGTTAGAGTTAGGGTACGGCTTAGGATACGGGTTAGGGTACGGGTGAGGGTACGGCGTAGGTTATGGGTTAGGGTTAGCGTTAGTGTTAGGGTTATGGTACGGCTTAGGTTATGGGATACGGTACAGGTGAGGGTATGGCATAGGTTAGGGGTTAGGGTTAGGTTTAGGGTTAGGGTTAGGGTTAGGGTACGCCTTAGGGTACGGGTGAGGGTATGGGTGAGGATAGTGCGTAGGGTATTCGTTAGGGTTAGGGTACGGCTTAGGATACGGGTTAGGGTACGTGTTAGGGTATGGCGTACGCTATGGGTTAGAGTTAGGTTTAGGGTTAGGGTTAGGGTTAGGGTACGGCTTAGGGTACGGGTTAGGGTACGGGTGAGGTTACGGCGTAGGGTATAGTTTAGGGTTAGGGTTAGGGTTAGGGTACGGCTTAGGGTACGGGTTAGGGTATGGGTGAGGGTATGGCGTAGTGTATAGGTTAGGGTTAGTGTTAGGCTTAGGGTACAGCTTAGGGTACGGGTGAGGGTACGGGTGAGGGTACTGCGTAGGGTATTGGTTAGGGTTAGGATACGGCTTAGGATACGGGTTAGGGTACGGGTTAGGATATGGTGTAGGGTATGGGTTAGGGTTAGGTTTAGGGTTAGTGTTAGGGTTAGGGTTAGGGTTAGGGTAAGGCTTAGGATACGGGTTAGGGTACGGGTGAAGGTACGGCGTAGCGTATGGGTTAAGGTTAGGGTTAGGGTTAGGGTTAGGGTACGGCTTAGGTTATGGGATAGTGTACAGGTGAGGGTATGGCATAGGTTATGGGTTAGGGTTAGGGTTATGGTTAGGGTTAGGGTATGGCTTAGGGTACGGGTGAGTGTATGGGTGAGGATACTGCGTAGGGTATTGGTTAGGGTTACGGTACGTCTTAGGATACGGGTTAGGGTACGGGTGAGGGTACGGCGTAGGTTATGGGTTAGGGTTAGGGTTAGTGTTAGGGTTATGGTATGGCTTAGGTTATGGGATAGGGTACAGGTGAGGGTATGGCATAGGGTAGGGTTTAGGGTTAGGGTTAGGGTTAGGGTTAGGGTTAGGGTACGGCTTAGGGTACGGGTGAGGGTATGGGTGAGGATACGGCATAGGGTATTGGTTAGGGTTAGTGTACGGCTTAGGGTACGGGTTAGGGTACGGGTTAGGGTACGGGTGAGGGTACGGTGTAGGTTATGGGTTAGGGTTAGGGTTAGGGTTAGGGTTAGTTTTAGGGTTAGGGATTGGTTTAGGGTACGGGTTAGGATTAGCATACGTGTTCGGGTTAGGGTTTTGGTTAGGGTTAGGGTACGCGTTAGGGTTAGGGTATGGGTTAGGTTTAGGGTACACTTTAGAATTAGGGTATTTATTAAACCTATCCCACTCTCTAGATACCACTTAGCACGTAAAGGAATATTATTTGGGGTTCAGCCATGGAGAAGATTTTAGTCACTAGGATAAGATAAAGAATGAACACATTATAAAAAAATCACATAAGGTTTTCTTTTTAACCTGTTCCTTAAAACACTAGTGTTTAGGAAATCTAATGGAGGCAAAAGCAGTAAAGGGTAGTTTAGGGTTAGGGTTAGGGTTAGGGTTAGGGTAGGGCTTAGGATACGGGTGAGGGTACTGGTGAGGGTACTGCGTAGGTTATTGGTTAGGGTTAGGGTACGGCTTAGGATACGGGTTAGGATATGGGTTAGGTTACGGCGTTGGGTATGGGTGAGGGTTAGGGTTAGGGTTAGGGTAAGGCTTTGGGTACGGGTTAGGGTACGGGTGAGGGTACGGCGTAGGGTGGAGGTTAGGGTTAGGTTTAGGATTAGGGTACGGCTTAGGATACGGGTTAGGGTATGGGTGAGGGTACGGCGTAGCGTATGGGTTAGGGTTAGGGTTAGGGTTAGGGTTAGTTTTAGGGTTAGGGATTGGTTTAGGGTACGGGTTAGGATTAGCGTACGTGTTAGGGTTAGGGTTTGGGTTAGGGTTAGGGTACGCATTAGGGTTAGGGTATGGGTTAGGGTTAGGGTACACGTTAGGATTAGGGTATTTATTAAACCTATCCCATTCTCTAGATACCACTTAGCACGTAAAGGAATATTATTTAGGGTCCAGCCATGGAGAAGATTTTCGTCACTAGGATAAGATAAAGAATAAACACATTATAAAAAAATCACATTAGGATTTTCTTTTTAACCTGTTCCTTAAAACACTAGTGCTTAGGAAATCTAATGGAGGCAAAAGCAGTCAAGGGTAGTTTAGGGTTAGGGTTAGGGTTAGGGTTAGTGTTAGGGTTAGGGTACGGCTTAGGGTATGGGATAGGGTATGGGTGAGGGTACGGCATAGGGTAGGGTTTAGGGTTAGGGTTAGTGTTAGGGTTAGGGTTAGGGTATGGCTTAGGGTACGGGTGAGGGTACTGTGTAGGTCATTGGTTAGGGTTAGGTTAAGGCTTAGGATACAGGTTATTGTATGGGTTAGGGTACGGCGCAGGGTATGGGTAAGGGTTAGGGTTAGGGTTAGGGTTAGAGTTAGGGTACGGCTTAGGGTACGGGTTAGGGAACGGGTGAGGGTACGGCGTAGTGTATAGGTTAGGGTTAGGGTTAGGGTACGGCTTAGGGTACGGATTAGATTATGGGTGAGGGTACGGCATAGGGTATGGGTTAGGGTTAGGGTTAGGGTTAGTGTTAGTGTTAGGGTTAGGGTACGGCTTAGCGTATGGGATAGGGTACGGGTGAGGGTACGGCGTAGGGTAGGGGTTAGGGTTAGGGTTAGGGTTAGGGTTAGGGTATGGCTTAGGGTACGGGTGAGGGTACGTGTGAGGGTACTGCGTAGGGTATTGGTTAGGGTTAGGGTACGGCTTACGATACGTGTTAGGGTACGGGTTAGGGTACGGCGTAGAGTGTGGGTTAGGGTTAGGGTTAGTGTTAGGGTTAGGGTTATGGTACGTCTTAGGGTACGTGTTAGTGTACGGGTGAGGGTACGGCGTAGGTTATGGGTTAGGGTTAGGGTTAGGGTTAGGGTTAGGGTACGGCTTAGGATACTGGTTAGGGTACGGGTGAGGGTACGGCGTAGGTTATGGGTTAGGGTTAGGGTTAGTGTTAGGGTTATGGTACGGCTTAGGTTAAGGGATAGTGTACAGGTGAGGGTATGGCATAGGGTAGGGGTTAGGGTTAGGGTTAGGGTTAGGGTTAGGGTTAGGGTACGGCTTAGGGTACGGGTGAGGGTATGGGTGAGGATACTGCGTAGGGTATTGGTTAGGGTTAGGGTACGGCTTAGGATACGGGTTAGGGTACGTGTTAGGGTATGGCGTACGGTATGGGTTAGGGTTAGGGTTAGGGTTAGGGTTAGGGTTAGGGTACGGCTTAGGGTACGGGTTAGGGTACGTGTGAGGTTACGGCGTAGGGTATAGTTTAGGGTTAGGGTTAGGGTTAGGGTACGGCTTAGGATACGGGTTAGGGTATGGGTGAGGGTACGGCGTAGCGTATGGGTTAGGGTTAGGGTTAGGGTTAGGGTTAGTTTTAGGGTTAGGGATTGGTTTAGGGTACGGGTTAGGATTAGCGTACGTGTTAGGGTTAGGGTTTTGGTTAGGGTTAGGGTACGCGTTAGGGTTAGGGTGTGGGTTAGGGTTAGGGACCACGTTAGGATTAGGGTATTTATTAAACCTATCCCACTCTCTAGATACCACTTAGCACGTAAAGGAATATTATTTAGGGTCCAGCCATGGAGAAGATTTTCGTCACTAGGATAAGATAAAGAATAAACACATTATAAAAAAATCACATTAGGATTTTCTTTTTAACCTGTTCCTTAAAACACTAGTGCTTAGGAAATCTAATGGAGGCAAAAGCAGTCAAGGGTAGTTTAGGGTTAGGGTTAGGGTTAGGGTTAGTGTTAGGGTTACGGTACGGCTTAGGGTATGGGTTATGGTTAGGGTTAGGGTTAGGGTACGGCTAGGGTACGGGTTAGGGTATGGGTGAGGGTACGGCGTAGTGTATAGGTTAGGGTTAGGGTTAGTGTTAGGTTTAGGGTACCGCTTAGGGTATGGGATAGGGTACGGCGTAGGGTAGCGGTTAGGGTTAGGGTTAGGGTTAGGGTACGGCTTAGGATACGGGTTAGCGTACGGGTGAGGGTACGGCGTAGGTTATGGGTTAGGGTTAGGGTTAGGGTTAGGGTTAGTTTTAGGGTTAGGGATTGGTTTAGGGTACGGGTTAGGATTAGCATACTTGTTCGGGTTAGGGTTTGGTTAGGGTTAGGGTACGCGTTAGGGTTAGGGTATGGGTTAGGTTTAGGTTACACGTTAGGATTAGGGTATTTATTAAACCTATCCCACTCTCTAGATACCACTTAGCACGTAAAGGAATATTATTTGGGGTTCAGCCATGGAGAAGATTTTAGTCACTAGGATAAGATAAAGAATAAACACATTATAAAAAAATCACATTAGGATTTTCTTTTTAACCTGTTCCTTAAAACACTAGTGCTTAGGAAATCTAATGGAGGCAAAAGCAGTCAAGGGTAGTTTAGGGTTAGGGTTAGGGTTAGGGTTAGGGTAGGGCTTAACATACGGGTGAGGGTACTGGTGAGGGTACTGCGTAGGTTATTGGTTAGGGTTAGGGTACGCCTAAGGATAGGGGTTAGGATATGGGTTAGGTTACGGCGTTGGGTATGGGTGAGGGTTAGGGTTAGGGTTAGGGTAAGGCTTTGGGTACGGGTTAGGGTACGGGTGAGGGTACGGCGTAGGGTAGAGGTTAGGGTTAGGTTTAGGGTTAGGGTACGGCTTAGGATACGGGTTAGGGTATGGGTGATGGTACGGCGTAGCGTATGGGTTAGGGTTAGGGTTAGGGTTAGGGTTAGTTTTAGGGTTAGGGATTGGTTTAGGGTACGGGTTAGGATTAGCGTACGTGTTAGTGTTAGGGTTTGGGTTAGGGTTAGGGTACGCATTAGGGTTAGGGTGTGGGTTAGGGTTAGGGTACACGTTAGGATTAGGGTATTTATTAAACCTATCCCACTCTCTAGATACCACTTAGCACGTAAAGGAATATTATTTAGGGTCCAGCCATGGAGAAGATTTTCGTTACTAGGATAAGATAAAGAATAAACACATTATAAAAAAATCACATTAGGGTTTTCTTTTTAACCTGTTCCTTAAAACACTAGTGCTTAGGAAATCTAATGGAGGCAAAAGCAGTCAAGGGTAGTTTAGGGTTAGGGTTAGGGTTAGGGTTAGTGTTAGGGTTAGGGTACGGCTTAGGGTATGGGATAGGGTATGGGTGAGGGTACGGCGTAGTGTATAGGTTAGGGTTAGGGTTAGGGTACGGCTTAGGGTACGGGTTAGGTTACGGGTGAGGGTACGGCGTAGGGTATGGGTTAGGGTTAAGGTTAGGGTTAGTGTTAGTGTTAGGGTTAGGGTACGGCTTAGCGTATGGGATAGGGTACGGGTGAGGGTACGGCGTAGGGTAGGGGTTAGGGTTAGAGTTAGGGTTAGGGTTGGGGTTAGGGTACGGCTTAGGGTACGGGTGAGGGTACGGGTGAGGGTACTGCGTAGGGTATTGGTTAGGGTTAGGATATGGCTTAGGATACGGGTTAGTGTACGGGTTAGGGTATGGCGTAGGTTATGGGTTAGGGTTAGGGTTAGGGTTAGGGTTAGGGTTAGGGTACGGCTTAGGATACTGGTTAGGGTACGGGTGAGGGTACGGCGTAGTGTATGGGTTAGGGTTAGGGTTAGGGTACGTCTTAGGGTACGGGTGAGGGTACGGCGTAGCGTAAGTGTTAGGGTTAGGGTTAGGGTTAGTTTTAGGGTTAGGGATTGGTTTAGGGTACGGGTTAGGATTAGCGTACGTGTTAGGGTTAGGGTTTGGGTTAGGGTTAGGGTACGCGTTAGGGTTAGGGTATGGGTTAGGGTTAGGGTACACGTTAGGATTAGGGTATTTATTAAACCTATCCCACTCTCTAGATACCACTTAGCACGTAAAGGAATATTATTAGGTATCCAGCCATGGAGAAGATTTTAGTCACTAGGATAAGATAAAGAATAAACACATTATAAAAAAATCACATTAGGATTTTCTTTTTAACCTATTCCTTAAAACACTAGTGCTTAGGAAATCTAATAGAGGCAAAAGCAATCAAGGGTAGTTTAGGGTTAGGGTTAGGGTTAGGTTTAGGGTTAGTGTTAGGGTTAGGGTACGGCTTAGGGTATGGGATAGGGTACGGGTGAGGGTACGGCGTAGGGTAGGGGTTAGGGTTAGGGTTAGGGTTAGGGTTAGGGTATGGCTTAGGGTACGGGTGAGGGTACGGGTGAGGGTACTGCGTAGGGTATTGGTTAGGGTTAGGGTACGTCTTAGGATACGTGTTAGGGTACGGGTTAGGGTACGGCGTAGAGTGTGGGTTAGGGTTAGGGTTAGTGTTAGGGTTAGTGTTACGGTACGTCTTAGGGTACGTGTTAGGGTACGGGTGAGGGTACGGCGTAGGTTATGGGTTAGGGTTAGGGTTAGGGTTAGAGTTAGGGTACGGCTTAGGATACGGGTTAGGGTACGGGTGAGGGTACGGCGTAGGTTATGGGTTAGGGTTAGGGTTAGTGTTAGGGTTATGGTACGGCTTAGGTTATGGGATAGGGTACAGGTGAGGTTATGGCATAGGGTAGGGGTTAGGGTTAGGTTTAGGGTTAGGGTTAGGGTTAGGGTACGCCTTAGGGTACGGGTGAGGGTATGGGTGAGGATACTGCATAGGGTATTCGTTAGGGTTAGGGTACGGCTTAGGATACGGGTTAGGGTACGTGTTAGGGTATGGCGTACGCTATGGGTTAGGGTTAGGTTTAGGGTTAGGGTTAGGTTTAGGGTACGGCTTAGGGTACGGGTTAGGGTACGGGTGAGGTTACGGCGTAGGGTATAGTTTAGGGTTAGGGTTAGGGTTAGGGTACGGCTTAGGGTACGGGTTAGGGTATGGGTGAGGGTATGGCGTAGTGTATAGGTTAGGGTTAGTGTTAGGGTACAGCTTAGGGTACGGGTGAGGGTACGGGTGAGGGTACTGCGTAGGGTATTGGTTAGGGTTAGGATACGGCTTAGGATACGGGTTAGGGTACGGGTTAGGGTATGGCGTAGGGTATGGGTTAGGGTTAGGTTTAGGGTTAGGGTTAGGGTTAGGGTTAGGGTTAGGGTACGGCTTAGGATACGGGTTAGGGTACGGGTGAAGGTACGGCGTAGCATATGGGTTAGGGTTAGGGTTAGGGTTAGGGTTAGGGTACGGCTTAGGTTATGGGATAGGGTACAGGTGAGGGTATGGCATAGGGTATGGGTTAGGGTTAGGGTTAGGGTTAGGGTTAGGGTACGGCTTAGGGTACGGGTGAGTGTATGGGTGAGGATACTGCGTAGGGTATTGGTTAGGGTTACGGTACGTCTTAGGATACGGGTTAGGGTACGGGTGAGGGTACGGCGTATGTTATGGGTTAGGGTTAGGGTTAGTGTTAGGGTTATGGTACGGCTTAGGTTATGGGATAGGGTACAGGTGAGGGTATGGCATAGGGTAGGGTTTAGGGTTGGGGTTAGGGTTAGGGTTAGGTTTAGGGTACGGCTTAGGGAACGGGTGAGGGTATGGGTGAGGATACTGCATAGGGTATTGGTTAGGGTTAGGGTACGGCTTAGGGTACGGGTTAGGGTACGGGTGAGGTTACTGCGTAGGGTATAGTTTAGGGTTAGGGTTAGGGTTAGGGTACGGCTTAGGATACGGGTTAGGGTACGGGTGAGGGTACGGCGTAGCGTATGGTTTAGGTTTAGGGTTAGGGTTAGGGTACGGCTTAGGGTACGGGTTAGGGTACGGGTGAGGGTACGGTGTAGGTTATGGGTTAGGGTTAGGGTTAGGGTTAGTGTTAGTTTTAGGGTTAGGGATTGGTTTAGGGTACGGGTTAGGATTAGCATACGTGTTCGGGTTAGGGTTTTGGTTAGGGTTAGGGTACGCGTTAGGGTTAGGGTATGGGTTAGGTTTAGGGTACACTTTAGAATTAGGGTATTTATTAAACCTATCCCACTCTCTAGATACCACTTAGCACGTAAAGGAATATTATTTGGGGTTCAGCCATGGAGAAGATTTTAGTCACTAGGATAAGATAAAGAATGAACACATTATAAAAAAATCACATAAGGTTTTCTTTTTAACCTGTTCCTTAAAACACTAGTGTTTAGGAAATCTAATGGAGGCAAAAGCAGTAAAGGGTAGTTTAGGGTTAGGGTTAGGGTTAGGGTTAGGGTAGGGCTTAGGATACGGGTGAGGGTACTGGTGAGGGTACTGCGTAGATTATTGGTTAGGGTTAGGGTACGGCTTAGGATACGGGTTAGGATATGGGTTAGGTTACGGCGTTGGGTATGGGTGAGGGTTAGGGTTAGGGTTAGGGTAAGGCTTTGGGTACGGGTTAGGGTACGGGTGAGGGTACGGCGTAGGGTAGAGGTTAGGGTTAGGTTTAGGATTAGGGTACGGCTTAGGATACGGGTTAGGGTATGGGTGAGGGTACGGCGTAGCGTATGGGTTAGGGTTAGGGTTAGGGTTAGGGTTAGTTTTAGGGTTAGGGATTGGTTTAGGGTACGGGTTAGGATTAGCGTACGTGTTAGGGTTAGGGTTTGGGTTAGGGTTAGGGTACGCATTAGGGTTAGGGTATGGGTTAGGGTTAGGGTACACGTTAGGATTAGGGTATTTATTAAACCTATCCCATTCTCTAGATACCACTTAGCACGTAAAGGAATATTATTTAGGGTCCAGCCATGGAGAAGATTTTCGTCACTATGATAAGATAAAGAATAAACACATTATTAAAAAATCACATTAGGATTTTCTTTTTAACCTGTTCCTTAAAACACTAGTGCTTAGGAAATCTAATGGAGGCAAAAGCAGTCAAGGGTAGTTTAGGGTTAGGGTTAGGGTTAGGGTTAGTGTTAGGGTTAGGGTACGGCTTAGGGTATGGGATAGGGTATGGGTGAGGGTACGGCATAGGGTAGGGTTTAGGGTTAGGGTTAGTGTTAGGGTTAGGGTTAGGGTATGGCTTAGGGTACGGGTGAGGGTACTGTGTAGGTCATTGGTTAGGGTTAGGTTAAGGCTTAGGATACAGGTTATTGTATGGGTTAGGGTACGGCGCAGGGTATGGGTAAGGGTTAGGGTTAGGGTTAGGTTAGAGTTAGGGTACGGCTTAGGGTACGGGTTAGGGAACGGGTGAGGGTACGGCGTAGTGTATAGGTTAGGGTTAGGGTTAGGGTACGGCTTAGGGTACGGATTAGGTTACGGGTGAGGGTACGGCGTAGGGTATGGGTTAGGGTTAGGGTTAGGGTTAGTGTTAGTGTTAGGGTTAGGGTACGGCTTAGCGTATGGGATAGGGTACAGGTGAGGGTACGGCGTAGGGTAGGGGTTAGGGTTAGGGTTAGGGTTAGGGTTAGGGTATGGCTTAGGGTACGGGTGAGGGTACGGGTGAGGGTACTGCGTAGGGTATTGGTTAGGGTTAGGGTACGGCTTAGGATACGTGTTAGGGTACGGGTTAGGGTACGGCGTAGAGTGTGGGTTAGGATTAGGGTTAGTGTTAGGGTTAGGGTTATGGTACGTCTTAGGGTACGTGTTAGTGTACGGGTGAGGGTACGGCGTAGGTTATGGGTTAGGGTTAGGGTTAGGGTTAGGGTTAGGGTACGGCTTAGGATACTGGTTAGGGTACGGGTGAGGGTACGGCGTAGGTTATGGCTTAGGGTTAGGGTTAGTGTTAGGGTTATGGTACGGCTTAGGTTATGGGATAGGGTACAGGTGAGGGTATCGCATAGGGTAGGGGTTAGGGTTAGGGTTAGGGTTAGGGTTAGGGTTAGGGTACGGCTTAGGGTACGGGTGAGGGTATGGGTGAGGATACTGCGTAGGGTATTGGTTAGGGTTAGGGTACGGCTTAGGATACGGGTTAGGGTACGTGTTAGGGTATGGCGTACGGTATGGGTTAGGGTTAGGGTTAGGGTTAGGGTTAGGGTTAGGGTTAGGGTTAGGGTACGGCTTAGGGTACGGGTTAGGGTACGGGTGAGGTTACGGCGTAGGGTATAGTTTAGGGTTAGGGTTAGGGTTAGGGTACGGCTTAGGATACGGGTTAGGGTATGGGTGAGGGTACGGCGTAGCGTATGGGTTAGGGTTAGGGTTAGGGTTAGGGTTAGTTTTAGGGTTAGGGATTGGTTTAGGGTACGGGTTAGGATTAGCTTACGTGTTAGGGTTAGGGTTTGGGTTAGGGTTAGGGTACGCATTAGGGTTAGGGTATGGGTTAGGGTTAGGGTACACGTTAGGATTAGGGTATTTATTAAACCTATCCCATTCTCTAGATACCACTTAGCACGTAAAGGAATATTATTTAGGGTCCAGCCATGGAGAAGATTTTCGTCACTAGGATAAGATAAAGAATAAACACATTATAAAAAAATCACATTAGGATTTTCTTTTTAACCTGTTCCTTAAAACACTAGTGCTTAGGAAATCTAATGGAGGCAAAAGCAGTCAAGGGTAGTTTAGGGTTAGGGTTATGGTTAGGGTTAGTGTTAGGGTTAGGGTACGGCTTAGGGTATGGGATAGGGTATGGGTGAGGGTACGGCATAGGGTAGGGTTTAGGGTTAGGGTTAGTGTTAGGGTTAGGGTTAGGGTATGGCTTAGGGTACGGGTGAGGGTACTGTGTAGGTCATTGGTTAGGGTTAGGTTAAGGCTTAGGATACAGGTTATTGTATGGGTTAGGGTACGGCGCAGGGTATGGGTAAGGGTTAGGGTTAGGGTTAGGGTTAGAGTTAGGGTACGGCTTAGGGTACGGGTTAGGGAACGGGTGAGGGTACGGCGTAGTGTATAGGTTAGGGTTAGGGTTAGGGTACGGCTTAGGGTACGGATTAGGTTATGGGTGAGGGTACGGCGTAGGGTATGGGTTAGGGTTAGGGTTAGGGTTAGTGTTAGTGTTAGGGTTAGGGTACGGCTTAGCGTATGGGATAGGGTACGGGTGAGGGTACGGCGTAGGGTAGGGGTTAGGGTTAGGGTTAGGGTTAGGGTATGGCTTAGGGTACGGGTGAGGGTACGGGTGAGGGTACTGCGTAGGGTATTGGTTAGGGTTAGGGTACGGCTTAGGATACGTGTTAGGGTACGGGTTAGGGTACGGCGTAGAGTGTGGGTTTGGGTTAGGGTTAGTGTTAGGGTTAGGGTTATGGTACGTCTTAGGGTACGTGTTAGTGTACGGGTGAGGGTACGGCGTAGGTTATGGGTTAGGGTTAGGGTTAGGGTTAGGGTTAGGGTACGGCTTAGGATACTGGTTAGGGTACGGGTGAGGGTACGGCGTAGGTTATGGGTTAGGGTTAGGGTTAGTGTTAGGGTTATGGTACGGCTTAGGTTATGGGATAGGGTACAGGTGAGGGTATGGCATAGGGTAGGGGTTAGGGTTAGGGTTAGGGTTAGGGTTAGGGTTAGGGTTAGGTTTAGGGTACGGGTGAGGGTACGGGTGAGGGTATGGGTGAGGATACTGCGTAGGGTATTGGTTAGGGTTAGGGTACGGCTTAGGATACGGGTTAGAGTACGTGTTAGGGTATGGCGTACGGTATGGGTTAGGGTTAGGGTTAGGGTTAGGGTTAGGGTTAGGGTACGGCTTAGGGTACGGGTTAGGGTACGGGTGAGGTTACGGCGTAGGGTATAGTTTAGGGTTACGGTTAGGGTTAGGGTACGGCTTAGGATACGGGTTAGGGTATGGGTGAGGGTACGGCGTAGCGTATGGGTTAGGGTTAGGGTTAGGCTTAGGGTTAGTTTTAGGGTTAGGGATTGGTTTAGGGTATGGGTTAGGATTAGCGTACGTGTTAGGGTTAGGTTTTGGGTTAGGGTTAGGGTACGCGTTAGGGTTAGGGTATGGGTTAGGGTTAGGGTACACGTTAGGATTAGGGTATTTATTAAACCTATCCCACTCTCTAGATACCACTTAGCACGTAAAGGAATATTATTAGGGATCCAGCCATGGAGAAGATTTTAGTCACTAGGATAAGATAAAGAATAAACACATTATAAAAAAATCACATTAGGATTTTCTTTTTAACCTGTTCCTTAAAACACTAGTGCTTAGGAAATCTAATAGAGGCAAAAGCAATCAAGGGTAGTTTAGGGTTAGGGTTAGGGTTAGGGTTAGTGTTAGGGTTAGGGTACGGCTTAGGGTATGGGATAGGGTACGGGTGAGGGTACGGCGTAGGGTAGGGGTTAGGGTTAGGGTTAGGGTTAGGGTTAGGGTATGGCTTAGGGTACGGGTGAGGGTACGGGTGAGGGTACTGCGTAGGGTATTGGTTAGGGTTAGGGTACGTCTTAGGATACGTGTTAGGGTACGGGTTAGGGTACGGCGTAGAGTGTGGGTTAGGGTTAGTGTTAGTGTTAGGGTTAGGGTTACGGTACGTCTTAGGGTACGTGTTAGGGTACGGGTGAGGGTACGGCGTAGGTTATGGGTTAGGGTTAGGGTTAGGGTTAGAGTTAGGGTACGGCTTAGGATACGGGTTAGGGTACGGGTGAGGGTACGGCGTAGGTTATGGGTTAGGGTTAGGGTTAGTGTTAGGGTTATGGTACGGCTTAGGTTATGGGATACGGTACAGGTGAGGGTATGGCATAGGGTAGGGGTTAGGGTTAGGTTTAGGGTTAGGGTTAGGGTTAGGGTACGCCTTAGGGTACGGGTGAGGGTATGGGTGAGGATAGTGCGTAGGGTATTCGTTAGGGTTATGGTACGGCTTAGGATACGGGTTAGGGTACGTGTTAGGGTATGGCGTACGCTATGGGTTAGAGTTAGGTTTAGGGTTAGGGTTAGGGTTAGGGTACGGCTTAGGGTACGGGTTAGGGTACGGGTGAGGTTACGGCGTAGGGTATAGTTTAGGGTTAGGGTTAGGGTTAGGGTACGGCTTAGGGTACGGGTTAGGGTATGGGTGAGGGTATGGCGTAGTGTATAGGTTAGGGTTAGTGTTAGGCTTAGGGTACAGCTTAGGGTACGGGTGAGGGTACGGGTGAGGGGACTGCGTAGGGTATTGGTTAGGGTTAGGATACGGCTTAGGATACGGGTTAGGGTACGGGTTAGGGTATGGCGTAGGGTATGGGTTAGGGTTAGGTTTAGGGTTAGTGTTAGGGTTAGGGTTAGGGTTAGGGTAAGGCTTAGGATACGGGTTAGGGTACGGGTGAAGGTACGGCGTAGCGTATGGGTTAGGGTTAGGGTTAGGGTTAGGGTTAGGGTACGGCTTAGGTTATGGGATAGTGTACAGGTGAGGGTATGGCATAGGTTATGGGTTAGGGTTAGGGTTATGGTTAGGGTTAGGGTATGGCTTAGGGTACGGGTGAGTGTATGGGTGAGGATACTGCGTAGGGTATTGGTTAGGGTTACGGTACGTCTTAGGATACGGGTTAGGGTACGGGTGAGGGTACGGCGTAGGTTATGGGTTAGGGTTAGGGTTATTGTTAGGGTTATGGTATGGCTTAGGTTATGGGATAGGGTACAGGTGAGGGTATGGCATAGGGTAGGGTTTAGGGTTAGGGTTAGGGTTAGGGTTAGGGTTAGGGTACGGCTTAGGGTACGGGTGAGGGTATGGGTGAGGATACGGCATAGGGTATTGGTTAGGGTTAGTGTACGGCTTAGGGTACGGGTTAGGGTACGGGTTAGGGTACGGGTGAGGGTACGGTGTAGGTTATGGTTTAGGGTTAGGGTTAGGGTTAGGGTTAGTTTTAGGGTTAGGGATTGGTTTAGGGTAAGGGTTAGGATTAGCATACGTGTTCGGGTTAGGGTTTTGGTTAGGGTTAGGGTACGCGTTAGGGTTAGGGTATGGGTTAGGTTTAGGGTACACTTTAGAATTAGGGTATTTATTAAACCTATCCCACTCTCTAGATACCACTTAGCACGTAAAGGAATATTATTTGGGGTTCAGCCATGGAGAAGATTTTAGTCACTAGGATAAGATAAAGAATGAACACATTATAAAAAAATCACATAAGGTTTTCTTTTTAACCTGTTCCTTAAAACACTAGTGTTTAGGAAATCTAATGGAGGCAAAAGCAGTAAAGGGTAGTTTAGGGTTAGGGTTAGGGTTAGGGTTAGGGTAGGGCATAGGATACGGGTGAGGGTACTGGTGAGGGTACTGCGTAGGTTATTGGTTAGGGTTAGGGTACGGCTTAGGATACGGGTTAGGATATGGGTTAGGTTACGGCGTTGGGTATGGGTGAGGGTTAGGGTTAGGGTTAGGGTAAGGCTTTGGGTACGGGTTAGGGTACGGGTGAGAGTACGGCGTAGGGTGGAGGTTAGGGTTAGGTTTAGGATTAGGGTACGGCTTAGGATACGGTTTAGGGTATGGGTGAGGGTACGGCGTAGCGTATGGGTTAGGGTTAGGGTTAGGGTTAGGGTTAGTTTTAGGGTTAGGGATTGGTTTAGGGTACGGGTTAGGATTAGCGTACGTGTTAGGGTTAGGGTTTGGGTTAGGGTTAGGGTACGCATTAGGGTTAGGGTATGGGTTAGGGTTAGGGTACACGTTAGGATTAGGGTATTTATTAAACCTATCCCATTCTCTAGATACCACTTAGCACGTAAAGGAATATTATTTAGGGTCCAGCCATGGAGAAGATTTTCGTCACTAGGATAAGATAAAGAATAAACACATTATAAAAAAATCACATTAGGATTTTCTTTTTAACCTGTTCCTTAAAACACTAGTGCTTAGGAAATCTAATGGAGGCAAAAGCAGTCAAGGGTAGTTTAGGGTTAGGGTTAGGGTTAGGGTTAGTGTTAGGGTTAGGGTACGGCTTAGGGTATGGGATAGGGTATGGGTGAGGGTACGGCATAGGGTAGGGTTTAGGGTTAGGGTTAGTGTTAGGGTTAGGGTTAGGGTATGGCTTAGGGTACGGGTGAGGGTACTGTGTAGGTCATTGGTTAGGGTTAGGTTAAGGCTTAGGATACAGGTTATTGTATGGGTTAGGGTACGGCGCAGGGTATGGGTAAGGGTTAGGGTTAGGGTTAGGGTTAGAGTTAGGGTACGGCTTAGGGTACGGGTTAGGGAACGGGTGAGGGTACGGCGTAGTGTATAGGTTAGGGTTAGGGTTAGGGTACGGCTTAGGGTACGGATTAGGTTATGGGTGAGGGTACGGCATAGGGTATGGGTTAGGGTTAGGGTTAGGGTTAGTGTTAGTGTTAGGGTTAGGGTACGGCTTAGCGTATGGGATAGGGTACGGGTGAGGGTACGGCGTAGGGTAGGGGTTAGGGTTAGGGTTAGGGTTAGGGTTAGGGTATGGTTTAGGGTACGGGTGAGGGTACGTGTGAGGGTACTGCGTAGGGTATTGGTTAGGGTTAGGGTACGGCTTAGGATACGTGTTAGGGTACGGGTTAGGGTACGGCGTAGAGTGTGGGTTAGGGTTAGGGTTAGTGTTAGGGTTAGGGTTATGGTACGTCTTAGGGTACGTGTTAGTGTACGGGTGAGGGTACGGCGTAGGTTATGGGTTAGGGTTAGGGTTAGGGTTAGGGTTAGGGTACGGCTTAGGATACTGGTTAGGGTACGGGTGAGGGTACGGCGTAGGTTATGGGTTAGGGTTAGGGTTAGTGTTAGGGTTATGGTACGGCTTAGGTTAAGGGATAGTGTACAGGTGAGGGTATGGCATAGGGTAGGGGTTAGGGTTAGGGTTAGGGTTAGGGTTAGGGTACGGCTTAGGGTACGGGTGAGGGTATGGGTGAGGATACTGCGTAGGGTATTGGTTAGGGTTAGGGTACGGCTTAGGATACGGGTTAGGGTACGTGTTAGGGTATGGCGTACGGTATGGGTTAGGGTTAGGGTTAGGGTTAGGGTTAGGGTTAGGGTACGGCTTAGGGTACGGGTTAGGGTACGGGTGAGGTTACGGCGTAGGGTATAGTTTAGGGTTAGGGTTAGGGTTAGGGTACGGCTTAGGATACGGGTTAGGGTATGGGTGAGGGTACGGCGTAGCGTATGGGTTAGGGTTAGGGTTAGGGTTAGGGTTAGTTTTAGGGTTAGGGATTGGTTTAGGGTACGGGTTAGGATTAGCGTACGTGTTAGGGTTAGGGTTTGGGTTAGGGTTAGGGTACGCATTAGGGTTAGGGTATGGGTTAGGGTTAGGGTACACGTTAGGATTAGGGTATTTATTAAACCTATCCCACTCTCTAGATACCACTTAGCACGTAAAGGAATATTATTTAGGGTCCAGCCATGGAGAAGATTTTCGTCACTAGGATAAGATAAAGAATAAACACATTATAAAAAAATCACATTAGGATTTTCTTTTTAACCTGTTCCTTAAAACACTAGTGCTTAGGAAATCTAATGGAGGCAAAAGCAGTCAAGGGTAGTTTAGGGTTAGGGTTAGGGTTAGGGTTAGTGTTAGGGTTACGGTACGGCTTAGGGTATGGGTTAGGGTTAGGGTTAGGGTTAGGGTACGGCTAGGGTACGGGTTAGGGTATGGGTGAGGGTACGGCGTAGTGTATAGGTTAGGGTTAGGGTTAGTGTTAGGTTTAGGGTACCGCTTAGGGTATGGGATAGGGTACGGCGTAGGGTAGCGGTTAGGGTTAGGGTTAGGGTTAGGGTTAGGGTACGGCTTAGGATACGGGTTAGCGTACGGGTGAGGGTACGGCGTAGGTTATGGGTTAGGGTTAGGGTTAGGGTTAGGGTTAGTTTTAGGGTTAGGGATTGGTTTAGGGTACGGGTTAGGATTAGCATACTTGTTCGGGTTAGGGTTTGGTTAGGGTTAGGGTACGCGTTAGGGTTAGGGTATGGGTTAGGTTTAGGTTACACGTTAGGATTAGGGTATTTATTAAACCTATCCCACTCTCTAGATACCACTTAGCACGTAAAGGAATATTATTTGGGGTTCAGCCATGGAGAAGATTTTAGTCACTAGGATAAGATAAAGAATAAACACATTATAAAAAAATCACATTAGGATTTTCTTTTTAACCTGTTCCTTAAAACACTAGTGCTTAGGAAATCTAATGGAGGCAAAAGCAGTCAAGGGTAGTTTAGGGTTAGGGTTAGGGTTAGGGTTAGGGTAGGGCTTAGGATACGGGTGAGGGTACTGGTGAGGGTACTGCGTAGGTTATTGGTTAGGGTTAGGGTACGCCTAAGGATACGGGTTAGGATATGGGTTAGGTTACGGCGTTGGCTATGGGTGAGGGTTAGGGTTAGGGTTAGGGTAAGGCTTTGGGTACGGGTTAGGGTACGGGTGAGGGTACGGCGTAGGGTAGAGGTTAGGGTTAGGTTTAGGGTTAGGGTACGGCTTAGGATACGGGTTAGGGTATGGGTGATGGTACGGCGTAGCGTATGGGTTAGGGTTAGAGTTAGGGTTAGGGTTAGTTTTAGGGTTAGGGATTGGTTTAGGGTACGGGTTAGGATTAGCGTACGTGTTAGTGTTAGGGTTTGGGTTAGGGTTAGGGTACGCATTAGGGTTAGGGTGTGGGTTAGGGTTAGGGTACACGTTAGGATTAGGGTATTTATTAAACCTATCCCACTCTCTAGATACCACTTAGCACGTAAAGGAATATTATTTAGGGTCCAGCCATGGAGAAGATTTTCGTTACTAGGATAAGATAAAGAATAAACACATTATAAAAAAATCACATTAGGGTTTTCTTTTTAACCTGTTCCTTAAAACACTAGTGCTTAGGAAATCTAATGGAGGCAAAAGCAGTCAAGGGTAGTTTAGGGTTAGGGTTAGGGTTAGGGTTAGTGTTAGGGTTAGGGTACGGCTTAGGGTATGGGATAGGGTATGGGTGAGGGTACGGCGTAGTGTATAGGTTAGGGTTAGGGTTAGGGTACGGCTTAGGGTACGGGTTAGGTTACGGGTGAGGGTACGGCGTAGGGTATGGGTTAGGGTTAAGGTTAGGGTTAGTGTTAGTGTTAGGGTTAGGGTACGGCTTAGCGTATGGGATAGGGTACGGGTGAGGGTACGGCGTAGGGTAGGGGTTAGGGTTAGATTTAGGGTTAGGGTTGGGGTTAGGGTACGGCTTAGGGTACGGGTGAGGGTACGGGTGAGGGTACTGCGTAGGGTATTGGTTAGGGTTAGGATATGGCTTAGGATACGGGTTAGTGTACGGGTTAGGGTATGGCGTAGGTTATGGGTTAGGGTTAGGGTTAGGGTTAGGGTTAGGGTTAGGGTACGGCTTAGGATACTGGTTAGGGTACGGGTGAGGGTACGGCGTAGTGTATGGGTTAGGGTTAGGGTTAGGGTACGTCTTAGGTTACGGGTGAGGGTACGGCGTAGCGTAAGGGTTAGGGTTAGGGTTAGGGTTAGTTTTAGGGTTAGGGATTGGTTTAGGGTACGGGTTAGGATTAGCGTACGTGTTAGGGTTAGGTTTTGGGTTAGGGTTAGGGTACGCCTTAGGGTTAGGGTATGGGTTAGGGTTAGGGTACACGTTAGGATTAGGGTATTTATTAAACCTATCCCACTCTCTAGATACCACTTAGCACGTAAAGGAATATTATTAGGTATCCAGCCATGGAGAAGATTTTAGTCACTAGGATAAGATAAAGAATAAACACATTATAAAAAAATCACATTAGGATTTTCTTTTTAACCTATTCCTTAAAACACTAGTGCTTAGGAAATCTAATAGAGGCAAAAGCAATCAAGGGTAGTTTAGGGTTAGGGTTAGGGTTAGGTTTAGGGTTAGTGTTAGGGTTAGGGTACGGCTTAGGGTATGGGATAGGGTACGGGTGAGGGTACGGCGTAGGGTAGGGGTTAGGGTTAGGGTTAGGGTTAGGGTTAGGGTATGGCTTAGGGTACGGGTGAGGGTACGGGTGAGGGTACTGCGTAGGGTATTGGTTAGGGTTAGGGTACGTCTTAGGATACGTGTTAGGGTACGGGTTAGGGTACGGCGTAGAGTGTGGGTTAGGGTTAGGGTTAGTGTTAGGGTTAGTGTTACGGTACGTCTTAGGGTACGTGTTAGGGTACGGGTGAGGGTACGGCGTAGGTTATGGGTTAGGGTTAGGGTTAGGGTTAGAGTTAGGGTACGGCTTAGGATACGGGTTAGGGTACGGGTGAGGGTACGGCGTAGGTTATGGGTTAGGGTTAGGGTTAGTGTTAGGGTTATGGTACGGCTTAGGTTATGGGATAGGGTACAGGTGAGGTTATGGCATAGGGTAGGGGTTAGGGTTAGGTTTAGGGTTAGGGTTAGGGTTAGGGTACGCCTTAGGGTACGGGTGAGGGTATGGGTGAGGATACTGCATAGGGTATTCGTTAGGGTTAGGGTACGGCTTAGGATACGGGTTAGGGTACGTGTTAGGGTATGGCGTACGCTATGGGTTAGGGTTACGTTTAGGGTTAGGGTTAGGTTTAGGGTACGGCTTAGGGTACGGGTTAGGGTACGGGTGAGGTTACGGCGTAGGGTATAGTTTAGGGTTAGGGTTAGGGTTAGGGTACGGCTTAGGGTACGGGTTAGGGTATGGGTGAGGGTATGGCGTAGTGTATAGGTTAGGGTTAGTGTTAGGGTACAGCTTAGGGTACGGGTGAGGGTACGGGTGAGGGTACTGCGTAGGGTATTGGTTAGGGTTAGGATACGGCTTAGGATACGGGTTAGGGTACGGGTTAGGGTATGGCGTAGGGTATGGGTTAGGGTTAGGTTTAGGGTTAGGGTTAGGGTTAGGGTTAGGGTTAGGGTACGGCTTAGGATACGGGTTAGGGTACGGGTGAAGGTACGGCGTAGCATATGGGTTAGGGTTAGGGTTAGGGTTAGGGTACGGCTTAGGTTATGGGATAGGGTACAGGTGAGGGTATGGCATAGGGTATGGGTTAGGGTTAGGGTTAGGGTTAGGGTTAGGGTACGGCTTAGGGTACGGGTGAGTGTATGGGTGAGGATACTGCGTAGGGTATTGGTTAGGGTTACGGTACGTCTTAGGATACGGGTTAGGGTACGGGTGAGGGTACGGCGTAGGTTATGGGTTAGGGTTAGGGTTAGTGTTAGGGTTATGGTACGGCTTAGGTTATGGGATAGGGTACAGGTGAGGGTATGGCATAGGGTAGGGTTTAGGGTTAGGGTTAGGGTTAGGGTTAGGGTTAGGGTACGGCTTAGGGTACGGGTGAGGGTATGGGTGAGGATACTGCATAGGGTATTGGTTAGGGTTAGGGTACGGCTTAGGGTACGGGTTAGGGTACGGGTGAGGTTACTGCGTAGGGTATAGTTTAGGGTTAGGGTTAGGGTTAGGGTACGGCTTAGGATACGGGTTAGAGTACGGGTGAGGGTACGGCGTAGCGTATGGTTTAGGTTTAGGGTTAGGGTTAGGGTACGGCTTAGGGTACGGGTTAGGGTACGGGTGAGGGTACGGTGTAGGTTATGGGTTAGGGTTAGGGTTAGGGTTAGTGTTAGTTTTAGGGTTAGGGATTGGTTTAGGGTACGGGTTAGGATTAGCACACGTGTTCGGGTTAGGGTTTTGGTTAGGGTTAGGGTACGCGTTAGGGTTAGGGTATGGGTTAGTTTTAGGGTACACTTTAGAATTAGGGTATTTATTAAACCTATCCCACTCTCTAGATACCACTTAGCACGTAAAGGAATATTATTTGGGGTTCAGCCATGGAGAAGATTTTAGTCACTAGGATAAGATAAAGAATGAACACATTATAAAAAAATCACATAAGGTTTTCTTTTTAACCTGTTCCTTAAAACACTAGTGTTTAGGAAATCTAATGGAGGCAAAAGCAGTAAAGGGTAGTTTAGGGTTAGGGTTAGGGTTAGGGTTAGGGTAGGGCTTAGGATACGGGTGAGGGTACTGGTGAGGGTACTGCGTAGATTATTGGTTAGGGTTAGGGTACGGCTTAGGATACGGGTTAGGATATGGGTTAGGTTACGGCGTTGGGTATGGGTGAGGGTTAGGGTTAGGGTTAGGGTAAGGCTTTGGGTACGGGTTAGGGTACGGGTGAGGGTACGGCGTAGGGTAGAGGTTAGGGTTAGGTTTAGGATTAGGGTACGGCTTAGGATACGGGTTAGGGTATGGGTGAGGGTACGGCGTAGCGTATGGGTTAGGGTTAGGGTTAGGGTTAGGGTTAGTTTTAGGGTTAGGGATTGGTTTAGGGTACGGGATAGGATTAGCGTACGTGTTAGGGTTAGGGTTTGGGTTAGGGTTAGGGTACGCATTAGGGTTAGGGTATGGGTTAGGGTTAGGGTACACGTTAGGATTAGGGTATTTATTAAACCTATCCCATTCTCTAGATACCACTTAGCACGTAAAGGAATATTATTTAGGGTCCAGCCATGGAGAAGATTTTCGTCACTAGGATAAGATAAAGAATAAACACATTATTAAAAAATCACATTAGGATTTTCTTTTTAACCTGTTCCTTAAAACACTAGTGCTTAGGAAATCTAATGGAGGCAAAAGAAGTCAAGGGTAGTTTAGGGTTAGGGTTAGGGTTAGGGTTAGTGTTAGGGTTAGGGTACGGCTTAGGGTATGGGATAGGGTATGGGTGAGGGTACGGCATAGGGTAGGGTTTAGGGTTAGGGTTAGTGTTAGGGTTAGGGTTAGGGTATGGCTTAGGGTACGGGTGAGGGTACTGTGTAGGTCATTGGTTAGGGTTAGGTTAAGGCTTAGGATACAGGTTATTGTATGGGTTAGGGTACGGCGCAGGGTATGGGTAAGGGTTAGGGTTAGGGTTAGGTTAGAGTTAGGGTACGGCTTAGGGTACGGGTTAGGGAACGGGTGAGGGTACGGCGTAGTGTATAGGTTAGGGTTAGGGTTAGGGTACGGCTTAGGGTACGGATTAGGTTACGGGTGAGGGTACGGCGTAGGGTATGGGTTAGGGTTAGGGTTAGGGTTAGTGTTAGTGTTAGGGTTAGGGTACGGCTTAGCGTATGGGATAGGGTACGGGTGAGGGTACGGCGTAGGGTAGGGGTTAGGGTTAGGGTTAGGGTTAGGGTTAGGGTATGGCTTAGGGTACGGGTGAGGGTACGGGTGAGGGTACTGCGTAGGGTATTGGTTAGGGTTAGGGTACGGCTTAGGATACGTGTTAGGGTACGGGTTAGGGTACGGCGTAGAGTGTGGGTTAGGATTAGGGTTAGTGTTAGTGTTAGGGTTATGGTACGTCTTAGGGTACGTGTTAGTGTACGGGTGAGGGTACGGCGTAGGTTATGGGTTAGGGTTAGGGTTAGGGTTAGGGTTAGGGTACGGCTTAGGATACTGGTTAGTGTACGGGTGAGGGTACGGCGTAGGTTATGGCTTAGGGTTAGGGTTAGTGTTAGGGTTATGGTACGGCTTAGGTTATGGGATAGGGTACAGGTGAGGGTATCGCATAGGGTAGGGGTTAGGGTTAGGGTTAGGGTTAGGGTTAGGGTTAGGGTACGGCTTAGGGTACGGGTGAGGGTATGGGTGAGGATACTGCGTAGGGTATTGGTTAGGGTTAGGGTACGGCTTAGGATACGGGTTAGGGTACGTGTTAGGGTATGGCGTACGGTATGGGTTAGGGTTAGGGTTAGGGTTAGGGTTAGGGTTAGGGTTAGGGTACGGCTTAGGGTACGGGTTAGGGTACGGGTGAGGTTACGGCGTAGGGTATAGTTTAGGGTTAGGGTTAGGGTTAGGGTACGGCTTAGGATACGGGTTAGGGTATGGGTGAGGGTACGGCGTAGCGTATGGGTTAGGGTTAGGGTTAGGGTTAGGGTTAGTTTTAGGGTTAGGGATTGGTTTAGGGTACGGGTTAGGATTAGCGTACGTGTTAGGGTTAGGGTTTGGGTTAGGGTTAGGGTACGCATTAGGGTTAGGGTATGGGTTAGGGTTAGGGTACACGTTAGGATTAGGGTATTTATTAAACCTATCCCATTCTCTAGATACCACTTAGCACGTAAAGGAATATTATTTAGGGTCCAGCCATGGAGAAGATTTTCGTCACTAGGATAAGATAAAGAATAAACACATTATAAAAAAATCACATTAGGATTTTCTTTTTAACCTGTTCCTTAAAACACTAGTGCTTAGGAAATCTAATGGAGGCAAAAGCAGTCAAGGGTAGTTTAGGGTTAGGGTTATGGTTAGGGTTAGTGTTAGGGTTAGGGTACGGCTTAGGGTATGGGATAGGGTATGGGTGAGGGTACGGCATAGGGTAGGGTTTAGGGTTAGGGTTAGTGTTAGGGTTAGGGTTAGGGTATGGCTTAGGGTACGGGTGAGGGTACTGTGTAGGTCATTGGTTAGGGTTAGGTTAAGGCTTAGGATACAGGTTATTGTATGGGTTAGGGTACGGCGCAGGGTATGGGTAAGGGTTAGGGTTAGGGTTAGGGTTAGAGTTAGGGTACGGCTTGGGTACGGGTTAGGGAACGGGTGAGGGTACGGCGTAGTGTATAGGTTAGGGTTAGGGTTAGGGTACGGCTTAGGGTACGGATTAGGTTATGGGTGAGGGTACGGCGTAGGGTATGGGTTAGGGTTAGGGTTAGGGTTAGTGTTAGTGTTAGGGTTAGGGTACGGCTTAGCGTATGGGATAGGGTACGGGTGAGGGTACGGCGTAGGGTAGGGGTTAGGGTTAGGGTTAGGGTTAGGGTATGGCTTAGGGTACGGGTGAGGGTACGGGTGAGGGTACTGCGTAGGGTATTGGTTAGGGTTAGGGTACGGCTTAGGATACGTGTTAGGGTACGGGTTAGGGTACGGCGTAGAGTGTGGGTTAGGGTTAGGGTTAGTGTTAGGGTTAGGGTTATGGTACGTCTTAGGGTACGTGTTAGTGTACGGGTGAGGGTACGGCGTAGGTTATGGGTTAGGGTTAGGGTTAGGGTTAGGGTTAGGGTACGGCTTAGGATACTGGTTAGGGTACGGGTGAGGGTACGGCGTAGGTTATGGGTTAGGGTTAGGGTTAGTGTTAGGGTTATGGTACGGCTTAGGTTATGGGATAGGGTACAGGTGAGGGTATGGCATAGGGTAGGGGTTAGGGTTAGGGTTAGGGTTAGGGTTAGGGTTAGGGTTAGGTTTAGGGTACGGGTGAGGGTACGGGTGAGGGTATGGGTGAGGATACTGCGTAGGGTATTGGTTAGGGTTAGGGTACGGCTTAGGATACGGGTTAGAGTACGTGTTAGGGTATGGCGTACGGTATGGGTTAGGGTTAGGGTTAGGGTTAGGGTTAGGGTTAGGGTTAGGGTACGGCTTAGGGTACGGGTTAGGGTACGGGTGAGGTTACGGCGTAGGGTATAGTTTAGGGTTACGGTTAGGGTTAGGGTACGGCTTAGGATACGGGTTAGGGTATGGGTGAGGGTACGGCGTAGCGTATGGGTTAGGGTTAGGGTTAGGGTTAGGGTTAGTTTTAGGGTTAGGGATTGGTTTAGGGTATGGGTTAGGATTAGCGTACGTGTTAGGGTTAGGTTTTGGGTTAGGGTTAGGGTACGCGTTAGGGTTAGGGTATGGGTTAGGGTTAGGGTACACGTTAGGATTAGGGTATTTATTAAACCTATCCCACTCTCTAGATACCACTTAGCACGTAAAGGAATATTATTAGGGATCCAGCCATGGAGAAGATTTTAGTCACTAGGATAAGATAAAGAATAAACACATTATAAAAAAATCACATTAGGATTTTCTTTTTAACCTGTTCCTTAAAACACTAGTGCTTAGGAAATCTAATAGAGGCAAAAGCAATCAAGGGTAGTTTAGGGTTAGGGTTAGGGTTAGGGTTAGTGTTAGGGTTAGGGTACGGCTTAGGGTATGGGATAGGGTACGGGTGAGGGTACGGCGTAGGGTAGGGGTTAGGGTTAGGGTTAGGGTTAGGGTTAGGGTATGGCTTAGGGTACGGGTGAGGGTACGGGTGAGGGTACTGCGTAGGGTATTGGTTAGGGTTAGGGTACGTCTTAGGATACGTGTTAGGGTACGGGTTAGGGTACGGCGTAGAGTGTGGGTTAGGGTTAGGGTTAGTGTTAGGGTTAGGGTTACGGTACGTCTTAGGGTACGTGTTAGGGTACGGGTGAGGGTACGGCGTAGGTTATGGGTTAGGGTTAGGGTTAGGGTTAGAGTTAGGGTACGGCTTAGGATACGGGTTAGGGTACGGGTGAGGGTACGGCGTAGGTTATGGGTTAGGGTTAGGGTTAGTGTTAGGGTTATGGTACGGCTTAGGTTATGGGATACGGTACAGGTGAGGGTATGGCATAGGGTAGGGGTTAGGGTTAGGTTTAGGGTTAGGGTTAGGGTTAGGGTACGCCTTAGGGTACGGGTGAGGGTATGGGTGAGGATAGTGCGTAGGGTATTCGTTAGGGTTAGGGTACGGCTTAGGATACGGGTTAGGGTACGTGTTAGGGTATGGCGTACGCTATGGGTTAGGGTTAGGTTTAGGGTTAGGGTTAGGGTTAGGGTACGGCTTAGGGTACGGGTTAGGGTACGGGTGAGGTTACGGCGTAGGGTATAGTTTAGGGTTAGTGTTAGGGTTAGGGTACGGCTTAGGGTACGGGTTAGGGTATGGGTGAGGGTATGGCGTAGTGTATAGGTTAGGGTTAGTGTTAGGCTTAGGGTACAGCTTAGGGTACGGGTGAGGGTACGGGTGAGGGTACTGCGTAGGGTATTGGTTAGGGTTAGGATACGGCTTAGGATACGGGTTAGGGTACGGGTTAGGGTATGGCGTAGGGTATGGGTTAGGGTTAGGTTTAGGGTTAGGGTTATGGTTAGGGTTAGGGTTAGGGTAAGGCTTAGGATACGGGTTAGGGTACGGGTGAAGGTACGGCGTAGCGTATGGGTTAGGGTTAGGGTTAGGGTTAGGGTTAGGGTACGGCTTAGGTTATGGGATAGTGTACAGGTGAGGGTATGGCATAGGTTATGGGTTAGGGTTAGGGTTATGGTTAGGGTTAGGGTACGGCTTAGGGTACGGGTGAGTGTATGGGTGAGGATACTGCGTAGGGTATTGGTTAGGGTTACGGTACGTCTTAGGATACGGGTTAGGGTACGGGTGAGGGTACGGCGTAGGTTATGGGTTAGGGTTAGGGTTAGTGTTAGGGTTATGGTATGGCTTAGGTTATGGGATAGGGTACAGGTGAGGGTATGGCATAGGGTAGGGTTTAGGGTTAGGGTTAGGGTTAGGGTTAGGGTTAGGGTACGGCTTAGGGTACGGGTGAGGGTATGGGTGAGGATACGGCATAGGGTATTGGTTAGGGTTAGTGTACGGCTTAGGGTACGGGTTAGGGTACGGGTTAGGGTACGGGTGAGGGTACGGTGTAGGTTATGGGTTAGGGTTAGGGTTAGGGTTAGGGTTAGTTTTAGGGTTAGGGATTGGTTTAGGGTACGGGTTAGGATTAGCATACGTGTTCGGGTTAGGGTTTTGGTTAGGGTTAGGGTACGCGTTAGGGTTAGGGTATGGGTTAGGTTTAGGGTACACTTTAGAATTAGGGTATTTATTAAACCTATCCCACTCTCTAGATACCACTTAGCACGTAAAGGAATATTATTTGGGGTTCAGCCATGGAGAAGATTTTAGTCACTAGGATAAGATAAAGAATGAACACATTATAAAAAAATCACATAAGGTTTTCTTTTTAACCTGTTCCTTAAAACACTAGTGTTTAGGAAATCTAATGGAGGCAAAAGCAGTAAAGGGTAGTTTAGGGTTAGGGTTAGGGTTAGGGTTAGGGTAGGGCTTAGGATACGGGTGAGGGTACTGGTGAGGGTACTGCGTAGGTTATTGGTTAGGGTTAGGGTACGGCTTAGGATACGGGTTAGGATATGGGTTAGGTTACAGCGTTGGGTATGGGTGAGGGTTAGGGTTAGGGTTAGGGTAAGGCTTTGGGTACGGGTTAGGGTACGGGTGAGGGTACGGCGTAGGGTGGAGGTTAGGGTTAGGTTTAGGATTAGGGTACGGCTTAGGATACGGGTTAGGGTATGGGTGAGGGTACGGCGTAGCGTATGGGTTAGGGTTAGGGTTAGGGTTAGGGTTAGTTTTAGGGTTAGGGATTGGTTTAGGGTACGGGTTAGGATTAGCGTACGTGTTAGGGTTAGGGTTTGGATTAGGGTTAGGGTACGCATTAGGGTTAGGGTATGGGTTAGGGTTAGGGTACACGTTAGGATTAGGGTATTTATTAAACCTATCCCATTCTCTAGATACCACTTAGCACGTAAAGGAATATTATTTAGGGTCCAGCCATGGAGAAGATTTTCGTCACTAGGATAAGATAAAGAATAAACACATTATAAAAAAATCACATTAGGATTTTCTTTTTAACCTGTTCCTTAAAACACTAGTGCTTAGGAAATCTAATGGAGGCAAAAGCAGTCAAGGGTAGTTTAGGATTAGGGTTATGGTTAGGGTTAGTGTTAGGGTTAGGGTACGGCTTAGGGTATGGGATAGGGTATGGGTGAGGGTACGGCATAGGGTAGGGTTTAGGGTTAGGGTTAGTGTTAGGGTTAGGGTTAGGGTATGGCTTAGGGTACGGGTGAGGGTACTGTGTAGGTCATTGGTTAGGGTTAGGTTAAGGCTTAGGATACAGGTTATTGTATGGGTTAGGGTACGGCGCAGGGTATGGATAAGGGTTAGGGTTAGGGTTAGGGTTAGAGTTAGGGTACGGCTTAGGGTACGGGTTAGGGAACGGGTGAGGGTACGGCGTAGTGTATAGGTTAGGGTTAGGGTTAGGGTACGGCTTAGGGTACGGATTAGGTTATGGGTGAGGGTACGGCGTAGGGTATGGGTTAGGGTTAGGGTTAGGGTTAGTGTTAGTGTTAGGGTTAGGGTACGGCTTAGCGTATGGGATAGGGTACGGGTGAGGGTACGGCGTAGGGTAGGGGTTAGGGTTAGGGTTAGGGTTAGGGTTAGGGTATGGCTTAGGGTACGGGTGAGGGTACGGGTGAGGGTACTGCGTAGGGTATTGGTTAGGGTTAGGGTACGGCTTAGGATACGTGTTAGGGTACGGGTTAGGGTACGGCTTAGAGTGTGGGTTAGGGTTAGGGTTAGTGTTAGGGTTAGGGTTATGGTACGTCTTAGGGTACGTGTTAGTGTACGGGTGAGGGTACGGCGTAGGTTATGGGTTAGGGTTAGGGTTAGGGTTAGGGTTAGGGTACGGCTTAGGATACTGGTTAGGGTACGGGTGAGGGTACGGCGTAGGTTATGGGTTAGGGTTAGGGTTAGTGTTAGGGTTATGGTACGGCTTAGGTTAAGGGATAGTGTACAGGTGAGGGTATGGCATAGGGTAGGGGTTAGGGTTAGGGTTAGGGTTAGGGTTAGGGTTAGGGTACGGCTTAGGGTACGGGTGAGGGTATGGGTGAGGATACTGCGTAGGGTATTGGTTAGGGTTAGGGTACGGCTTAGGATACGGGTTAGGGTACGTGTCAGGGTATGGCGTACGGTATGGGTTAGGGTTAGGGTTAGGGTTAGGGTTAGGGTTAGGGTACGGCTTAGGGTACGGGTTAGGGTACGGGTGAGGTTACGGCGTAGGGTATAGTTTAGGGTTAGGGTTAGGGTTAGGGTCCGGCTTAGGATACGGGTTAGGGTATGGGTGAGGGTACGGCGTAGCGTATGGGTTAGGGTTAGGGTTAGGGTTAGGGTTAGTTTTAGGGTTAGGGATTGGTTTAGGGTACGGGTTAGGATTAGCGTACGTGTTAGGGTTAGGGTTTGGGTTAGGGTTAGGGTACGCATTAGGGTTAGGGTATGGGTTAGGGTTAGGGTACATGTTAGGATTAGGGTATTTATTAAACCTATCCCACTCTCTAGATACCACTTAGCACGTAAAGGAATATTATTTAGGGTCCAGCCATGGAGAAGATTTTCGTCACTAGGATAAGATAAAGAATAAACACATTATAAAAAAATCACATTAGGATTTTCTTTTTAACCTGTTCCTTAAAACACTAGTGCTTAGGAAATCTAATGGAGGCAAAAGCAGTCAAGGGTAGTTTAGGGTTAGGGTTAGGGTTAGGGTTAGTGTTAGGGTTACGGTACGGCTTAGGGTATGGGTTAGGGTTAGGGTTAGGGTTAGGGTACGGCTAGGGTACGGGTTAGGGTACGGGTGAGGGTACGGCGTAGTGTATAGGTTAGGGTTAGGGTTAGTGTTAGGTTTAGGGTACCGCTTAGGGTATGGGATAGGGTACGGCGTAGGGTAGCGGTTAGGGTTAGGGTTAGGGTTAGGGTTAGGGTACGGCTTAGGATACGGGTTAGCGTACGGGTGAGGGTACGGCGTAGGTTATGGGTTAGGGTTAGGGTTAGGGTTAGGGTTAGTTTTAGGGTTAGGGATTGCTTTAGGGTACGGGTTAGGATTAGCATACTTGTTCGGGTTAGGGTTTTGGTTAGGGTTAGGGTACGCGTTAGGGTTAGGGTATGGGTTAGGTTTAGGTTACACGTTAGGATAAGGGTATTTATTAAACCTATCCCACTCTCTAGATACCACTTAGCACGTAAAGGAATATTATTTGGGGTTCAGCCATGGAGAAGATTTTAGTCACTAGGATAAGATAAAGAATAAACACATTATAAAAAAATCACATAAGGTTTTCTTTTTAACCTGTTCCTTAAAACACTAGTGTTTAGGAAATCTAATGGAGGCAAAAGCAGTAAAGGGTAGTTTAGGGTTAGGGTTAGGGTTAGGGTTAGGGTAGGGCTTAGGATACGGGTGAGGTTACTGGTGAGGGTACTGCGTAGGTTATTGGTTAGGGTTAGGGTACGGCTTAAGATACGGGTTAGGATATGGGTTAGGTTATGGCATTGGGTATGGGTGAGGGTTAGGGTTAGGGTTAGGGTAAGGCTTTGGGAACGGGTTAGGGTACGGGTGAGGGTACGGCGTAGGGTTAGGGTTAGGGTTAGGGTTATGGTTAGGGTTAGGGTTAGTTTTAGGGTTAGGGATTGGTTTAGGTTATGGGTTAGGATTAGCGTACGTGTTAGGGTTAGGGTTTGGGTTAGGGTTAGGGTACACGTTAGGGTTAGGGTATGGGTTAGGGTTAGGGTACGCGTTAGGATTAGGGTATTTATTAAACCTATCCCACTCTCTAGATACCACTTAGCACGTAAAGGAATATTATTTAGGGTCCAGCCATGGAGAAGATTTTCGTCACTAGGATAAGATAAAGAATAAACACATTATAAAAAAATCACATTAGGATTTTCTTTTTAACCTGTTCCTTAAAACACTAGTGCTTAGGAAATCTAATGGAGGCAAAAGCAGTCAAGGGTAGTTTAGGGTTAGGGTTAGGGTTAGGGTTAGTGTTAGGGTTAGGGTACGGCTTAGGGTATGGGATAGGGTATGGGTGAGGGTACGGCATAGGGTAGGGTTTAGGATTAGGGTTAGTGTTAGGGTTCGGGTTAGGGTATGGCTTAGGGTACGGGTGAGGGTACTGTGTAGGTCATTGGTTAGGGTTAGGTTAAGGCTTAGGATACAGGTTATTGTATGGGTTAGGGTACGGCGCAGGGTATGGGTAAGGGTTAGGGTTAGGGTTAGGGTTAGAGTTAGGGTACGGCTTAGGGTACGGGTGAGGGTACGGGTGAGGGTACGGCGTAGTGTATAGGTTAGGGTTAGGGTTAGGGTACGGCTTAGGGTGCGGATTAGGTTATGGGTGAGGGTACGGCGTAGGGTATGGGTTAGGGTTAGGGTTAGGGTTAGTGTTAGTGTTAGGGTTAGGGTACGGCTTAGCGTATCGGATAGGGTACGGGTGAGGGTACGGCGTAGGGTAGGGGTTAGGGTTAGGGTTAGGGTTAGGGTATGGCTTAGGGTACGGGTGAGGGTACGGGTGAGGGTACTGCGTAGGGTATTGGTTAGGGTTAGGGTACGGCTTAGGATACGTGTTAGGGTACGGTTTAGGGTACGGCGTAGAGTGTGGGTTAGGGTTAGGGTTAGTGTTAGGGTTAGGGTTACGGTACGTCTTAGGGTACGTGTTAGGGTACGGGTGAGGGTACGGCGTAGGTTATGGGTTAGAGTTAGGGTTAGGGTTAGGGTTAGGGTACGGCTTAGGATACGGGTTAGGGTACGGGTGAGGGTACGGCGTAGGTTATGGGTTAGGGTTAGGGTTAGTGTTAGGGTTATGGTACGGCTTAGGTTATGGGATAGGGTACAGGTGAGGGTATGGCATAGGGTAGGGGTTAGGGTTAGGGTTAGGGTTAGGGTTAGGGTTAGGGTACGGTTTAGGGTACGGGTGAGGGTATGGGTGAGGATACTGCGTAGGGTATTGGTTAGGGTTAGGGTACGGCTTAGGATACGGGTTAGGGTAGGTGTTAGGGTATGGCGTACGGTATGGGTTAGGGTTAGGGTTAGGGTTAGGGTTAGGGTACGGCTTAGGATACGGGTTAGGGTACGAGTGAGGGTACGGCGTAGCGTATGGTTTAGGGTTAGTGTTAGGGTTAGGGTACGGCTTAGGGTACGGGTTAGGGTACGGGTGAGGGTATGGTGTAGTGTATAGGTTAGGGTTAGGGTTAGGGTTAGGGTATGGCTTAGGGTACGGGAGAGGGTACGGGTGAGGGTACTGTGTAGGTTATTGGTTATGGTTAGGGTACGGCTTAGAATACGGGTTAGGGTACGGGTTAGGGTACGGCGTAGGGTATGGGTTAGGGTTAGGGTTAGGGTTAGGGTTAGGGTACGGCTTAGGGTACGGGTTAGGGTACGGGTGAGGGTACGGCGTAGTGTATAGGTTAGGGTTAGGGTTAGGGTTAGGGTACGGCTTAGGGTACGGGTTAGGGTACGGGTGAGGGTATGGCGTAGTGTATAGGTTAGGGTTAGGGTTAGGGTTAGGGTACGGCTTAGGGTATGGGATAGGGTACGGGTGAGGGTACGGCGTAGGGTAGGGGTTAGGTTTAGGGTTAGGGTTAGTGTTAGGGTTAGGGTACGGCTTAGGGTATGGGATAGGTTACGGGTGAGGGTACGGCGTAGGGTAGGGGTTAGGGTTAGGTTTAGGTTTAGTGTTAGGTTTAGGGTACCGCTTAGGGTATGGGATAGGGTAGGGCGTAGGGTAGCGGTTAGGGTTAGGGTTAGGGTTAGGTTTAGGGTTAGGGATTGGTTTAGGGTACGGGTTAGGATTAGCGTACGTGTTAGGGTTAGGGTTTGGGTTAGGGTTAGGGTACGCATTAGGGTTAGGGTTAGGGTTAGGGTTAGGGTACATGTTAGGATTAGAGTATTTATTAAACCTATCCCACTCTCTAGATACCACTTAGCACGTAAAGGAATATTATTTAGGGTCCAGCCATGGAGAAGATTTTCGTCACTAGGATAAGATAAAGTATAAACACATTATAAAAAAATCACATTAGGATTTTCTTTTTAACCTGTTCCTTAAAACACTAGTGCTTAGGAAATCTAATGGAGGCAAAAGCAGTCAAGGGTAGTTTAGGGTTAGGGTTAGGGTTAGGGTTAGTGTTAGGGTTACGGTACGGCTTAGGGTATGGGTTAGGGTTAGGGTTAGGGTTAGGGTACGGCTAGGGTACGGGTTAGGGTACGGGTGAGGGTACGGCGTAGTGTATAGGTTAGGGTTAGGGTTAGTGTTAGGTTTAGGGTACCGCTTAGGGTATGGGATAGGGTACGGCGTAGGGTAGCGGTTAGGGTTATGGTTAGGGTTAGGGTTAGGGTACGGCTTAGGATACGGGTTAGCGTACGGGTGAGGGTACGGCGTAGGTTATGGGTTAGGGTTAGGGTTAGGGTTAGGGTTAGGGTTAGTTTTAGGGTTAGGGATTGCTTTAGGGTACGGGTTAGGATTAGCATACTTGTTCGGGTTAGGGTTTTGGTTAGGGTTACGGTACGCGTTAGGGTTAGGGTATGGGTTAGGTTTAGGGTACACGTTAGGATTAGGGTATTTATTAAACCCATCCCACTCTCTAGATACCACTTAGCACGTAAAGGATTATTATTTGGGGTTCAGCCATGGAGAAGATTTTAGTCACTAGGATAAGATAAAGAACAAACACATTATAAAAAAATCACATAAGGTTTTCTTTTTAACCTGTTCCTTAAAACACTAGTGTTTAGGAAATCTAATGGAGGCAAAAGCAGTAAAGGGTAGTTTAGGCTTAGGGTTAGGGTTAGGGTTAGGGTAGGGCTTAGGATATGGGTGAGGTTACTGGTGAGGGTACTGCGTAGGTTATTGGTTAGGGTTAGGGTACGGCTTAGGATACGGGTTAGGATATGGGTTAGGTTACGGCGTTGGGTATGGGTGAGGGTTAGGGTTAGGGTTAGGGTAAGGCTTTGGGTACGGGTTAGGGTACGGGTGAGGGTACGGCGTAGGGTAGAGGTTAGGGTTAGGTTTAGGGTTAGGGTACGGCTTAGGATACGGGTTAGGCTATGGGTGAGGGTACGGCGTAGCGTATGGGTTAGGGTTAGGGTTAGGGTTAGGGTTAGTTTTAGGGTTAGGGATTGGTTTAGTGTACGGGTTAGGATTAGCGTACGTGTTAGGGTTAGGGTTTGGGTTAGGGTTAGGGTACGCGTTAGGGTTAGGGTATGGGTTAGGGTTAGGGTACGCGTTAGGATTAGGGTATTTATTAAACCTATCCCACTCTCTAGATACCACTTAGCACGTAAAGGAATATTATTTAGGGTCCAGCCATGGAGAATATTTTCGTCACTAGGATAAGATAAAGAATAATCACATTATAAAAAAATCACATTAGGATTTTCTTTTTAACCTGTTCCTTAAAACACTAGTGCTTAGCAAATCTAATGGAGGCAAAAGCAGTCAAGGGTAGTTTAGGGTTAGAGTTAGGGTTAGGGTTAGTGTTAGGGTTAGGGTACGGCTTAGGGTATGGTATAGGGTATGGGTGAGGGTACGGCATAGGGTAGGGTTTAGGGTTAGGGTTAGTGTTAGGGTTAGGGTTAGGGTATGGCTTAGGGTACGGGTGAGGGTACTGTGTAGGTCATTGGTTAGGGTTAGGTTAAGGCTTAGGATACAGGTTATTGTATGGGTTAGGGTACGGCGCAGGGTATGGGTAAGGGTTAGGGTTAGGGTTAGGGTTAGAGTTAGGGTACGGCTTAGGGTACGGGTTAGGGTACGGGTGAGGGTACGGCGTAGGGTATGGGTTAGGGTTAGGGTTAGGGTTAGTGTTAGTGTTAGGGTTAGGGTACGGCTTAGCGTATGAGATAGGGTACGGGTGAGGGTACTACGTAGGGTATTGGTTAGGGTTAGGATATGGCTTAGGATACGGGTTAGGGTTCGGGTTAGGGTATGGTGTAGGGTATGGGTTAGGGTTAGGGTTAGGGTTAGGGTTAGGGTACGGCTTAGGATACGGGTTAGGGTACGGGTGAGGTTATGGCGTAGCGTATGGGTTAGGGTTAGGGTTAGGGTACGTCTTAGGGTACGGGTTAGGGTACGGGTGAGGGTACGGCGTAGGGTAACGGTTAAGGTTAGGGTTAGGGTTAGGGTTAGTTTTAGGGTTAGGGATTGGTTTAGGGTACGGGTTATGATTAGCGTACGTGTTAGGGTTAGGTTTTGGGTTAGGGTTAGGGTACGCGTTAGGGTTAGGGTATGGGTTAGGTTTAGGGTACACTTTCGGATTAGGGTATTTATTAAACCTATCCCACTCTCTAGATACCACTTAGCACGTAAAGGAATATTATTAGGGATCCAGCCATGGAGAAGATTTTAGTCACTAGGATAAGATAAAGAATAAACACATTATAAAAAAATCACATTAGGATTTTCTTTTTAACCTGTTCCTTAAAACACTAGTGCTTAGGAAATCTAATAGAGGCAAAAGCAATCAAGGGTAGTTTAGGGTTAGGGTTAGGGTTAGGGTTAGTGTTAGGGTTAGGGTACGGCTTAGGGTATGGGATAGGGTACGGGTGAGGGTACGGCGTAGGGTAGGGGTTAGGGTTAGGGTTAGGGTTATGGTTAGGGTATGGCTTAGGGTACGGGTGAGGGTACGGGTGAGGGTACTGCGTAGGGTATTGGTTAGGGTTAGGGTACGGCTTAGGATACGTGTTAGGGTACGGGTTAGGGTACGGCGTAGAGTGTGGGTTAGGGTTAGGGTTAGTGTTAGGGTTAGGGTTACGGTACGTCTTAGGGTACGTGTTAGGGTACGGGTGAGGGTACGGCGTAGGTTATGGGTTAGGGTTAGGGTTAGGGTTAGGGTTAGTGTTAGGGTTATGGTACGGCTTAGGTTATGGGATAGGGTACAGGTGAGGGTATGGCATAGGGTAGGGGTTAGGGTTAGGTTTAGGGTTAGGGTTAGGGTTAGGGTACGGCTTAGGGTACGGGTGAGGGTATGGGTGAGGATACTGCGTAGGGTATTGGTTAGGGTTAGGGTACGGCTTAGGATACGGGTTAGGGTACGTGTTAGGGTATGGCGTACGCTATGCGTTAGGGTTAGGGTTAGGGTTAGGGTTAGGGTACGGCTTAGGGTACGGGTTAGGGTATGGGTGAGGTTACGGCGTAGGGTATAGTTTAGGGTTAGGGTTAGGGTTAGGGTACGGCTTAGGGTACGGGTTAGGGTACCGGTGAGGGTATAGCGTAGTGTATAGGTTAGGGTTAGAGTTAGGGTTAGGGTTGGGGTTAGGGTACGGCTTAGGGTACGGGTGAGGGTACGGGTGAGGGTACAGTGTAGGGTATTGGTTATGGTTAGGGTACGGCTTAGAATACGGGTTAGGATACGGTTTAGGGTACGGCGTAGGGTATGGGTTAGGGTTAGGGTTAGGGTTAGGGTTAGGGTACGGCCTAGGGTACGAGTTAGGTTACGGGTGAGGGTACGGCGTAGTGTATAGGTTAGGGTTAGGGTTAGGGTTAGGGTACGGCTTAGGGTATGGGATAGGGTACGGGTGAGGGTACGGCATAGGGTAGGGGTTAGGTTTAGGGTTAGGGTTAGTGTTAGGGTTAGGGTACGGCTTAGGGTTTGGGATAGGTTACGGGTGAGGGTTCGGCGTAGGGTAGGGGTTAGGGTTAGGTTTAGGGTTAGTGTTACGTTTAGGGTACCGCTTAGGGTATGGGATAGGGTAAGGCGTAGGGGAGAGGTTAGTGTTAGGGTTAGGGTTAGGGTACGGCTTAGGATACGGGTTAGGGTACGGGTGAGGGTGCGGCGTAGCGTATGGGTTAGGGTTAGGGTTAGGGTTAGGGTATGGCTTAGGGTAAGGGTTAGGGTACGGGTGAGGGTACGGCGTAGGTTATGGGTTAGGGTTAGGGTTAGGGTTAGGGTTAGTTTTAGGGTTAGGGATTGGTTTAGGGTACGGTTTAGGATTAGCATACATGTTCGGGTTAGGGTTTTGGTTAGGGTTAGGGTACGCGTTAGGGTTAGGGTATGGGTTAGGTTTAGGGTACACGTTAGGATTAGGGTATTTATTAAACCTATCCCACTCTCTAGATACCACTTAGCACGTAAAGGAATATTATTTGGGGTTCAGCCATGGAGAAGATTTCAGTCACTAGGATAAGATAAAGAATAAACACATTATAAAAAAAATCACATAAGGTTTTCTTTTTAACCTGTTCTTTAAAACACTAGTGTTTAGGAAATCTAATGGAGGCAAAAGCAGTAAAGGGTAGTTTAGGGTTAGGGTTAGGGTTAGGGTTAGGGTAGGGCTTAGGATACGGGTGAGGGTACTGGTGAGGGTACTGCGTAGGTTATTGGTTAGGGTTAGGGTACGGCTTAGGATACGGGTTAGGATATGGGTTAGGTTACGGCGTTGAGTATGGGTGAGGGTTAGGGTTAGGGTTAGGGTAAGGCTTTGGGTACGGGTTAGGGTACGGGTGAGGGTACGGCGTAGGGTAGAGGTTAGGGTTAGGTTTAGGGTTAGGGTACGGCTTAGGATACGGGTTAGGGTATGGGTGAGGGTACGGCGTAGCGTATGGGTTAGGGTTAGGGTTAGGGTTAGGGTTAGTTTTAGGGTTAGGGATTGGTTTAGGGTACGGGTTAGGATTAGCGTACGTGTTAGGGTTAGGGTTTGGTTTAGGGTTAGGGTACGCATTAGGGTTAGGGTGTGGGTTAGGGTTAGGGTACACGTTAGGATTAGGGTATTTATTAAACCTATCCCACTCTCTAGATACCACTTAGCACGTAAAGGAATATTATTTAGGGTCCAGCCATGGAGAAGATTTTCGTTACTAGGATAAGATAAAGAATAAACACATTATAAAAAAATCACATTAGGATTTTCTTTTTAACCTGTTCCTTAAAACACTAGTGCTTAGGAAATCTAATGGAGGCAAAAGCAGTCAAGGGTAGTTTAGGGTTAGGGTTAGGGTTAGGGTTAGTGTTAGGGTTAGGATACGGCTTAGGGTATGGGATAGGGTATGGGTGAGGGTACGGCATAGGGTAGGGTTTAGGGTTAGGGTTAGTGTTAGGGTTAGGGTTAGGGTATGGCTTAGGGTACGGGTGAGGGTACTGTGTAGGTCATTGGTTAGGGTTAGGTTAAGGCTTAGGATACAGGTTATTGTATGGGTTAGGGTACGGCGCAGGGTATGGGTAAGGGTTAGGGTTAGGGTTAGGGTTAGAGTTAGGGTACGGCTTAGGGTACGGGTTAGGGTACGGGTGAGGGTACGGCGTAGTGTATAGGTTAGGGTTAGGGTTAGGGTACGGCTTAGGGTACGGGTTAGGTTACGGGTGAGGGTACGGCGTAGGGTATGGGTTAGGGTTAGGGTTAGGGTTAGTGTTAGTTTTAGGATTAGGGTACGGCTTAGCGTATGGGATAGGGTAAGGGTGAGGGTACGGCGTAGGGTAGGGGTTAGGGTTAGAGTTAGGGTTAGGGTTGGGGTTAGGGTACGGCTTAGGGTACGGGTGAGGGTACGGGTGAGGGTACTGCGTAGGGTATTGGTTAGGGTTAGGGTTAGGGTTAGGGTACGGCTTAGGGTACGGGTTAGTGTACGTGTGAGGGTACGGCGTAGGGTAAGGGTTAGGGTTAGGGTTAGGGTTAGGGTTAGTTTTAGGGTTAGAGATTGGTTTAGGGTACGGGTTAGGATTAGCGTACGTGTTAGGGTTAGGTTTTGCGTTAGGGTTAGGGTACGCGTTAGGGTTAGGGTATGGGTTAGGGTTAGGGTACACGTTAGGATTAGGGTATTTATTAAACCTATCCCACTCTCTAGATACCACTTAGTACGTAAAGGAATATTATTAGGGATCCAGCCATGGAGAAGATTTTAGTCACTAGGATAAGATAAAGAATAAACACATTATAAAAAAATCACATGAGGATTTCCTTTTTAACCTGTTCCTTAAAGCACTAGTGCTTAGGAAATCTAATAGATGCAAAAGCAATCAAGGGTAGTTTAGGGTTAGGGTTAGGGTTAGGGTTAGTGTTAGGGTTAGGGTACGGCTTAGGGTATGGGATAGGGTACGGGTGAGGGTACGGCGTAGGGTAGGGGTTAGGGTTAGGGTTAGGGTTATGGTTAGGGTATGGCTTAGGGTACAGGTGAGGGTACGGGTGAGGGTACTGCGTAGGGTATTGGTTAGGGTTAGGGTACGGCTTAGGATACGTGTTAGGGTACGGGTTAGGGTACGGCGTAGAGTGTGGGTTAGGCTTAGTGTTAGTGTTAGGGTTAGGGTTACGGTACGTCTTAGGGTACGTGTTAGGGTACGGGTGAGGGTAAGGCGTAGGTTATGGGTTAGGGTTAGGGTTAGGGTTAGGGTTAGGGTACGGCTTAGGATACGGGTTAGGGTATGGGTGAGGTTACGGCGTAGGTTATGGGTTAGGGTTAGGGTTAGTGTTAGGGTTATGGTACGGCTTAGGTTATGGGATAGGGTACAGGTGAGGGTATGGCATAGGGTAGGGGTTAGGGTTAGGTTTAGGGTTACGGTTAGTGTTAGGGTACGGCTTAGGGTACGGGTGAGGGTATGGGTGAGGATACTGCGTAGAGTATTGGTTAGGGTTAGGGTACGGCTTAGGATACGGGTTAGGGTACGTGTTAGGGTATGGCTTACGCTATGTGTTAGGGTTAGGGTTAGGGTTAGGGTTAGGGTTAGGGTACGGCTTAGGGTACGGGTTAGGGTACGGGTGAGGTTACGGCATAGGGTATAGTTTAGGGTTAGGGTTAGGGTTAGGGTACGGCTTAGGGTACGGGTTAGGGTACGGGTGAGGGTATGGCGTAGTGTATAAGTTAGGGTTAGGTTTGGGTTAGGGTATGGCTTAGGGTACGGGTGAGGGTACGGGTGAGGGTACTGTGTAGGGTATTGGTTATGGTTAGGGTACGGCTTAGAATACGGGTTAGGGTACAGTTTAGGGTACGGCGTAGGGTATGGGTTAGGGTTAGGGTTAGGGTTAGGGTACGGGTTAGGGTACGGGTGAGGGTACGGCGTAGTGTATAGGTTAGGGTTAGGGTTAGGGTTAGGGTACGGCTTAGGGTATGGGATAGGGTACGGGTGAGGGTACGGCGTAGGGTAGGGGTTAGGTTTAGGGTTAGGGTTAGTGTTAGGGTTAGGGTACGGCTTAGGGTATGGGATAGGTTACGGGTGAGGGTACGGCGTAGGGTAGGGGTTAGGGTTAGGTTTAGGGTTAGTGTTAGGTTTAGGGGACCGCTTAGGGTATGGGATAGGGTACGGCGTAGGGTAGCGGTTAGGGTTAGGGTTAGGGTTAGGGTACGGCTTAGGATACGGGTTAGATTAAGGGTGAGGGTGCGGCGTAGCGTATGGGTTAGGGTTAGGGTTAGGGTACGGCTTAGGGTACGGGTTAGGGTACGGGTGAGGGTACTGCATAGGTTATGGGTTAGGGTTAGGGTTAGGGTTAGGGTTAGTTTTAGGGTTAGGGATTGGTTTAGGGTAAGGGTTAGGATTAGCATACTTGTTCGGGTTAGGGTTTTGGTTAGGGTTAGGGTACGCATTAGGGTTGGTATGGGTTAGGTTTAGGGTACACGTTAGGATTAGGGTATTTATTAAACCTATCCCACTCTCTAGATACCACTTAGCACATAAAGGAATATTATTTAGGGTCCAGCCATGGAGAAGATTTTCGTCAATAGGATAAGATAAAGAATAAACACATTATAAAAAAATCTCATTAGGATTTTCTTTTTATCCTGTTCCTTAAAACACTCATGCTTAGGAAATCTAATGGAGGGAAAAGCAGTCAAGGGTAGTTTAGGGTTAGGGTTAGGGTTAGGGTTAGTGTTAGGGTTAGGATACGGCTTAGGGTATGGGATAGGGTACGGCGTAGGGTAGCCATTAGGGTTAGGGTTAGTGTTAGGGTTAGGGTTAGAGTACGGCTTAGGATACGGGTTAGGGTACGGGTGAGGGTACTGCGTAGCGTATGGTTTAGGGTTAGGGTTAGGGTACGCGTTAGGGTTAGGGTATGGGTTAGGTTTAGGGTACACTTTAGGATTAGGGTATTTATTAAACCTATTCCACTCTCTAGATACCACTTAGCACGTAAAGGAATATTATTTGGGGTTCAGCCATGGAGAAGATTTTAATCACTAGGATAAGATAAAGAATAAACACATTATAAAAAAATCACATAAGGTTTTCTTTTTAATCTGTTCCTTAAAACACTAGTGTTTAGGAAATCTAATGGAGGCAAAAGCAGTAAAGGGTAGTTTAGGGTTAGGGTTAGGGTTAGGGTTAGGGTAGGGCTTAGGATACGGGTGAGGGTACTGCGTAGGTTATTGGTTAGGGTTAGGGTACGGCTTAGGATACGGGTTAGGATATGGGATAGGTTACGGCATTGGGTATGGGTGAGGGTTAGGGTTAGGGTTAGGGTAAGGCTTTGGGTACGGGTTAGGGTACGGGTGAGGGTACGGCGTAGGGTAGAGGTTAGGGTTAGGTTTAGGATTAGGGTACGGCTTAGGATACGGGTTAGGGTATGGGTGAGGGTACGGCGTAGCGTATGGTTTAGGGTTAGGGTTAGGGTTAGGGTTAGTTTTAGGGTTAGGGATTGGTTTAGGGTACGGGTTAGGATTAGCGTACGTGTTAGGGTTAGGGTTTGGGTTAGGGTTAGGGTATGCATTAGGGTTAGGGTTAGGGTTAGGGTTAGGGTACGGCTTAGGGTACGGGTGAGGGTATGGGTGAGGATACTGCGTAGGGTATTGGTTAGGGTTAGGGTACGGCTTAGGATACGGGTTAGGGTACGTGTTAGGGTATGGCGTACGCTATGGGTTAGGGTTAGGGTTAGGGTTAGGGTTAGGGTTAGGGTACGGCTTTGGGTACGGGTTAGGGTACGGGTGAGGTTACGGCGTAGGGTATAGTTTAGGGTTAGGGTTAGGTTTAGGGTACGGTTTAGGGTACGGTTTAGGGTACGGGTGAGAATATGGCGTAGTGTATAGGTTAGGGTTAGGGTTAGGGTTAGGGTATGGCTTAGGGTACGGGTAAGGGTACGGGTGAGGTTACTGTGTAGGGTATTGGTTATGGTTAGGGTACGGCTTAGAATACGGGTTAGGGTACGGTTTAGGGTACGGCGTACAGTATGGGTTAGGGTTAGGGTTAGGGTTAGGGTTAGGGTTAGGGTACGGCTTAGGGTACGGGTTAGGGTACGGGTGAGGGTACGGCGTAGTGTATAGGTTAGTGTTAGGGTTAGGGTTAGTGTTAGGTTTAGGGTACCGCTTAGGGTATGGGATAGGGTACGGCGTAGGGTAGCGGTTAGGGTTAGGGTTAGGGTTAGGGTATGGCTTAGGGTACGGGTGAGGGTACGGGTGAGGGTACTGCGTAGGGTATTGGTTAGGGTTAGGGTACGGCTTAGGATACGTTTTAGGGTACGGGTTAGGGTACGGCATAGAGTGTGGGTTAGGGTTAGGGTTAGTGTTAGGGTTAGGGTTACGGTACGTCTTAGGGTACGTGTTAGGGTACAGGTGAGGGTACGGCGTAGGTTATGGGTTAGGGTTAGGGTTAGGGTTAGGGTTAGGGTACGGCTTAGGATACGGGTTAGGGTACGGGTGAGGGTACGGCGTAGGTTATGGGTTAGGGTTAGGGTTAGTGTTAGGGTTATGGTACGGCTTAGGTTATGGGATAGGGTACAGGTGAGGGTACGGCATAGGGTAGGGGTTAGGGTTAGGGTTAGGGTTAGGGTTACGGTGAGGGTACGGCTTAGGGTATGGGTGAGGGTATGGGTGAGGATACTGCGTAGGGTATTGGTTAGGGTTAGGGTACGGCTTAGGATACGGGTTAGGGTACGTGTTAGGGTATGGCGTACGGTATGGGTTAGGGTTAGGGTTAGGGTTAGGGTTAGGGTTAGGGGACGGCTTAGGGTACGGGTTAGGGTACGGGTGAGGTTACGGCATAGGGTATAGTTTAGGGTTAGGGTTAGGGTTAGGGTACGGCTTAGGATACGGGTTAGGGTACGGGTGAGGGTACGGCCTAGCGTATGGTTTAGGGTTAGGGTTAGGGTTAGGGTAAGGCTTAGGGTACGGGTTAGGGTACGGGTGAGGGTACGGTGTAGGTTATGGGTTAGGGTTAGGGTTAGGGTTAGGGTTAGTTTTAGGGTTAGGGATTGGTTTAGGGTACGGGTTAGGATTAGCATACGTGTTCGGGTAGGGTTTTGGTTAGGGTTAGGGTACGCGTTAGGGTTAGGGTATGGGTTAGGTTTAGGGTACACTTTAGGATTAGGGTAGTTACTAAACCTATCCCACTCTCTAGATACCACTTAGCACGTAAAGGAATATTATTTGGGGTTCAGCCATGGAGAAGATTTTAGTCACTAGGATAAGATAAAGAATAAACACATTATAAAAAAATCACATAAGGTTTTCTTTCTAACCTGTTCCTTAAAACACTAGTGTTTAGGAAATCTAATGGAGGCAAAAGCAGTAAAGGGTAGTTTAGGGTTAGGGTTAGGGTTAGGGTTAGGGTAGGGCTTAGGATACGGGTGAGGGTACTGGTGAGGGTACTGCGTAGGTTATTGGTTAGGGTTAGGGTATGGCTTAGGATACGGGTTAGGATATGGGTTAGGTTACGGCGTTGGGTATGGGTGAGGGTTAGGGTTAGGGTTAGGGTAAGGTTTTGGGTACGGGTTAGGGTACGGGTGAGGGTACGGCGTAGGGTAGAAGTTAGGGTTAGGTTCAGGGTTAGGGTACGGCTTAGGATACGGGTTAGGGTATGGGTGAGGGTATGGCGTAGCATATGGGTTAGGGTTAGGGTTAGGGTTAGGGTTAGTTTTAGGGTTAGGGATTGGTTTAGGGTACGGGTTAGGATTAGCGTACGTGTTAGGGTTAGGGTTTGGGTTAGGGTTAGGGTACGCATTAGGGTTAGGGTGTGGGTTAGGGTTAGGGTACACGTTAGGATTAGGGTATTTATTAAACCTATCCCACTCTCTAGATACCACTTAGCACGTAAAGGAATATTATTTAGTGTCCAGCCATGGAGAAGATTTTCGTTACTAGGATAAGATAATGAATAAACACATTATAAAAAAATCACATTAGGATTTTCTTTTTAACCTGTTCCTTAAAACACTAGTGCTTAGGAAATCTAATGGAGGCAAAAGCAGTCAAAGGTAGTTTAGGGTTAGGGTTAGGGTTAGGGTTAGTGTTAGGGTTAGGGTACGGCTTAGGGTATGGGATAGGTTATGGGTGAGCGTACGGCATAGGGTAGGGTTTAGGGTTAGGGTTAGTGTTAGGGTTAGGGTTAGGGTATGGCTTAGGGTACGGGTGAGGGTACTGTGTAGGTCATTGGTTAGGGTTAGGTTAAGGCTTAGGATACAGGTTATTGTATGGGTTAGGGTACGGCGCAGGGTATGGGTAAGGGTTAGGGTTAGGGTTAGGGTTAGAGTTAGGGTACGGCTTAGGGTACGGGTTAGGGTACGGGTGAGGGTACGGCATAGTGTATAGGTTAGGGTTAGGGTTAGGGTACGGCTTAGGGTACGGGTTAGGTTACGGGTGAGGGTACGGCGTAGGGTATGGGTTAGGGTTAGGGTTAGGGTTAGTGTTAGTGTTAGGGTTAGGGTACGGCTTAGCGTATGGGATAGGGTACGGGTGAGGGTACGGCGTAGGGTAGGGGTTACGGTTAGAGTTAGGGTTAGGGTTGGGGTTAGGGTACGGCTTAGGGTACGGGTGAGGGTACGTGTGAGGGTACTGCGTAGGGTATTGGTTAGGGTTAGGATACGGCTTAGGATACGGGTTAGGGTACGGGTTAGGGTATGGCGTAGGGTATGGGTTAGGGTTAGGGTTAGGGTTAGGGTTAGGGTTAGGGTACGGCTTAGGGTACGGGTTAGGGTACGGGTGAGGGTACGGCGTAGGGTAAGGGTTAGGGTTAGGGTTAGGGTTAGGGTTAGTTTTAGGGTTAGGGATTCGTTTAGGGTACGGGTTAGGATTAGCGTACGTGTTAGGGTTAGGTTTTGGGTTAGGGTTAGGGTACGCGTTAGGGTTAGGGTATGGGTTAGGGTTAGGGTACACGTTAGGATTAGGGTATTTATTAAACCTATCCCACTCTCTAGATACCAATTAGCACGTAAAGGAATATTATTAGGGATCCAGCCATGGAGAAGATTTTAGTCACTAGGATAAGATAAAGAATAAACACATTATAAAGAAGTCACAGTAGGATTTTCTTTTTAACCTGTTCCTTAAAACACTAGTGTTTAGGAAATCTAATACAGGCAAAAGCAATCAAGGGTAGTTTAGGGTTAGGGTTAGGGTTAGGGTTAGTGTTAAGGTTAGGGTACGGCTTAGGGTATGGGATAGGGTACGGGTGAGGGTACGGCGTAGGGTAGGGGTTAGGGTTAGGGTTAGGGTTAGGGTTAGGGTATGGCTTAGGGTACGGGTGAGGGTACGGGTGAGGGTACTGCGTAGGGTATTGGTTAGGGTTAGGGTACGGCTTAGGATACGTGTTAGGGTACGGGTTAGGGTACGGCGTAGAGTGTGGGTTAAGGTTAGGGTTAGTGTTAGGGTTAGGGTTACGGTACGTCTTAGGGTATGTGTTAGGGTACGGGTGAGGGTACGGCGTAGGTTATGGGTTAGGGTTAGGGTTAGGGTTAGGGTTAGGGTACGGCTTAGGATACGGGTTAGGGTACGGGTGAGGGTACGGTGTAGATTATGGGTTAGGGTTAGGGTTAGTGTTAGGGTTATGGTACGGCTTAGGTTATGGGATAGGGTACAGGTGAGGGTATGGCATAGGGTAGGGGTTAGGGTTAGGGTTAGGGTTAGGGTTAGGGTTAGGGTACGGCTTAGGGTACGGGTGAGGCTATGGGTGAGGATACTGCGTAGGGTATTGGTTAGGGTTAGGGTACGGCTTAGGATACGGGTTAGGGTACGTGTTAGGGTATGGCGTACGGTATGGGTTAGGGTTAGGGTTAGGGTCAAGGTTAGGGTTAGGGTTAGGGTACGGCTTAGGGTACGGGTTAGGGTACGGGTGAGGTTACGGCGTAGGGTATAGTTTAGGGTTAGGGTTAGGGTTAGGGTACGGCTTAGGATACGGGTTAGGGTACGGGTGAGGGTACGGCGTAGCATATGGTTTAGGGTTAGGGTTAGGGTACGGCTTAGGGTACGGGTTAGGGTACGGGTGAGGGTACGGTGTAGGTTATGGGTTAGGGTTAGGGTTAGGGTTAGGGTTAGTTTTAGGGTTAGGGATTGGTTTAGGGTACGGGTTAGGATTAGCATACGTGTTCGGGTTAGGGTTTTGGTTAGGGTTAGGGTACGCGTTAGGGTTAGGGTATGGGTTAGTTTTAGGGTACACTTTAGGATTAGGGTATTTATTAAACCTATCCCACTCTCTAGATACCACTTAGCACGTAAAGGAATATTATTTGGGGTTCAGCCATGGAGAAGATTTTAGTCACTAGGATAAGATAAAGAATAAACACATTATAAAAAAATCACATAAGGTTTTCTTTTTAACCTGTTCCTTAAAACACTAGTGTTTAGGAAATCTAATGGAGGCAAAAGCAGTAAAGGGTAGTTTAGGGTTAGGGTTAGGGTTAGGGTTAGGGTAGGGCTTAGGATACGGGTGAGGGTACTGGTGAGGGTACTGCGTAGGTTATTGGTTAGGGTTAGGGTACGGCTTAGGATACGGGTTAGGATATGGGTTAGGTTACGGCGTTGGGTATGGGTGAGGGTTAGGGTTAGGGTTAGGGTAAGGCTTTGGGAACGGGTTAGGGTACGGGTGAGGGTACGTCGTAGGGTAGAGGTTAGGGTTAGGTTTAGGGTTAGGGTACGGCTTAGGATACGGGTTAGGGTATGGGTGAGGGTACGGCGTAGCGTATGGGTTAGGGTTAGGGTTAGGGTTAGGGTTAGTTTTAGGGTTAGGGATTGGTTTAGGGTACGGGTTAGAATTAGCGTACGTGTTAGGGTTAGTGTTAGTGTTAGGGTTAGGGTACGGCTTAACGTATGGGATAGGGTACGGGTGAGGGTACGGCGAAGGGTAGGGGTTAGGGTTAGAGTTAGGGTTAGGGTTGGGGTTAGAGTACGGCTTAGGGTACGGGTGAGGGTACGGGTGAGGGTACTGCGTAGGGTATTGGTTAGGGTTAGGATACGGCTTAGGATACGGGTTAGGGTACGTGTTAGGGTATGGCGTAGGGTATGGGTTAGGGTTAGGGTTAGGGTTAGTGTTAGGGTTAGGGTTACGGTACGTCTTAGGGTACGTGTTAGGGTACGGGTGAGGGTACGGCGTAGGTTATGGGTTAGGGTTAGGGTTAGGGTTAGGGTTAGGGTACGGCTTAGGATACGGGTTAGGGTACGGGTTAGGGTACGGGTGAGAGTATGGCGTAGTGTATAGGTTAGTGTTAGGGTTAGGTTTAGGGTATGGCTTAGGGTACGGTGAGGGTACGGGTGAGGGTACTGTGTAGGGTATTGGTTATGGTTAGGGTACGGCTTAGAATACGGGTTAGGGTACGGGTTAGGGTACGGCGTAGGGTAGGGTTAGGGTTAGGGTTAGGGTTAGGGTTAGGGTTAGGGTATGGCTTAGGGTACGGGTTAGGGTACGGGTGAGGGTACGGCGTAGTGTATAGGTTAGGGTTAGGGTTAGGGTTAGGGTACGGCTTAGGGTACGGGTTAGGGTACGGGTGAGGGTATGGCGTAGTGTATAGGTTAGGGTTAGGGTTACGTTTAGGGTACGGCTTAGGGTATGGGATAGGGTACGGGTGAGGGTACGGCGTAGTGTAGGGGTTAGGTTTAGGGTTAGGGTTAATGTTAGGGTTAGCGTACGGCTTAGGGTATGGGATAGGTTACGGGTGAGGGTACGGCGTAGGGTAGGGGTTAGGGTTAGGTTTAGGGTTAGTGTTAGGGTTAGGGTACTGCTTAGGGTATGGGGTAGGGTACGGCGTAGGGTAGCGGTTAGTGTTAGGGTTAGGGTTAGGGTTAGGGTACGGCTTAGGGTACGGGTTAGGGTTAGGGTTAGGGTTAGGGTTAGGGTTAGGGTTAGGGTTAGTTTTAGGGTTAGGGATTGGTTTAGGGTACGGGTTAGGATTAGCATACTTGTTCGGGTTAGGGTTTTGGTTAGGGTTAGGGTACGCGTTAGGGTTAGGGTATGGGATAGGTTTAGGGTACACTTTAGGATTAGGGTATTTATTAAACCTATCCCACTCTCTAGATACCACTTAGCACGTAAAGGAATATTATTTGGGGTTCAGCCATGGAGAAGATTTTAGTCACTAGGATAAGATAAAGAATAAACACATTATAAAAAAATCACATAAGGTTTTCTTTTTAACCTGTTCCTTAAAACACTAGTGTTTAGGAAATCTAATGGAGGCAAAAGCAGTCAAGTGTAGTTTAGGGTTAGGGTTAGGGTTAGGGTTAGTGTTAGGGTTAGGGTACGGCTTAGGGTATGGGATAGGGTATGGGTGAGGGTACGGCATAGGGTAGGGTTTAGGGTTAGGGTTAGTGTTAGGGTTAGGGTTAGGGTATGGCTTAGGGTACGGGTGAGGGTACTGTGTAGGTCATTGGTTAGGGTTAGGTTAAGGCTTAGGATACAGGTTATTGTATGGGTTAGGGTACGGCGCAGGGTATGGGTAAGGGTTAGGGTTAGGGTTAGGGTTAGAGTTAGGGTACGGCTTAGGGTACGGGTTAGGGTACGGGTGAGGGTACGGCATAGTGTATAGGTTAGGGTTAGTGTTAGGGTACGGCTTAGGGTACGGGTTAGGTTACGGGTGAGGGTATGGCGTAGGGTAGGGGTTAGGGTTAGAGTTAAGGTTAGGGTTTGGGTTAGGGTACGGCTTAGGGTACGGGTGAGGGTACGGGTGAGGGTACTGCGTAGTGTATTGGTTAGGGTTAGGATACGGCTTAGGATACGGGTTAGGGTACGTGTTAGGGTATGGCGTAGGGTATGGGTTAGGGTTAGGGTTAGGGTTAGGGTTAGGGTTAGGGTTAGGGTTAGGGTTAGGGTTAGGGTACGGCTTAGGATACGGGTTAGGGTACGGGTGAGGGTACGGCATAGGTTATGGGTTAGGGTTAGGGTTAGTGTTAGGGTTATAGTACGGCTTAGGTTATGGGATAGGGTACAGGTGAGGGTATGGCATAGGGTAGGGTTTAGGGTTAGGGTTAGGGTTAGGGTTAGGGTTAGGGTACGGCTTAGGGTACGGGTGAGGGTATGGGTGAGGATACTGCATAGGGTATTGGTTAGGGTTAGGGTAGGGCTTAGGATACGGGTTAGGGTACGTGTTAGGGTATGGCGTACGGTATGGGTTAGGGTTAGGGTTAGGGTTAGGGTTAGGGTTAGGGTACGGCTTAGGGTACGGGTTAGGGTACGGGTGAGGTTACGGCGTAGGGTATAGTTTAGGGTTAGGGTTAGGGTTAGGGTACGGCTTAGGATACGGGTTAGGGTACGGGTGAGGGTACGGCGTAGCGTATGGTTTAGGGTTAGGTTTAGGGTTAGGGTACGGCTTAGGGTACGGGTTAGGGTACGGGTGAGGGTATGGTGTAGGTTATGGGTTAGGGTTAGGGTTAGGGTTAGGGTTAGTTTTAGGGTTAGGGATTGGTTTAGGGTACGGGTTAGGATTAGCATACGTGTTCGGGTTAGGGTTTTGGTTAGGGTTAGGGTACGCGTTAGGGTTAGGGTATGGGTTAGGTTTAGGGTACACTTTAGGATTAGGGTATTTATTAAACCTATCCCACTCTCTAGATACCACTTAGCACGTAAAGGAATATTATTTGGGGTTCAGCCATGGAGAAGATTTTAGTCACTAGGATAAGATAAAGAATAAACACATTATAAAAAAATCACATAAGGTTTTCTTTTTAACCTGTTCCTTAAAACACTAGTGTTTAGGAAATCTAATGGAGGCAAGAGCAGTAAAGGGTAGTTTAGGGTTAGGGTTAGGGTTAGGGTTAGGGTAGGGCTTAGGATAAGGGTGAGGGTACTGGTGAGGGTACTGCGTAGGTTATTGGTTAGGGTTAGGGTACGGCTTAGGATACGGGTTAGGATATGGGTTAGGTTACAGCATTGGGTGTGGGTGAGGGTTAGGGTTAGGGTTAGGGTAAGGCTTTGGGTACGGGTTAGGGTACGGGTGAGGGTACGGCGTAGGGTAGAGGTTAGGGTTAGGTTTAGGATTAGGGTACGGCTTAGGATACGGGTTAGGGTATGGGTGAGGGTACGGCGTAGCGTATGTGTTAGGGTTAGGGTTAGGGTTAGGGTTAGTTTTAGGGTTAGTGATTGGTTTAGGGTACGGGTTAGGATTAGCGTACGTGTTAGGGTTAGGATTTGGGTTAGGGTTAGGGTATGCATTAGGGTTAGGGTATGGGTTAGGGTTAGGGTACACGTTAGGATTAGGGTATTTATTAAACCTATCCCACTCTCTAGATACCACTTAGCACGTAAAGGAATATTATTTAGGGTCCAGCCATGGAGAATATTTTCGTCACTAGGATAAGATAAAGAATAAACACATTATAAAAAAATCACATTAGGATTTTCTTTTTAACCTGTTCCTTAAAACACTAGTGCTTAGGAAATCTAATGGAGGCAAAAGCAGTCAAGGGTAGTTTAGGGTTAGGGTTAGGGTTAGGGTTAGTGTTAGGGTTAGGGTACGGCTTAGGGTATGGGATAGGGTATGGGTGAGGGTACGGCATAGGGTAGGGTTTAGGGTTAGGGTTAGTGTTAGGGTTAGGGTTAGGGTATGGCTTAGGGTACGGGTGAGGGTACTGTGTAGGTCATTGGTTAGGGTTAGGTTAAGGCTTAGGATTCAGGTTATTGTATGGGTTAGGGTACGGCGCAGGGTATGGGTAAGGGTTAGGGTTAGGGTTAGGGTTAGAGTTAGGGTACGGCTTAGGGTACGGGTTAGGGTACGGGTGAGGGTACGGCGTAGTGTATAGGTTAGGGTTAGGGTTAGGGTACGGCTTAGGGTACGGGTTAGGTTACGGTGTAGGGTATGGGTTAGGGTTAGGGTTAGGGTTAGTGTTAGTGTTAGGGTTAGGGTACGGCTTAGCGTATGGGATAGGGTACGGGTGAGGGTACGGCGTAGGGTAGGGGTTAGGGTTAGAGTTAGGGTTAGGGTTGGGGTTAGGGTACGGCTTAGGGTACGGGTGAGGGTACGGGTGAGGGTACTGCGTAGGGTATTGTTTAGGGTTAGGATATGGCTTAGGATACGGGTTAGGGTATGGGTTAGGGTATGGCGTAGGGTATGGGTTAGGCTTAGGGTTAGGGTTAGGGTTAGGGTTAGGGTACGGCTTAGGATACGGGTTAGGGTACGGGTGAGGGTACGGCGTAGCATATGGGTTAGGGTTAGGGTTAGGGTACGTCTTAGGGTACGGGTTAGGGTACGGGTGAGGGTACGTCGTAGGGTAAGGGTTAGGGTTATGGTTAGGGTTAGGGTTAGTTTTAGGGTTAGGGATTGGTTTAGGGTATGGGTTAGGATTAGCGTACGTGTTAGGGTTAGGTTTTGGGTTAGGGTTAGGGTACGCGTTAGGGTTAGGGTATGGGTTAGGGTTAGGGTACACGTTAGGATTAGGGTATTTATTAAACCTATCCCACTCTCTAGATACCACTTAGCACGTAAAGGAATATTATTAGGGATCCAGCCATGGAGAAGATTTTAGTCACTAGGATAAGATAAAGTATAAACACATTATAAAAAAATCACATTAGGATTTTCTTTTTAACCTGTTCCTTACAACACTAGTGCTTAGGAAATCTAATAGAGGCAAAAGCAATCAAGGGTAGTTTAGGGTTAGGGTTAGGGTTAGGGTTAGTGTTAGGGTTAGGGTACGGCTTAGGGTATGGGATAGGGTACGGGTGAGGGTACGGCGTAGGGTAGGGGTTAGGGTTAGGGTTAGGGTTAGGGTTATGGTTAGGGTATGGCTTATGGTACGGGTGAGGGTACGGGTGAGGGTACTGCGTAGGGTATTGGTTTGGGTTAGGTTATGGCTTAGGATACGTGTTAGGGTACGGGTTAGGGTACGGCGTAGAGTGTGGGTTAGGGTTAGTGTTAGTGTTAGGGTTAGGGTTACGGTACGTCTTAGGGTACGTGTTAGGGTACGGGTGAGGGTACGGCGTATGTTATGGGTTAGGGTTAGGGTTAGGGTTAGGGTTAGGGTACGGCTTAGGATACGGGTTAGGGTACGGGTGAGGGTACGGCGTAGGTTATGGGTTAGGGTTAGGGTTAGGGTTAGGGTTAGGGTACGGCTTAGGTTATGGGATAGGGTACAGGTGAGGGTATGGCATAGGGTAGGGGTTAGGGTTAGGTTTAGGGTTAGGGTTAGGGTTAGGGTACGGCTTAGGGTACGGGTGAGGGTATGGGTGAGGATACTGCGTAGGGTATTGGTTAGGGTTAGGGTACGGCTTAGGATACGGGTTAGGGTACGTGTTAGGGTATGGCGTAAGCCATGGGTTAGGGTTAGGGTTAGGGTTAGGGTTAGGGTTAGGGTACGGCTTAGGGTACGGGTTAGGGTACGGGTGAGGTTACGGCGTAGGGTATAGTTTAGGGTTAGGGTTAGGGTTAGGGTACGGCTTAGGGTACGGGTTAGGGTACGGGTGAGAGTATGGAGTAGTGTATAGGTTAGGGTTAGGGTTAGGGTTAGGGTATGGCTTAGAGTACGGGTGAGGGTACGGGTGAGGGTACTGTGTAGGGTATTGGTTATGGTTAGGGTACGGCTTAGAATACGGTTTAGGGTACGGTTTAGGGTACGGCGTAGGGTATGGGTTAGGGTTAGGGTTAGGGTTAGGGTTAGGGTACGGCTTAGGGTACGGGTTAGGGTACGGGTGAGGGTACGGCGTAGTGTATAGGTTAGGTTTAGGGTTAGGGTTAGGGTACGGCTTAGGGTATGGGATAGGGTACGGGTGAGGGTACGGCGTAGGGTAGGGGTTAGGTTTAGGGTTAGGGTTAGTGTTAGGCTTAGGGTACGGCTTAGGGTATGGGATAGCTTACGGGTGAGGGTACGGCATAGGGTAGGTGTTAGGGTTAGGTTTAGGGTTAGTGTTAGGTTTAACGTACCGCTTAGGGTATGGGATAGGGTACGGCGTAGGGTAGCGGTTAGGGTTATGGTTAGGGTTAGGGTACAGCTTAGGATACGGGTTAGGGTACGGCTGAGGGTGCAGCGTAGCGTATGGGTTAGGGTTAGGGTTAGGGTTAGGGTACGGCTTAGGGTACGGGTTAGGATACGGGTGAGGGTACGGCGTAGGGTAGAGGTTAGGGTTAGGTTTAGGGTTAGGGTACGGCTTAGGATACGGGTTAGGGTATGGGTGAGGGTACGGCGTAGCGTATGGGTTAGGGTTAGGTTTAGGGTTAGGGTTAGTTTTAGGGTTAGGGATTGGTTTAGGGTACGGTTTAGGATTAGCGTACGTGTTAGGGTTAGGGTTTGGGTTAGGGTTAGGGTACGCGTTAGGGTTAGGGTATGGGTTAGGTTTAGGGTACACGTTAGGATTAGGGTATTTATTAAACCTATCCCACTCTCTAGATACCACTTAGCACGTAAAGGAATATTATTTGGGGTTCAGCCATGGAGAAGATTTTAGTCACTAGGATAAGATAAAGAATAAACACATTATAAAAAAATCACATAAGGTTTTCTTTTTAACCTGTTCCTTAAAACACTAGTGTTTAGGAAATCTAATGGAGGCAAAAGCAGTAAAGGGTAGTTTAGGCTTAGGGTTAGGGTTAGGGTTAGGGTAGGGCTTAGGATATGGGTGAGGTTACTGGTGAGGGTACTGCGTAGGTTATTGGTTAGGGTTAGGGTACGGCTTAGGATACGGGTTAGGATATGGGTTAGGTTACGGCGTTGGGTATGGGTGAGGGTTAGGGTTAGGGTTAGGGTAAGGCTTTGGGTACGGGTTAGGGTACGGGTGAGGGTACGGCGTAGGGTAGAGGTTAGGGTTAGGTTTAGGGTTAGGGTACGGCTTAGGATACGGGTTAGGCTATGGGTGAGGGTACGGCGTAGCGTATGGGTTAGGGTTAGGGTTAGGGTTAGGGTTAGTTTTAGGGTTAGGGATTGGTTTAGTGTACGGGTTAGGATTAGCGTACGTGTTAGGGTTAGGGTTTGGGTTAGGGTTAGGGTACGCGTTAGGGTTAGGGTATGGGTTAGGGTTAGGGTACGCGTTAGGATTAGGGTATTTATTAAACCTATCCCACTCTCTAGATACCACTTAGCACGTAAAGGAGTATTATTTAGGGTCCAGCCATGGAGAATATTTTCGTCACTAGGATAAGATAAAGAATAATCACATTATAAAAAAATCACATTAGGATTTTCTTTTTAACCTGTTCCTTAAAACACTAGTGCTTAGCAAATCTAATGGAGGCAAAAGCAGTCAAGGGTAGTTTAGGGTTAGAGTTAGGGTTAGGGTTAGTGTTAGGGTTAGGGTACGGCTTAGGGTATGGTATAGGGTATGGGTGAGGGTACGGCATAGGGTAGGGTTTAGGGTTAGGGTTAGTGTTAGGGTTAGGGTTAGGGTATGGCTTAGGGTACGGGTGAGGGTACTGTGTAGGTCATTGGTTAGGGTTAGGTTAAGGCTTAGGATACAGGTTATTGTATGGGTTAGGGTACGGCGCAGGGTATGGGTAAGGGTTAGGGTTAGGGTTAGGGTTAGAGTTAGGGTACGGCTTAGGGTACGGGTTAGGGTACGGGTGAGGGTACGGCGTAGGGTATGGGTTAGGGTTAGGGTTAGTGTTAGTGTTAGGGTTAGGGTACGGCTTAGCGTATGAGATAGGGTACGGGTGAGGGTACTGCGTAGGGTACTGGTTAGGGTTAGGATATGGCTTAGGATACGGGTTAGGTTTCGGGTTAGGGTATGGTGTAGGGTATGGGTTAGGGTTAGGGTTAGGGTTAGGGTTAGGGTACGGCTTAGGATACGGGTTAGGGTACGGGTGAGGTTATGGCGTAGCGTATGGGTTAGGGTTAGGGTTAGGGTACGTCTTAGGGTACGGGTTAGGGTACGGGTGAGGGTACGGCGTAGGGTAACGGTTAAGGTTAGGGTTAGGGTTAGGGTTAGTTTTAGGGTTAGGGATTGGTTTAGGGTACGGGTTAGGATTAGCGTACGTGTTAGGGTTAGGTTTTGGGTTAGGGTTAGGGTACGCGTTAGGGTTAGGGTATGGGTTAGGGTTAGGGTACACGTTAGGATTAGGGTATTTATTAAACCTATCCCACTCTCTAGATACCACTTAGCACGTAAAGGAATATTATTAGGGATCCAGCCATGGAGAAGATTTTAGTCACTAGGATAAGATAAAGAATAAACACATTATAAAAAAATCACATTAGGATTTTCTTTTTAACCTGTTCCTTAAAACACTAGTGCTTAGGAAATCTAATAGAGGCAAAAGCAATCAAGGGTAGTTTAGGGTTAGGGTTAGGGTTAGGGTTAGTGTTAGGGTTAGGGTACGGCTTAGGGTATGGGATAGGGTACGGGTGAGGGTACGGCGTAGGGTAGGGGTTAGGGTTAGGGTTAGGGTTATGGTTAGGGTATGGCTTAGGGTACGGGTGAGGGTACGGGTGAGGGTACTGCGTAGGGTATTGGTTAGGGTTAGGGTACGGCTTAGGATACGTGTTAGGGTACGGGTTAGGGTACGGCGTAGAGTGTGGGTTAGGGTTAGGGTTAGTGTTAGGGTTAGGGTTACGGTACGTCTTAGGGTACGTGTTAGGGTACGGGTGAGGGTACGGCGTAGGTTATGGGTTAGGGTTAGGGTTAGGGTTAGGGTTAGTGTTAGGGTTATGGTACGGCTTAGGTTATGGGATAGGGTACAGGTGAGGGTATGGCATAGGGTAGGGGTTAGGGTTAGGTTTAGGGTTAGGGTTAGGGTTAGGGTACGGCTTAGGGTACGGGTGAGGGTATGGGTGAGGATACTGCGTAGGGTATTGGTTAGGGTTAGGGTACGGCTTAGGATACGGGTTAGGGTACGTGTTAGGGTATGGCGTACGCTATGCGTTAGTGTTAGGGTTAGGGTTAGGGTTAGGGTACGGCTTAGGGTACGGGTTAGGGTATGGGTGAGGTTACGGCGTAGGGTATAGTTTAGGGTTAGGGTTAGGGTTAGGGTACGGCTTAGGGTACGGGTTAGGGTACCGGTGAGGGTATAGCGTAGTGTATAGGTTAGGGTTAGAGTTAGGGTTAGGGTTGGGGTTAGGGTACGGCTTAGGGTACGGGTGAGGGTACGGGTGAGGGTACAGTGTAGGGTATTGGTTATGGTTAGGGTACGGCTTAGAATACGGGTTAGGATACGGTTTAGGGTACGGCGTAGGGTATGGGTTAGGGTTAGGGTTAGGGTTAGGGTTAGGGTACGGCCTAGGGTACGGGTTAGGTTACGGGTGAGGGTACGGCGTAGTGTATAGGTTAGGGTTAGGGTTAGGGTTAGGGTACGGCTTAGGGTATGGGATAGGGTACGGGTGAGGGTACGGCATAGGGTAGGGGTTAGGTTTAGGGTTAGGGTTAGTGTTAGGGTTAGGGTACGGCTTAGGGTTTGTGATAGGTTACGGGTGAGGGTTCGGCGTAGGGTAGGGGTTAGGGTTAGGTTTAGGGTTAGTGTTACGTTTAGGGTACCGCTTAGGGTATGGGATAGGGTACGGCGTAGGGGAGAGGTTAGGGTTAGGGTTAGGGTTAGGGTACGGCTTAGGATACGGGTTAGGGTACGGGTGAGGGTGCGGCGTAGCGTATGGGTTAGGGTTAGGGTTAGGGTTAGGGTACGGCTTAGGGTAAGGGTTAGGGTACGGGTGAGGGTACGGCGTAGGTTATGGGTTAGGGTTAGGGTTAGGGTTAGGGTTAGTTTTAGGGTTAGGGATTGGTTTAGGGTACGGGTTAGGATTAGCATACATGTTCGGGTTAGGGTTTTGGTTAGGGTTAGGGTACGCGTTAGGGTTAGGGTATGGGTTAGGTTTAGGGTACACGTTAGGATTAGGGTATTTATTAAACCTATCCCACTCTCTAGATACCACTTAGCACGTAAAGGAATATTATTTGGGGTTCAGCCATGGAGAAGATTTCAGTCACTAGGATAAGATAAAGAATAAACACATTATAAAAAAAATCACATAAGGTTTTCTTTTTAACCTGTTCTTTAAAACACTAGTGTTTAGGAAATCTAATGGAGGCAAAAGCAGTAAAGGGTAGTTTAGGGTTAGGGTTAGGGTTAGGGTTAGGGTAGGGCTTAGGATACGGGTGAGGGTACTGGTGAGGGTACTGCGTAGGTTATTGGTTAGGGTTAGGGTACGGCTTAGGATACGGGTTAGGATATGGGTTAGGTTACGGCGTTGAGTATGGGTGAGGGTTAGGGTTAGGGTTAGGGTAAGGCTTTGGGTACGGGTTAGGGTACGGGTGAGGGTACGGCGTAGGGTAGAGGTTAGGGTTAGGTTTAGGGTTAGGGTACGGCTTAGGATACGGGTTAGGGTATGGGTGAGGGTACGGCGTAGCGTATGGGTTAGGGTTAGGGTTAGGGTTAGGGTTAGTTTTAGGGTTAGGGATTGGTTTAGGGTACGGGTTAGGATTAGCGTACGTGTTAGGGTTAGGGTTTGGTTTAGGGTTAGGGTACGCATTAGGGTTAGGGTGTGGGTTAGGGTTAGGGTACACGTTAGGATTAGGGTATTTATTAAACCTATCCCACTCTCTAGATACCACTTAGCACGTAAAGGAATATTATTTAGGGTCCAACCATGGAGAAGATTTTCGTTACTAGGATAAGATAAAGAATAAACACATTATAAAAAAATCACATTAGGATTTTCTTTTTAACCTGTTCCTTAAAACACTAGTGCTTAGGAAATCTAATGGAGGCAAAAGCAGTCAAGGGTAGTTTAGGGTTAGGGTTAGGGTTAGGGTTAGTGTTAGGGTTAGGATACGGCTTAGGGTATGGGATAGGGTATGGGTGAGGGTACGGCATAGGGTAGGGTTTAGGGTTAGGGTTAGTGTTAGGGTTAGGGTTAGGGTATGGCTTAGGGTACGGATGAGGGTACTGTGTAGGTCATTGGTTAGGGTTAGGTTAAGGCTTAGGATACAGGTTATTGTATGGGTTAGGGTACGGCGCAGGGTATGGGTAAGGGTTAGGGTTAGGGTTAGGGTTAGAGTTAGGGTACGGCTTAGGGTACGGGTTACGGTACGGGTGAGGGTACGGCGTAGTGTATAGGTTAGGGTTAGGGTTAGGGTACGGCTTAGGGTACGGGTTAGGTTACGGGTGAGGGTACGGCGTAGGGTATGGGTTAGGGTTAGGGTTAGGGTTAGTGTTAGTTTTAGGATTAGGGTACGGCTTAGCGTATGGGATAGGGTAAGGGTGAGGGTACGGCGTAGGGTAGGGGTTAGGGTTAGAGTTAGGGTTAGGGTTGGGGTTAGGGTACGGCTTAGGGTAAGGGTGAGGGTACGGGTGAGGGTACTGCGTAGGGTATTGGTTAGGGTTAGGGTTAGGGTTAGGGTACGGCTTAGGGTACGGGTTAGTGTACGTGTGAGGGTACGGCGTAGGGTAAGGGTTAGGGTTAGGGTTAGGGTTAGGGTTAGTTTTAGGGTTAGAGATTGGTTTAGGGTACGGGTTAGGATTAGCGTACGTGTTAGGGTTAGGTTTTGCGTTAGGGTTAGGGTACGCGTTAGGGTTAGGGTATGGGTTAGGGTTAGGGTACACGTTAGGATTAGGGTATTTATTAAACCTATCCCACTCTCTAGATACCACTTAGCACGTAAAGGAATATTATTAGGGATCCAGCCATGGAGAAGATTTTAGTCACTAGGATAAGATAAAGAATAAACACATTATAAAAAAATCACATGAGGATTTTCTTTTTAACCTGTTCCTTAAAGCACTAGTGCTTAGGAAATCTAATAGATGCAAAAGCAATCAAGGGTAGTTTAGGGTTAGGGTTAGGGTTAGGGTTAGTGTTAGGGTTAGGGTACGGCTTAGGGTATGGGATAGGGTACGGGTGAGGGTACGGCGTAGGGTAGGGGTTAGGGTTAGGTTTAGGGTTAGTGTTAGGTTTAGGGGACCGCTTAGGGTATGGGATAGGGTACGGCGTAGGGTAGCGGTTAGGGTTAGGGTTAGGGTTAGGGTACGGCTTAGGATACGGGTTAGATTAAGGGTGAGGGTGCGGCGTAGCGTATGGGTTAGGGTTAGGGTTAGGGTACGGCTTAGGGTACGGGTTAGGGTACGGGTGAGGGTACTGCATAGGTTATGGGTTAGGGTTAGGGTTAGGGTTAGGGTTAGTTTTAGGGTTAGGGATTGGTTTAGGGTAAGGGTTAGGATTAGCATACTTCTTCGGGTTAGGGTTTTGGTTAGGGTTAGGGTACGCATTAGGGTTGGTATGGGTTAGGTTTAGGGTACACGTTAGGATTAGGGTATTTATTAAAACTATCCCACTCTCTAGATACCACTTAGCACGTAAAGGAATATTATTTAGGGTCCAGCCATGGAGAAGATTTTCGTCAATAGGATAAGATAAAGAATAAACACATTATAAAAAAATCACATTAGGATTTTCTTTTTATCCTGTTCCTTAAAACACTCGTGCTTAGGAAATCTAATGGAGGGAAAAGCAGTCAAGGGTAGTTTAGGGTTAGGGTTAGGGTTAGGGTTAGTGTTAGGGTTAGGATACGGCTTAGGGTATGGGATAGGGTACGGCGTAGGGTAGCCATTAGGGTTAGGGTTAGTGTTAGGGTTAGGGTTAGAGTACGGCTTAGGATACGGGTTAGGGTACGGGTGAGGGTACTGCGTAGCGTATGGTTTAGGTTTAGGGTTAGGGTACGCGTTAGGGTTAGGGTATGGGTTAGGTTTAGGGTACACTTTAGGATTAGGGTATTTATTAAACCTATTCCACTCTCTAGATACCACTTAGCACGTAAAGGAATATTATTTGGGGTTCAGCCATGGAGAAGATTTTAGTCACTAGGATAAGATAAAGAATAAACACATTATAAAAAAATCACATAAGGTTTTCTTTTTAATCTGTTCCTTAAAACACTAGTGTTTAGGAAATCTAATGGAGGCAAAAGCAGTAAAGGGTAGTTTAGGGTTAGGGTTAGGGTTAGGGTTAGGGTAGGGCTTAGGATACGGGTGAGGGTACTGGTGAGGGTACTGCGTAGGTTATTGGTTAGGGTTAGGGTACGGCTTAGGATACGGGTTAGGATATGGGATAGGTTACGGCATTGGGTATGGGTGAGGGTTAGGGTTAGGGTTAGGGTAAGGCTTTGGGTACGGGTTAGGGTACGGGTGAGGGTACGGCGTAGGGTAGAGGTTAGGGTTAGGTTTAGGATTAGGGTACGGCTTAGGATACGGGTTAGGGTATGGGTGAGGGTACGGCGTAGCGTATGGTTTAGGGTTAGGGTTAGGGTTAGGGTTAGTTTTAGGGTTAGGGATTGGTTTAGGGTACGGGTTAGGATTAGCGTACGTGTTAGGGTTAGGGTTTGGGTTAGGGTTAGGGTATGCATTAGGGTTAGGGTTAGGGTTAGGGTTAGGGTACGGCTTAGGGTACGGGTGAGGGTATGGGTGAGGATACTGCGTAGGGTATTGGTTAGGGTTAGGGTACGGCTTAGGATACGGGTTAGGGTACGTGTTAGGGTATGGCGTACGCTATGGGTTAGGGTTAGGGTTAGGGTTAGGGTTAGGGTTAGGGTACGGCTTTGGGTACGGGTTAGGGTACGGGTGAGGTTACGGCGTAGGGTATAGTTTAGGGTTAGGGTTAGGTTTAGGGTACGGTTTAGGGTACGGTTTAGGGTACGGGTGAGAATATGGCGTAGTGTATAGGTTAGGGTTAGGGTTAGGGTTAGGGTATGGCTTAGGGTACGGGTAAGGGTACGGGTGAGGTTACTGTGTAGGGTATTGGTTATGGTTAGGGTACGGCTTAGAATACGGGTTAGGGTACGGTTTAGGGTACGGCGTACGGTATGGGTTAGGGTTAGGGTTAGGGTTAGGGTTAGGGTTAGGGTACGGCTTAGGGTACGGGTTAGGGTACGGGTGAGGGTACGGCGTAGTGTATAGGTTAGTGTTAGGGTTAGGGTTAGTGTTAGGTTTACGGTACCGCTTAGGGTATGGGATAGGGTACGGCGTAGGGTAGCGGTTAGGGTTAGGGTTAGGGTTAGGGTATGGCTTAGGGTACGGGTGAGGGTACGGGTGAGGGTACTGCGTAGGGTATTGGTTAGGGTTAGGGTACGGCTTAGGATACGTTTTAGGGTACGGGTTAGGGTACGGCATAGAGTGTGGGTTAGGGTTAGGGTTAGTGTTAGGGTTAGGGTTACGGTACGTCTTAGGGTACGTGTTAGGGTACAGGTGAGGGTACGGCGTAGGTTATGGGTTAGGGTTAGGGTTAGGGTTAGGGTTAGGGTACGGCTTAGGATACGGGTTAGGGTACGGGTGAGGGTACGGCGTAGGTTATGGGTTAGGGTTAGGGTTAGTGTTAGGGTTATGGTACGGCTTAGGTTATGGGATAGGGTACAGGTGAGGGTATGGCATAGGGTAGGGGTTAGGGTTAGGGTTAGGGTTAGGGTTACGGTGAGGGTACGGCTTAGGGTATGGGTGAGGGTATGGGTGAGGATACTGCGTAGGGTATTGGTTAGGGTTAGGGTACGGCTTAGGATACGGGTTAGGGTACGTGTTAGGGTATGGCGTACGGTATGGGTTAGGGTTAGGGTTAGGGTTAGGGTTAGGGTTAGGGTACGGCTTAGGGTACGGGTTAGGGTACGGGTGAGGTTACGGCATAGGGTATAGTTTAGGGTTAGGGTTAGGGTTAGGGTACGGCTTAGGATACGGGTTAGGGTACGGGTGAGGGTACGGAATAGCGTATGGTTTAGGGTTAGGGTTAGGGTTAGGGTACGGCTTAGGGTACGGGTTAGGGTACGGGTGAGGGTACGGTGTAGGTTATGGGTTAGGGTTAGGGTTAGGGTTAGGGTTAGTTTTAGGGTTAGGGATTGGTTTAGGGTACGGGTTAGGATTAGCATACGTGTTCGGGTAGGGTTTTGGTTAGGGTTAGGGTACGCGTTAGGGTTAGGGTATGGGTTAGGTTTAGGGTACACTTTAGGATTAGGGTAGTTACTAAACCTATCCCACTCTCTAGATACCACTTAGCACGTAAAGGAATATTATTTGGGGTTCAGCCATGGAGAAGATTTTAGTCACTAGGATAAGATAAAGAATAAACACATTATAAAAAAATCACATAAGGTTTTCTTTCTAACCTGTTCCTTAAAACACTAGTGTTTAGGAAATCTAATGGAGGCAAAAGCAGTAAAGGGTATTTTAGGGTTAGGGTTAGGGTTAGGGTTAGGGTAGAGCTTAGGATACGGGTGAGGGTACTGGTGAGGGTACTGCGTAGGTTATTGGTTAGGGTTAGGGTACGGCTTAGGATACGGGTTAGGATATGGGTTAGGTTACGGCGTTGGGTATGGGTGAGGGTTAGGGTTAGGGTTAGGGTAAGGTCTTGGGTACGGGTTAGGGTACGGGTGAGGGTACGGCGTAGGGTAGAAGTTAGGGTTAGGTTCAGGGTTAGGGTACGGCTTAGGATACGGGTTAGGGTATGGGTGAGGGTACGGCGTAGCATATGGGTTAGGGTTAGGGTTAGGGTTAGGGTTAGTTTTAGGGTTAGGGATTGGTTTAGGGTACGGGTTAGGATTAGCGTACGTGTTAGGGTTAGGGTTTGGGTTAGGGTTAGGGTACGCATTAGGGTTAGGGTGTGGGTTAGGGTTAGGTTACACGTTAGGATTAGGGTATTTATTAAACCTATCCCACTCTCTAGATACCACTTAGCACGTAAAGGAATATTATTTAGTGTCCAGCCATGGAGAAGATTTTCGTTACTAGGATAAGATAATGAATAAACACATTATAAAAAAATCACATTAGGATTTTCTTTTTAACCTGTTCCTTAAAACACTAGTGCTTAGGAAATCTAATGGAGGCAAAAGCAGTCAAAGGTAGTTTAGGGTTAGGGTTAGGGTTAGGGTTAGTGTTAGGGTTAGGGTACGGCTTAGGGTATGGGATAGGTTATGGGTGAGCGTACGGCATAGGGTAGGGTTTAGGGTTAGGGTTAGTGTTAGGGTTAGGGTTAGGGTATGGCTTAGGGTACGGGTGAGGGTACTGTGTAGGTCATTGGTTAGGGTTAGGTTAAGGCTTAGGATACAGGTTATTGTATGGGTTAGGGTACGGCGCAGGGTATGGGTAAGGGTTAGGGTTAGGGTTAGGGTTAGAGTTAGGGTACGGCTTAGGGTACGGGTTAGGGTACGGATGAGGGTACGGCATAGTGTATAGGTTAGGGTTAGGGTTAGGGTACGGCTTAGGGTACGGGTTAGGTTACGGGTGAGGGTACGGCGTAGGGTATGGGTTAGGGTTAGGGTTAGGGTTAGTGTTAGTGTTAGGGTTAGGGTACGGCTTAGCGTATGGGATAGGGTACGGGTGAGGGTACGGCGTAGGGTAGGGGTTACGGTTAGAGTTAGGGTTAGGGTTGGGGTTAGGGTACGGCTTAGGGTACGGGTGAGGGTACGTGTGAGGGTACTGCGTAGGGTATTGGTTAGGGTTAGGATACGGCTTAGGATACGGGTTAGGGTACGGGTTAGGGTATGGCGTAGGGTATGGGTTAGGGTTAGGGTTAGGGTTAGGGTTAGGGTTAGGGTACGGCTTAGGGTACGGGTTAGGGTACGGGTGAGGGTACGGCGTAGGGTAAGGGTTAGGGTTAGGGTTAGGGTTAGTTTTAGGGTTAGGGATTCGTTTAGGGTACGGGTTAGGATTAGCGTACGTGTTAGGGTTAGGTTTTGGGTTAGGGTTAGGGTACGCGTTAGGGTTAGGGTATGGGTTAGGGTTAGGGTACACGTTAGGATTAGGGTATTTATTAAACCTATCCCACTCTCTAGATACCAATTAGCACGTAAAGGAATATTATTAGGGATCCAGCCATGGAGAAGATTTTAGTCACTAGGATAAGATAAAGAATAAACACATTATAAAAAAGTCACAGTAGGATTTTCTTTTTAACCTGTTCCTTAAAACACTAGTGTTTAGGAAATCTAATACAGGCAAAAGCAATCAAGGGTAGTTTAGGGTTAGGGTTAGGGTTAGGGTTAGTGTTAAGGTTAGGGTACGGCTTAGGGTATGGGATAGGGTACGGGTGAGGGTACGGCGTAGGGTAGGGGTTAGGGTTAGGGTTAGGGTTAGGGTTAGGGTATGGCTTAGGGTACGGGTGAGGGTACGGGTGAGGGTACTGCGTAGGGTATTGGTTAGGGTTAGGGTACGGCTTAGGATACGTGTTAGGGTACGGGTTAGGGTACGGCGTAGAGTGTGGGTTAAGGTTAGGGTTAGTGTTAGGGTTAGGGTTACGGTACGTCTTAGGGTATGTGTTAGGGTACGGGTGAGGGTACGGCGTAGGTTATGGGTTAGGGTTAGGGTTAGGGTTAGGGTTAGGGTACGGCTTAGGATACGGGTTAGGGTACGGGTGAGGGTACGGTGTAGATTATGGGTTAGGGTTAGGGTTAGTGTTAGGGTTATGGTACGGCTTAGGTTATGGGATAGGGTACAGGTGAGGGTATGGCATAGGGTAGGGGTTAGGGTTAGGGTTAGGGTTAGGGTTAGGGTTAGGGTACGGCTTAGGGTACGGGTGAGGCTATGGGTGAGGATACTGCGTAGGGTATTGTTTAGGGTTAGGGTATGGCTTAGGATACGGGTTAGGGTACGTGTTAGGGTATGGCGTACGGTATGGGTTAGGGTTAGGGTTAGGGTCAAGGTTAGGGTTAGGGTTAGGGTACGGCTTAGGGTACGGGTTAGGGTACGGGTGAGGTTACGGCGTAGGGTATAGTTTAGGGTTAGGGTTAGGGTTAGGGTACGGCTTAGGATACGGGTTAGGGTACGGGTGAGGGTACGGCGTAGCATATGGTTTAGGGTTAGGGTTAGGGTACGGCTTAGGGTACGGGTTAGGGTACGGGTGAGGGTACGGTGTAGGTTATGGGTTAGGGTTAGGGTTAGGGTTAGGTTTAGTTTTAGGGTTAGGGATTGGTTTAGGGTACGGGTTAGGATTAGCATACGTGTTCGGGTTAGGGTTTTGGTTAGGGTTAGGGTACGCGTTAGGGTTAGGGTATGGGTTAGTTTTAGGGTACACTTTAGGATTAGGGTATTTATTAAACCTATCCCACTCTCTAGATACCACTTAGCACGTAAAGGAATATTATTTGGGGTTCAGCCATGGAGAAGATTTTAGTCACTAGGATAAGATAAAGAATAAACACATTATAAAAAAATCACATAAGGTTTTCTTTTTAACCTGTTCCTTAAAACACTAGTGTTTAGGAAATCTAATGGAGGCAAAAGCAGTAAAGGGTAGTTTAGGGTTAGGGTTAGGGTTAGGGTTAGGGTAGGGCTTAGGATACGGGTGAGGGTACTGGTGAGGGTACTGCGTAGGTTATTGGTTAGGGTTAGGGTACGGCTTAGGATACGGGTTAGGATATGGGTTAGGTTACGGCATTGGGTATGGGTGAGGGTTAGGGTTAGGGTTAGGGTAAGGCTTTGGGAACGGGTTAGGGTACGGGTGAGGGTACGTCGTAGGGTAGAGGTTAGGGTTAGGTTTAGGGTTAGGGTACGGCTTAGGATACGGGTTAGGGTATGGGTGAGGGTACGGCGTAGCGTATGGGTTAGGGTTAGGGTTAGGGTTAGGGTTAGTTTTAGGGTTAGGGATTGGTTTAGGGTACGGGTTAGAATTAGCGTACGTGTTAGGGTTAGTGTTAGTGTTAGGGTTAGGGTACGGCTTAACGTATGGGATAGGGTACGGGTGAGGGTACGGCGTAGGGTAGGGGTTAGGGTTAGAGTTAGGGTTAGGGTTGGGGTTAGAGTACGGCTTAGGGTACGGGTGAGGGTACGGGTGAGGGTACTGCGTAGGGTATTGGTTAGGGTTAGGATACGGCTTAGGATACGGGTTAGGGTACGGGTTATGGTATGGCGTAGGGTATGGGTTAGGGTTAGGGTTAGGGTTAGTGTTAGGGTTAGGGTTACGGTACGTCTTAGGGTACGTGTTAGGGTACGGGTGAGGGTACGGCGTAGGTTATGGGTTAGGGTTAGGGTTAGGGTTAGGGTTAGGGTACGGCTTAGGATACGGGTTAGGGTACGGGTTAGGGTACGGGTGAGAGTATGGCGTAGTGTATAGGTTAGTGTTAGGGTTAGGTTTAGGGTATGGCTTAGGGTACGGTGAGGGTACGGGTGAGGGTACTGTGTAGGGTATTGGTTATGGTTAGGGTACGGCTTAGAATACGGGTTAGGGTACGGGTTAGGGTACGGCGTAGGGTATGGGTTAGGGTTAGGGTTAGGGTTAGGGTTAGGGTTAGGGTATGGCTTAGGGTACGGGTTAGGGTACGGGTGAGGGTACGGCGTAGTGTATAGGTTAGGGTTAGGGTTAGGGTTAGGGTACGGCTTAGGGTACGGGTTAGGGTACGGGTGAGGGTATGGCGTAGTGTATAGGTCAGGGTTAGGGTTACGTTTAGGGTACGGCTTAGGGTATGGGATAGGGTACGGGTGAGGGTACGGCGTAGTGTAGGGGTTAGGTTTAGGGTTAGGGTTAATGTTAGGGTTAGCGTACGGCTTAGGGTATGAGATAGGTTACGGGTGAGGGTACGGCGTAGGGTAGGGGTTAGGGTTAGGTTTAGGGTTAGTGTTAGGGTTAGGGTACTGCTTAGGGATTGGGATAGGGTACGGCGTAGGGTAGCGGTTAGTGTTAGGGTTAGGGTTAGGGTTAGGGTACGGCTTAGGGTACGGGTTAGGGTTAGGGTTAGGGTTAGGGTTAGGGTTAGGGTTAGGGTTAGTTTTAGGGTTAAGGATTGGTTTAGGGTACGGGTTAGGATTAGCATACTTGTTCGGGTTAGGGTTTTGGTTAGGGTTAGGGTACGCGTTAGGGTTAGGGTATGGGATAGGTTTAGGGTACACTTTAGGATTAGGGTATTTATTAAACCTATCCCACTCTCTAGATACCACTTAGCACGTAAAGGAATATTATTTGGGGTTCAGCCATGGAGAAGATTTTAGTCACTAGGATAAGATAAAGAATAAACACATTATAAAAAAATCACATAAGGTTTTCTTTTTAACCTGTTCCTTAAAACACTAGTGTTTAGGAAATCTAATGGAGGCAAAAGCAGTCAAGTGTAGTTTAGGGTTAGGGTTAGGGTTAGGGTTAGTGTTAGGGTTAGGGTACGGCTTAGGGTATGGGATAGGGTATGGGTGAGGGTACGGCATAGGGTAGGGTTTAGGGTTAGGGTTAGTGTTAGGGTTAGGGTTAGGGTATGGCTTAGGGTACGGGTGAGGGTACTGTGTAGGTCATTGGTTAGGGTTAGGTTAAGGCTTAGGATACAGGTTATTGTATGGGTTAGGGTACGGCGCAGGGTATGGGTAAGGGTTAGGGTTAGGGTTAGGGTTAGAGTTAGGGTACGGCTTAGGGTACGGGTTAGGGTACGGGTGAGGGTACGGCATAGTGTATAGGTTAGGGTTAGGGTTAGGGTACGGCTTAGGGTACGGGTTAGGTTACGGGTGAGGGTATGGCGTAGGGTAGGGGTTAGGGTTAGAGTTAAGGTTAGGGTTTGGGTTAGGGTACGGCTTAGGGTACGGGTGAGGGTACGGGTGAGGGTACTGCGTAGTGTATTGGTTAGGGTTAGGATACGGCTTAGGATACGGGTTAGGGTACGTGTTAGGGTATGGCGTAGGGTATGGGTTAGGGTTAGGGTTAGGGTTAGGGTTAGGGTTAGGGTTAGGGTTAGGGTTAGGGTACGGCTTAGGATACGGGTTAGGGTACGGGTGAGGGTACGGCATAGGTTATGGGTTAGGGTTAGGGTTAGTGTTAGGGTTATAGTACGGCTTAGGTTATGGGATAGGGTACAGGTGAGGGTATGGCATAGGGTAGGGTTTAGGGTTAGGGTTAGGGTTAGGGTTAGGGTTAGGGTACGGCTTAGGGTACGGGTGAGGGTATGGGTGAGGATACTGCATAGGGTATTGGTTAGGGTTAGGGTAGGGCTTAGGATACGGGTTAGGGTACGTGTTAGGGTATGGCGTACGGTATGGGTTAGGGTTAGGGTTAGGGTTAGGGTTAGGGTTAGGGTTACGGTACGTCTTAGGGTACGTGTTAGGGTACGGGTGAGGGTACGGCGTAGGTTATGGGTTAGGGTTAGGGTTAGGGTTAGGGTTAGGGTACGGCTTAGGATACGGGTTAGGGTACGGGTTAGGGTACGGGTGAGAGTATGGCGTAGTGTATAGGTTAGTGTTAGGGTTAGGTTTAGGGTATGGCTTAGGGTACGGTGAGGGTACGGGTGAGGGTACTGTGTAGGGTATTGGTTATGGTTAGGGTACGGCTTAGAATACGGGTTAGGGTACGGGTTAGGGTACGGCGTAGGGTATGGGTTAGGGTTAGGGTTAGGGTTAGGGTTAGGGTTAGGGTATGGCTTAGGGTACGGGTTAGGGTACGGGTGAGGGTACGGCGTAGTGTATAGGTTAGGGTTAGGGTTAGGGTTAGGGTACGGCTTAGGGTACGGGTTAGGGTACGGGTGAGGGTATGGCGTAGTGTATAGGTCAGGGTTAGGGTTACGTTTAGGGTACGGCTTAGGGTATGGGATAGGGTACGGGTGAGGGTACGGCGTAGTGTAGGGGTTAGGTTTAGGGTTAGGGTTAATGTTAGGGTTAGCGTACGGCTTAGGGTATGGGATAGGTTACGGGTGAGGGTACGGCGTAGGGTAGGGGTTAGGGTTAGGTTTAGGGTTAGTGTTAGGGTTAGGGTACTGCTTAGGGATTGGGATAGGGTACGGCGTAGGGTAGCGGTTAGTGTTAGGGTTAGGGTTAGGGTTAGGGTACGGCTTAGGGTACGGGTTAGGGTTAGGGTTAGGGTTAGGGTTAGGGTTAGGGTTAGGGTTAGTTTTAGGGTTAAGGATTGGTTTAGGGTACGGGTTAGGATTAGCATACTTGTTCGGGTTAGGGTTTTGGTTAGGGTTAGGGTACGCGTTAGGGTTAGGGTATGGGATAGGTTTAGGGTACACTTTAGGATTAGGGTATTTATTAAACCTATCCCACTCTCTAGATACCACTTAGCACGTAAAGGAATATTATTTGGGGTTCAGCCATGGAGAAGATTTTAGTCACTAGGATAAGATAAAGAATAAACACATTATAAAAAAATCACATAAGGTTTTCTTTTTAACCTGTTCCTTAAAACACTAGTGTTTAGGAAATCTAATGGAGGCAAAAGCAGTCAAGTGTAGTTTAGGGTTAGGGTTAGGGTTAGGGTTAGTGTTAGGGTTAGGGTACGGCTTAGGGTATGGGATAGGGTATGGGTGAGGGTACGGCATAGGGTAGGGTTTAGGGTTAGGGTTAGTGTTAGGGTTAGGGTTAGGGTATGGCTTAGGGTACGGGTGAGGGTACTGTGTAGGTCATTGGTTAGGGTTAGGTTAAGGCTTAGGATACAGGTTATTGTATGGGTTAGGGTACGGCGCAGGGTATGGGTAAGGGTTAGGGTTAGGGTTAGGGTTAGAGTTAGGGTACGGCTTAGGGTACGGGTTAGGGTACGGGTGAGGGTACGGCATAGTGTATAGGTTAGGGTTAGGGTTAGGGTACGGCTTAGGGTACGGGTTAGGTTACGGGTGAGGGTATGGCGTAGGGTAGGGGTTAGGGTTAGAGTTAAGGTTAGGGTTTGGGTTAGGGTACGGCTTAGGGTACGGGTGAGGGTACGGGTGAGGGTACTGCGTAGTGTATTGGTTAGGGTTAGGATACGGCTTAGGATACGGGTTAGGGTACGTGTTAGGGTATGGCGTAGGGTATGGGTTAGGGTTAGGGTTAGGGTTAGGGTTAGGGTTAGGGTTAGGGTTAGGGTTAGGGTACGGCTTAGGATACGGGTTAGGGTACGGGTGAGGGTACGGCATAGGTTATGGGTTAGGGTTAGGGTTAGTGTTAGGGTTATAGTACGGCTTAGGTTATGGGATAGGGTACAGGTGAGGGTATGGCATAGGGTAGGGTTTAGGGTTAGGGTTAGGGTTAGGGTTAGGGTTAGGGTACGGCTTAGGGTACGGGTGAGGGTATGGGTGAGGATACTGCATAGGGTATTGGTTAGGGTTAGGGTAGGGCTTAGGATACGGGTTAGGGTACGTGTTAGGGTATGGCGTACGGTATGGGTTAGGGTTAGGGTTAGGGTTAGGGTTAGGGTTAGGGTTACGGTACGTCTTAGGGTACGTGTTAGGGTACGGGTGAGGGTACGGCGTAGGTTATGGGTTAGGGTTAGGGTTAGGGTTAGGGTTAGGGTACGGCTTAGGATACGGGTTAGGGTACGGGTTAGGGTACGGGTGAGAGTATGGCGTAGTGTATAGGTTAGTGTTAGGGTTAGGTTTAGGGTATGGCTTAGGGTACGGTGAGGGTACGGGTGAGGGTACTGTGTAGGGTATTGGTTATGGTTAGGGTACGGCTTAGAATACGGGTTAGGGTACGGGTTAGGGTACGGCGTAGGGTATGGGTTAGGGTTAGGGTTAGGGTTAGGGTTAGGGTTAGGGTATGGCTTAGGGTACGGGTTAGGGTACGGGTGAGGGTACGGCGTAGTGTATAGGTTAGGGTTAGGGTTAGGGTTAGGGTACGGCTTAGGGTACGGGTTAGGGTACGGGTGAGGGTATGGCGTAGTGTATAGGTCAGGGTTAGGGTTACGTTTAGGGTACGGCTTAGGGTATGGGATAGGGTACGGGTGAGGGTACGGCGTAGTGTAGGGGTTAGGTTTAGGGTTAGGGTTAATGTTAGGGTTAGCGTACGGCTTAGGGTATGGGATAGGTTACGGGTGAGGGTACGGCGTAGGGTAGGGGTTAGGGTTAGGTTTAGGGTTAGTGTTAGGGTTAGGGTACTGCTTAGGGATTGGGATAGGGTACGGCGTAGGGTAGCGGTTAGTGTTAGGGTTAGGGTTAGGGTTAGGGTACGGCTTAGGGTACGGGTTAGGGTTAGGGTTAGGGTTAGGGTTAGGGTTAGGGTTAGGGTTAGTTTTAGGGTTAAGGATTGGTTTAGGGTACGGGTTAGGATTAGCATACTTGTTCGGGTTAGGGTTTTGGTTAGGGTTAGGGTACGCGTTAGGGTTAGGGTATGGGATAGGTTTAGGGTACACTTTAGGATTAGGGTATTTATTAAACCTATCCCACTCTCTAGATACCACTTAGCACGTAAAGGAATATTATTTGGGGTTCAGCCATGGAGAAGATTTTAGTCACTAGGATAAGATAAAGAATAAACACATTATAAAAAAATCACATAAGGTTTTCTTTTTAACCTGTTCCTTAAAACACTAGTGTTTAGGAAATCTAATGGAGGCAAAAGCAGTCAAGTGTAGTTTAGGGTTAGGGTTAGGGTTAGGGTTAGTGTTAGGGTTAGGGTACGGCTTAGGGTATGGGATAGGGTATGGGTGAGGGTACGGCATAGGGTAGGGTTTAGGGTTAGGGTTAGTGTTAGGGTTAGGGTTAGGGTATGGCTTAGGGTACGGGTGAGGGTACTGTGTAGGTCATTGGTTAGGGTTAGGTTAAGGCTTAGGATACAGGTTATTGTATGGGTTAGGGTACGGCGCAGGGTATGGGTAAGGGTTAGGGTTAGGGTTAGGGTTAGAGTTAGGGTACGGCTTAGGGTACGGGTTAGGGTACGGGTGAGGGTACGGCATAGTGTATAGGTTAGGGTTAGGGTTAGGGTACGGCTTAGGGTACGGGTTAGGTTACGGGTGAGGGTATGGCGTAGGGTAGGGGTTAGGGTTAGAGTTAAGGTTAGGGTTTGGGTTAGGGTACGGCTTAGGGTACGGGTGAGGGTACGGGTGAGGGTACTGCGTAGTGTATTGGTTAGGGTTAGGATACGGCTTAGGATACGGGTTAGGGTACGTGTTAGGGTATGGCGTAGGGTATGGGTTAGGGTTAGGGTTAGGGTTAGGGTTAGGGTTAGGGTTAGGGTTAGGGTTAGGGTACGGCTTAGGATACGGGTTAGGGTACGGGTGAGGGTACGGCATAGGTTATGGGTTAGGGTTAGGGTTAGTGTTAGGGTTATAGTACGGCTTAGGTTATGGGATAGGGTACAGGTGAGGGTATGGCATAGGGTAGGGTTTAGGGTTAGGGTTAGGGTTAGGGTTAGGGTTAGGGTACGGCTTAGGGTACGGGTGAGGGTATGGGTGAGGATACTGCATAGGGTATTGGTTAGGGTTAGGGTAGGGCTTAGGATACGGGTTAGGGTATGGGTTAGGGTACGGCGTAGTGTATAGGTTAGGGTTAGGGTTAGGGTACGGCTTAGGGTACGGGTTAGGGTACGGGTGAGGGTACGGCGTAGTGTATAGGTTAGGGTTAGGGTTAGGGTACGGCTTAGGGTACGGGTTAGGTTACGGTGTAGGGTATGGGTTAGGGTTAGGGTTAGGGTTAGTGTTAGGGTTAGGGTACGGCTTAGCGTATGGGATAGGGTACGGGTGAGGGTACGGCGTAGGGTAGGGGTTAGGGTTAGAGTTAGGGTTAGGGTTGGGGTTAGGGTACGGCTTAGGGTACGGGTGAGGGTACGGGTGAGGGTACTGCGTAGGGTATTGTTTAGGGTTAGGATATGGCTTAGGATACGGGTTAGGGTATGGGTTAGGGTATGGCGTAGGGTATGGGTTAGGCTTAGGGTTAGGGTTAGGGTTAGGGTTAGGGTACGGCTTAGGATACGGGTTAGGGTACGGGTGAGGGTACGGCGTAGCATATGGGTTAGGGTTAGGGTTAGGGTACGTCTTAGGGTACGGGTTAGGGTACGGGTGAGGGTACGGCGTAGGGTAAGGGTTAGGGTTATGGTTAGGGTTAGGGTTAGTTTTAGGGTTAGGGATTGGTTTAGGGTATGGGTTAGGATTAGCGTACGTGTTAGGGTTAGGTTTTGGGTTAGGGTTAGGGTACGCGTTAGGGTTAGGGTATGGGTTAGGGTTAGGGTACACGTTAGGATTAGGGTATTTATTAAACCTATCCCACTCTCTAGATACCACTTAGCACGTAAAGGAATATTATTAGGGATCCAGCCATGGAGAAGATTTTAGTCACTAGGATAAGATAAAGTATAAACACATTATAAAAAAATCACATTAGGATTTTCTTTTTAACCTGTTCCTTACAACACTAGTGCTTAGGAAATCTAATAGAGGCAAAAGCAATCAAGGGTAGTTTAGGGTTAGGGTTAGGGTTAGGGTTAGTGTTAGGGTTAGGGTACGGCTTAGGGTATGGGATAGGGTACGGGTGAGGGTACGGCGTAGGGTAGGGGTTAGGGTTAGGGTTAGGGTTAGGGTTATGGTTAGGGTATGGCTTATGGTACGGGTGAGGGTACGGGTGAGGGTACTGCGTAGGGTATTGGTTTGGGTTAGGTTATGGCTTAGGATACGTGTTAGGGTACGGGTTAGGGTACGGCGTAGAGTGTGGGTTAGGGTTAGTGTTAGTGTTAGGGTTAGGGTTACGGTACGTCTTAGGGTACGTGTTAGGGTACGGGTGAGGGTACGGCGTATGTTATGGGTTAGGGTTAGGGTTAGGGTTAGGGTTAGGGTACGGCTTAGGATACGGGTTAGGGTACGGGTGAGGGTACGGCGTAGGTTATGGGTTAGGGTTAGGGTTAGGGTACGGCTTAGGGTACGGGTTAGGGTACGGGTGAGGTTATGGCGTAGGGTATAGTTTAGGGTTAGGGTTAGGGTTAGGGTACGGCTTAGGGTACGGGTTAGGGTACGGGTGAGAGTATGGAGTAGTGTATAGGTTAGGGTTAGGGTTAGGGTTAGGGTATGGCTTAGAGTACGGGTGAGGGTACGGGTGAGGGTACTGTGTAGGGTATTGGTTATGGTTAGGGTACGGCTTAGAATACGGTTTAGGGTACGGTTTAGGGTACGGCGTAGGGTATGGGTTAGGGTTAGGGTTAGGGTTAGGGTTAGGGTTAGGGTACGGCTTAGGGTACGGGTTAGGGTACGGGTGAGGGTACGGCGTAGTGTATAGGTTAGGTTTAGGGTTAGGGTTAGGGTACGGCTTAGGGTATGGGATAGGGTACGGGTGAGGGTACGGCGTAGGGTAGGGGTTAGGTTTAGGGTTAGGGTTAGTGTTAGGCTTAGGGTACGGCTTAGGGTATGGGATAGCTTACGGGTGAGGGTACGGCATAGGGTAGGTGTTAGGGTTAGGTTTAGGGTTAGTGTTAGGTTTAGGGTACCGCTTAGGGTATGGGATAGGGTACGGCGTAGGGTAGCGGTTAGGGTTATGGTTAGGGTTAGGGTACAGCTTAGGATACGGGTTAGGGTACGGCTGAGGGTGCAGCGTAGCGTATGGGTTAGGGTTAGGGTTAGGGTTAGGGTACGGCTTAGGGTACGGGTTAGGATACGGGTGAGGGTACGGCGTAGGGTAGAGGTTAGGGTTAGGTTTAGGGTTAGGGTATGGCTTAGGATACGGGTTAGGGTATGGGTGAGGGTACGGCGTAGCGTATGGGTTAGGGTTAGGTTTAGGGTTAGGGTTAGTTTTAGGGTTAGGGATTGGTTTAGGGTACGGTTTAGGATTAGCGTACGTGTTAGGGTTAGGGTTTGGGTTAGGGTTAGGGTACGCGTTAGGGTTAGGGTATGGGTTAGGTTTAGGGTACACGTTAGGATTAGGGTATTTATTAAACCTATCCCACTCTCTAGATACCACTTAGCACGTAAAGGAATATTATTTGGGGTTCAGCCATGGAGAAGATTTTAGTCACTAGGATAAGATAAAGAATAAACACATTATAAAAAAATCACATAAGGTTTTCTTTTTAACCTGTTCTTTAAAACACTAGTGTTTAGGAAATCTAATGGAGGCAAAAGCAGTAAAGGGTAGTTTAGGGTTAGGGTTAGGGTTAGGGTTAGGGTAGGGCTTAGGATACGGTTGAGGGTACTGGTGAGGGTACTGCGTAGGTTATTGGTTAGGGTTAGGGTACGGCTTAGGATACGGGTTAGGATATGGGTTAGGTTACGGCGTTGGGTATGGGTGAGGGTTAGGGTTAGGGTTAGGGTAAGGCTTTGGGTACGGGTTAGGGTACGGGTGAGGGTACGGCGTAGGGTAGAGGTTAGGGTTAGGTTTAGGATTAGGGTACGGCTTAGGATACGGGTTAGGGTATGGGTGAGGGTACGGCGTAGCGTATGGGTTAGGGTTAGGGTTAGGGTTAGGGTTAGTTTTAGGGTTAGGGATTGGTTTAGGGTACGGGTTAGGATTAGCGTACGTGTTAGGGTTAGGGTTTGGGTTAGGGTTAGGTTACGCATTAGGGTTAGGGTATGGGTTTGGGTTAGGGTACACGTTAGGATTAGGGTATTTATTAAACCTATCCCACTCTCTAGATACCACTTAGCACGTAAAGGAATATTATTTAGGGTCCAGCCCTGGAGAAGATTTTCGTTACTAGGATAAGATAAAGAATAAACACATTATAAAAAAATCACATTAGGATTTTCTTTTTAACCTGTTCCTTAAAACACTAGTGCTTAGGAAATCTAATGGAGGCAAAAGCAGTCAAGGGTAGTTTAGGGTTAGGGTTAGGGTTAGGGTTAGTGTTAGGGTTAGGGTACGGCTTAGGGTATGGGATAGGGTATGGGTGAGGGTACGGCATAGGGTAGGGTTTAGGGTTAGGGTTAGTGTCAGGGTTAGAGTTAGGTTATGGCTTAGGGTACGGGTGAGGGTACTGTGTAGGTCATTGGTTAGGGTTAGGTTAAGGCTTAGGATACAGGTTATTGTATGGGTTAGGGTACGGCGCAGGGTATGGGTAAGGGTTAGGGTTAGGGTTAGGGTTAGAGTTAGGGTACGGCTTAGGGTACGGGTTAGGGTACGGGTGAGGGTACGGCGTAGTGTATATGTTAGGGTTAGGGTTAGGGTACGGCTTAGGGTACGGGTTAGGTTACGGGTGAGGGTACGGCGTAGGGTATGGGTTAGGGTTAGGGTTAGGGTTAGGGTTAGGGTTGGGGTTAGGGTACGGCTTAGGGTACGGGTGAGGGTACGGGTGAGGGTACTGCGTAGGGTATTGGTTAGGGTTAGGATAAGGCTTAGGATACGGGTTAGGGTACGGGTTAGGGTATGGCGTAGGGTATGGGTTAGGGTTAGGGTTAGGGTTAGGGTTAGGGTTAGGGTACGGCTTAGGATACGGGTTAGGGTACGGGTGAGGGTACGGCGTAGCGTATGGGTTAGGGTTAGGTTTAGGGTACGTCTTAGGGTACGGGTTAGGTTACGGGTGAGGGTACGGCGTAGGATAAGGGTTAGGGTTAGGGTTAGGGTTAGGGTTAGTTTTAGGGTTAGGGATTGGTTTAGGGTACGGGTTAGGATTAGCGTACGTGTTAGGGTTAGGTTTTGGGTTAGGGTTAGGGTACGCGTTAGGGTTAGGGTATGGGTTAGGGTTAGGGTACACGTTAGGATTAGGGTATTTATTAAACCTATCCCACTCTCTAGATACCACTTAGCACGTAAAGGAATATTATTTGGGATCCAGCCATGGAGAAGATTTTAGTCACTAGGATAAGATAAAGAATAAACACATTATAAAAAAATCACATTAGGATTTTCTTTTTAACCTGTTCCTTAAAACACTAGTGCTTAGGAAATCTAATAGAGGCAAAAGCAATCAAGGGTAGTTTAGGGTTAGGGTTAGGGTTAGGGTTAGTCTTAGGGTTAGGGTACGGCTTAGGGTATGGGATAGGGTACGGGTGAGGGTACGGCGTAGGGTAGGTGTTAGGGTTAGGGTTAGGGTTAGGGTTAGGGTATGGCTTAGGGTACGGGTGAGGGTACGGGTGAGGGTACTGCGTAGGGTATTGGTTAGGGTTAGGGTACGGCTTAGGATACGTGTTAGGGTACGGGTTAGGGTACGGCGTAGAGTGTGGGTTAGGGTTAGGGTTAGTGTTAGGGTTAGGGTTACGGTACGTCTTAGGGTACGTGTTAGGGTACGGGTGAGGGTACGGCGTAGGTTATGGGTTAGGGTTAGGGTTAGGGTTAGGGTTAGGGTACGGCTTAGGATACGGGTTAGGGTACGGGTGAGGGTACGGCGTAGGTTATGGGTTAGGGTTAGGGTTAGTGTTAGGGTTATGGTACGGCTTAGGTTATGGGATAGGGTACAGGTGAGGGTATGGCATAGGGTAGGGGTTAGGGTTAGGGTTAGGGTTACGGTTACGGTTAGGGTACGGCTTAGGGTATGGGTGAGGGTATGGGTGAGGATACTGCGTAGGGTATTGGTTAGGGTTAGGGTACGGCTTAGGATACGGGTTAGGGTACGTGTTAGGGTATGGCGTACGGTATGGGTTAGGGTTAGGGTTAGGGTTAGGGTTAGGGTTAGGGTACGGCTTAGGGTAAGGGTTAGGGTACGGTGAGGTTACGGCATAGGGTATAGTTTAGGGTTAGGGTTAGGGTTAGGGTACGGCTTAGGATACGGGTTAGGGTACCGGTGAGGGTACGGCGTAGCGTATGGTTTAGGGTTAGGGTTAGGGTTAGGGTACGGCTTAGGGTACGGGTTAGGGTACGGGTGAGGGTACGGTGTAGGTTATGGGTTAGGGTTAGGGTTAGGATTAGGGTTAGTTTTAGGGTTAGGGATTGGTTTAGGGTACGGGTTAGGATTAGCATACGTGTTCGGGTTAGGGTTTTGGTTAGGGTTAGGGTACGCGTTAGGGTTAGGGTATGGGTTAGGTTTAGGGTACACTTTAGGATTAGGGTATTTATTAAACCTATCCCACTCTCTAGATACCACTTAGCTCGTAAAGGAATATTATTTGGGGTTCAGCCATGGAGAAGATTTTAGTCACTAGGATAAGATAAAGAATAAACACATTATAAAAAAATCACATAAGGTTTTCTTTCTAACCTGTTCCTGAAAACACTAGTGTTTAGGAAATCTAATGGAGGCAAAAGCAGTAAAGGGTAGTTTAGGGTTAGGGTTAGGGTTAGGGTTAGGGTAAAGCTTAGGATACCGGTGAGGGTACTGGTGAGGGTACTGCGTAGGTTATTGGTTAGGGTTAGGGTACGGCTTAGGATACGGGTTAGGATATGGGTTAGGTTACGGCGTTGGGTATGGGTGAGGGTTAGGGTTAGGGTTAGTGTAAGGCTTTGGGTACGTGTTAGGGTACGGGTGAGGGTACGGCGTAGGGTAGAGGTTAGGGTTAGGTTTAGGGTTAGGGTACGGCTTAGGGTACGGGTTAGGGTACGGGTGAGGGTACGGCGTAGTGTATAGGTTAGGGTTAGGGTTAGGGTACGGCTTAGGGTACGGGTTAGGTTACGGGTGAGGGTACGGCGTAGGGTATGGGTTAGGGTTAGGGTTAGGGTTAGTGTTAGTGTTAGGGTTAGGGTACGGCTTAGTGTATGGGATAGGGTACGGGTGAGGGTACGGCGTAGGGTAAAGTTAGGGTTAGAGTTAGGGTTAGGGTTGGGGTTAGGGTACGGCTTAGGGTACGGGTGAGGGTACGTGTGAGGGTACTGCGTAGGGTATTGGTTAGGGTTAGGATACGGCTTAGGATACGGGTTAGGGTACGGGTTAGGGTATGGCGTAGGGTATGGGTTAGGGTTAGGGTTAGGGTTAGGGTTAGGGTTAGGGTACGGCTTAGGGTACGGGTTAGGGTACGAGTGAGGGTACGGCATAGGGTAAGGGTTAGGGTTAGGATTAGGGTTAGGGTTAGTTTTAGGGTTAGGGATTCGTTTAGGGTACGGGTTAGGATTAGCGTACGTGTTAGGGTTAGGTTTTGGGTTAGGGTTAGGGTACGCGTTAGGGTTAGGGTATGGGTTAGGGTTAGGGTACACGTTAGGATTAGGGTATTTATTAAACCTATCCCACTCTCTAGATACCACTTAGCACGTAAAGGAATATTATTAGGGATCCAGCCATGGAGAAGATTTTCGTCACTAGGATAAGATAAAGAATAAACACATTATAAAAAAATCACATTAGGATTTTCTTTTTAACCTGTTCCTTAAAACACTAGTGTTTAGGAAATCTAATACAGGCAAAAGCAATCAAGGGTAGTTTAGGGTTAGGGTTAGGGTTAGGGTTAGTGTTAGGGTTAGGGTACGGCTTAGGGTATGGGATAGGGTACGGGTGAGGGTACGGCGTAGGGTAGGGGTTAGGGTTAGGGTTAGGGTTAGGGTTAGGGTATGGCTTAGGGTACGGGTGAGGGTACGGGTGAGGGTACTGCGTAGGGTATTGGTTAGGGTTAGGGTACGGCTTAGGATACGTGTTAGGGTACGGGTTAGGGTACGGCGTAGAGTGTGGGTTAAGGTTAGGGTTAGTGTTAGGGTTAGGGTTACGGTACGTCTTAGGGTATGTGTTAGGGTACGGGTGAGGGTACGGCGTAGGTTATGGGTTAGGGTTAGGGTTAGGGTTAGGGTACGGCTTAGGATACGGGTTAGGGTACGGGTGAGGGTATGGCGTAGGTTATGGGTTAGGGTTAGGGTTAGTGTTAGGGTTATGGTACGGCTTAGGTTATGGGATAGGGTACAGGTGAGGGTATGGCATAGGGTAGGGGTTAGGGTTAGGGTTAGGGTTAGGGTTAGGGTTAGGGTACGGCTTAGGGTACGGGTGAGGCTATGGGTGAGGATACTGCGTAGGGTATTGGTTAGGGTTAGGGTACGGCTTAGGATACGGGTTAGGGTACGTGTTAGGGTATGGTGTAGGGTATGGGTTAGGGTTAGGGTTAGGGTTAGGGTTAGGGTTAGGGTATGGCTGAGGGTACGGGTTAGGGTACGTGTGAGGTTACGGCGTAGGGTATAGTTTAGGGTTAGGGTTAGGGTTAGGGTACGGCTTAGGATACGGGTTAGGGTACGGGTGAGGGTACGGCGTAGCATATGGTTTAGGGTTAGGGTTAGGGTACGGCTTAGGGTACGGGTTAGGGTACGGGTGAGGGTACGGTGTAGGTTATGGGTTAGGGTTAGGGTTAGGGTTAGGGTTAGTTTTAGGGTTAGGGATTGGTTTAGGGTACGGGTTAGGATTAGCATACGTGTTCGGGTTAGGGTTTTGGTTAGGGTTAGGGTACGCGTTAGGGTTAGGGTATGGGTTAGGTTTAGGGTACACTTTAGGATTAGGGTATTTATTAAACCTTTCCCACTCTCTAGATACCACTTAGCACGTAAAGGAATATTATTTGGGGTTCAGCCATGGAGAAGATTTTAGTCACTAGGATAAGATAAAGAATAAACACATTATAAAAAAATCACATAAGGTTTTCTTTCTAACCTGTTCCTTAAAACACTAGTGTTTAGGAAATCTAATGGAGGCAAAAGCAGTAAAGGGTAGTTTAGGGTTAGGGTTAGGATTAGGGTTAGGGTAGGGCTTAGGATACGGGTGAGGCTACTGGTGAGGGTACTGCGTAGGTTATTGGTTAGGGTTAGGGTACGGCTTAGGATATGGGTTAGGATATGGGTTAGGTTACGGCGTTGGGTATGGGTGAGGGTTAGGGTTAGGGTTAGGGTAAGGTTTTGGGTACGGGTTAGGGTACGGGTGAGGGTACGGCGTAGGGTAGAGGTTAGGGTTAGGTTTAGGGTTAGGGTACGGCTTAGGATACGGGTTAGGGTATGGGTGAGGGTACGGCGTAGCGTATGGGTTAGGGTTAGGGTTAGGTTTAGGGTTAGTTTTAGGGTTAGGGATTGGTTTAGGGTACGGGTTAGGATTAGCGTACGTGTTAGGGTTAGGGGTTGGGTTAGGGTTAGGGTACGCATTAGGGTTAGGGTTAGGGTACACGTTAGGATTAGGGTATTTATTAAACCTATCCCACTCTCTAGATACCACTTAGCACGTAAAGGAATATTATTTAGGGTCCAGCCATGGAGAAGATTTTCGTTACTAGGATAAGATAAAGAATAAACACATTATAAAAAAATCACATTAGGATTTTCTTTTTAACCTGTTCCTTAAAACACTAGTGCTTAGGAAATCTAATGGAGGCAAAAGCAGTCAAGGGTAGTTTAGGGTTAGGGTTAGGGTTAGGGTTAGTGTTAGGGTTAGGGTACAGCTTAGGGTATGGGATAGGTTATGGGTGAGGGTACGGCATAGGGTAGGGTTTAGGGTTAGGGTTAGTGTTTGGGTTAGGGTTAGGGTATGGCTTAGGGTACGGGTGAGGGTACTGTGTAGGTCATTGGTTAGGGTTAGGTTAAGGCTTAGGATACAGGTTATTGTATGGGTTAGGGTACGGCGCAGGGTATGGGTAAGGGTTAGGGTTAGGGTTAGGGTTAGAGTTAGGGTACGGCTTAGGGTACGGGTTAGGGTACGGGTGAGGGTACGGCGTAGTGTATAGGTTAGGGTTAGGGTTAGGGTACGGCTTTGGGTACGGGTTAGGTTACGGGTGAGGGTACGGCGTAGGGTATGGGTTAGGGTTAGGGTTAGGGTTAGTGTTAGTGTTAGGGTTAGGGTACGGCTTAGCGTATGGGATAGGGTACGGATGAGGGTACGGCGTAGGGTAGGGGTTAGGGTTAGAGTTAGGGTTAGGGTTGGGGTTAGGGTACGGCTTAGGGTACGGGTGAGGGTACGGGTGAGGGTACTGCGTAGGGTATTGGTTAGGGTTAGGATACGGCTTAGGATACGGGTTAGGGTACGGGTTATGGTATGGCGTAGGGTATGGGTTAGGGTTAGGGTTAGGGTTAGGGTTAGGGTTAGGGTACCGCTTAGGATACGGGTTAGGGTACGGGTGAGGGTACGGCGTAGCGTATGGGTTAGGGTTAGGGTTAGGGTACGTCTTAGGGTACGGGTTAGGGTACGGGTGAGGGTACGGCGTAGGGTAAGTGTTAGGGTTAGGGTTAGGGTTAGGGTTAGTTTTAGGGTTAGGGATTGGTTTAGGGTACGGGTTAGGATTAGCGTATGTGTTAGGGTTAGGTTTTTTGTTAGGGTTAGGGTACGCGTTAGGGTTAGGGTATGGGTTAGGTTTAGGGTACACGTTAGGATTAGGGTATTTATTAAACCTATCCCACTCTCTAGATACCACTTAGCACGTAAAGGATATTATTAGGGATAAAGCCATGGAGAAGATTTTAGTCACTAGGATAAGATAAAGAATAAACACATTATAAAAAAATCACATTAGGATTTTCTTTTTAACCTGTTCCTTAAAACACTAGTGCTTAGGAAATCTAATAGAGGCAAAAGCAATCAAGGGTAGTTTAGGGTTAGGGTTAGGGTTAGGGTTAGTGTTAGGGTTAGGGTACGGCTTAGGGTATGGGATAGGGTACGGGTGAGGGTACGGCGTAGGGTAGGGGTTAGGGTTATGGTTAGGGTACGGCTTAGGGTACGGGTTAGGTTACGGGTGAGGGTACGGCGTAGGGTAGGGGTTAGGGTTAGGGTTAGGGTTAGGGTTAGGGTATGGCTTAGGGTACGGGTGAGGGTACGGGTGAGGGTACTGCGTAGGGTATTGGTTAGGGTTAGGGTACGGCTTAGGATACGTGTTAGGGTACGGGTTAGGGTACGGTGTAGAGTGTGGGTTAGGGTTAGTGTTAGTGTTAGGGTTAGGGTTACGGTACGTCTTAGGGTACGTGTTAGGGTACGGGTGAGGGTACGGCGTAGGTTATGGGTTAGGGTTAGGGTTAGGGTTAGGGTACGGGTTAGGGTACGGGTGAGGGTATGGCGTATTGTATAGGTTAGGGTTAGGGTTAGGTTTAGAGTATGGCTTAGGGTACGGTGAGGGTACGGGTGAGGGTACTGTGTAGGGTATTGGTTATGGTTAGGGTACGGCTTAGAATACGGGTTAGGGTACGGGTTAGGGTACGTCGTAGGGTATGGGTTAGGGTTATGGTTAGGGTTAGGGTTAGGGTTAGGGTACGGCTTAGGGTATGGGTTAGGGTACGGGTGAGGGTACGGCGTAGTGTATAGGTTAGGGTTAGGGTTAGGGTTAGGGTACGGCTTAGGGTACGGGTTAGGGTACGGGTGAGTGTATGGCGTAGTGTATAGGTTAGGGTTAGGTTTAGGTTTAGGGTACGGCTTAGGGTATGGGATAGGGTACGGGTGAGGGTACGGCGTAGGGTAGGTGTTAGGTTTAGGGTTAGGGTTAGTGTTAGGGTTAGCGTACGGCTTAGGGTATGGGATAGGTTACGGGTGAGGGTACGGCGTAGGGTAGGGGTTAGGGTTAGGTTTAGGGTTAGTGTTAGGGTTAGGGTACTGCTTAGGGTATGGGATAGGGTACGGCGTAGGGTAGCGGTTAGTGTTAGGGTTAGGATTAGGGTTAGGGTACGGCTTAGGATACGGGTTAGGGTACGGGTGAGGGTACGGCGTAGCGTATGGGTTAGGGTTAGGGTTAGGGTACGGCTTAGGGTACGGGTTAGGGTTAGGGTTAGGGTTAGGGTTAGGGTTAGGTTTAGGGTACGGGTTAGTTTTAGGATTAGGGATTGGTTTAGGGTACGGGTTAGGATTAGCATACGTGTTCGGGTTAGGGTTTTGGTTAGGGTTAGGGTACGCGTTAGGGTTAGGGTATGGGTTAGGTTTAGGGTACACTTTAGGATTAGGGTATTTATTAAACCTATCCCACTCTCTAGATACCACTTAGCACGTAAAGGAATATTATTTGGGGTTCAGCCATGGAGAAGATTTTAGTCACTAGGATAAGATAAAGAATAAACACATTATAAAAAAATCACATAAGGTTTTCTTTTTAACCTGTTCCTTAAAACACTAGTGTTTAGGAAATCTAATGGAGGCAAAAGCAGTCAAGGGTAGTTTAGGGTTAGGTTTAGGGTTAGGGTTAGTGTTAGGGTTAGGGTACGGCTTAGGGTATGGGATAGGGTATGGGTGAGGGTACGGCATAGGGTAGGGTTTAGGGTTAGGGTTAGTGTTAGGATTAGGGTTAGGGTATGGCTTAGGGTACGGGTGAGGCTACTGTGTAGGTCATTGGTTAGGGTTAGGTTAATGCTTAGGATACAGGTTATTGTATGGGTTAGGGTACGGCGCAGGGTATGGGTAAGGGTTAGGGTTAGGGTTAGGGTTAGAGTTAGGGTACGGCTTAGGGTACGGGTTAGGGTATGGGTGAGGGTACGGCGTAGTGTATAGGTTAGGGTTAGGGTTAGGGCACGGCTTAGCGTATGGGATAGGGTACGGGTGAGAGTACGGCGTAGGGTAGGGGTTAGGGTTAGGGTTAGAGTTATGGTTAGGGTATGGCTTAGGGTACGGGTGAGGGTACGGGTGAGGGTACTGCGTAGGGTATTGGTTAGGGTTAGGGTACGGCTTAGGATACGTGTTAGGGTACGGGTTAGGGTACGGCGTAGAGTGTGGGTTAGGGTTAGGGTTAGTGTTAGGGTTAGGGTTACGGTACGTCTTAGGGTAGGTGTTAGGGTACGGGTGAGGGTACGGCGTAGGTTATGGGTTAGGGTTAGGGTTAGGGTTAGGGTACGTCTTAGGGTACGGGTGAGGGTATGGGTGAGGATACTGCGTAGGGTATTGGTTAGGGTTACGGTACGTCTTAGGATACGGGTTAGGGTACGGGTGAGGGTACGGCGTAGGTTATGGGTTAGGGTTAGGGTTAGTGTTAGGGTTATTGTACGGCTTAGGTTATGGGATAGGGTACAGGTGAGGGTATGGCATAGGGTAGGGGTTAGGGTTAGGGTTAGGGTTAGGGTTAGGGTTAGGGTTAGGGTTAGGGTACGGCTTAGGGTACGGGTGAGGGTATGGGTGAGGATACTGCGTAGGGTATTGGTTAGGCTTAGGGTACGGCTTAGGATACGGGTTAGGGTACGTGTTAGGTTATGGCGTACGGTATGGGTTAGGGTTAGGGTTAGGGTTAGGGTTAGGGTTAGGGTACGGCTTAGGATACGGGTTAGGGTACGGGTGAGGGTACGGCGTAGCGTATGGTTTAGAGTTAGGGTTAGGGTTAGGTTTAGGGTACGGCTTAGGGTACGGGTTAGGGTACGAGTGAGGGTATGGCGTAGTTTATAGGTTAGGGTTAGGGTTAGGGTTAGGGTATGGCTTAGGGTACGGGTTAGGGTACGAGTGAGGGTATGGCGTAGTGTATAGGTTAGGGTTAGGGTTAGGGTTAGGGTTAGGGTTAGGGTATGGCTTAGGGTACGGGTTAGGGTACGGGTGAGGGTACGGCGTAGGGTAGCCATTAGGGTTAGGGTTAGGGTTAGGGTTAGAGTACGGCTTAGGATACGGGTTAGGGTACGGGTGAGGGTACTGCGTAGCGTATGGTTTAGGGTTAGGGTTAGGGTTAGGGTACGCGTTAGGTTTAGGGTATGGGTTAGGGTTAGGGTACACGTTAGGATTAGGGTATTTATTAAACCTATCCCACTCTCTAGATACCACTTAGCACGTAAAGGAATATTATTAGGGATCCAGCCATGGAGAAGATTTAGTCACTAGGATAAGATAAAGAATAAACACATTATAAAAAAATCACATTAGGATTTTCTTTTTAACCTGTTCCTTAAAACACTAGTGCTTAGGAAATCTAATAGAGGCAAAAGCAATCAAGGGTAGTTTAGGGTTAGGGTTAGTATTAGGGTTAGTCTTAGGGTTAGGGTACGGCTTAGGGTATGGGATAGGGTACGGGTGAAGGTACGGCGTAGGGTATTGGTTAGGGTTAGGGTACGGCTTAGGATACGTGTTAGGGTACGGGTTAGGGTACGGCGTAGAGTGTGGGTTAGGGTTAGGGTTAGTGTTAGGGTTAGGGTTACGGTACGTCTTAGGGTACGTGTTAGGGTACGGGTGAGGTTACGGCGTAGGTTATGGGTTAGGGTTAGGGTTAGGGTTAGGGTTAGGGTACGGCTTAGGGTACGGGTGAGGGTATGGGTGAGGATACTGCGTAGGGTATTGGTTAGGGTTACGGTACGTCTTAGGATACGGGTTAGGGTACGGGTGAGGGTACGGCGTAGGTTATGGGTTAGGGTTAGGGTTATTGTTAGGGTTATGGTCCGGCTTAGGTTATGGGATAGGGTACAGGTGAGGGTATGGCATAGGGTAGGGGTTAGGGTACGGGTGAGGGTACTGCGTAGGGTATTGGTTAGGGTTAGGTTACGGCTTAGGATACGTGTTAGGGTACGTGTTAGGGTACGGTGTAGAGTGTGGGTTAGGGTTAGGGTTAGTGTTAGGGTTAGGGTTACGGTACGTTTTAGGGTACGTGTTAGGGTACGGGTGAGGGTACGGCGTAGGTTATGGGTTAGGGTTAGGGTTAGGGTTAGGGTTAGGGTACGGCTTAGGGTACGGGTGAGGGTATGGGTGAGGATACTGCGTAGGGTATTGGTTAGGGTTAGGGTACGGCTTAGGATACGGGTTAGGGTACGTGTTAGGTATGGCGTACGGTATGGGTTAGGGTTACGGTTAGGGTTAGGGTTAGGGTTAGGGTTAGGGTACGGCTTAGGGTACGGGTTAGGGTACGGGTGAGGTTACGGCGTAGGGTATAGTTTAGGGTTAGGGTTAGGGTTAGGGTACGTCTTAGGATACGGGTTAGGGTACGGGTGAGGGTACGGCGTAGCGTATGGTTTAGGGTTAGGTTTAGGGTTAAGGTACGGCTTAGGGTACGGGTTAGGGTACGAGTGAGGGTATGGCGTAGAGTGTGGGTTAGGGTTAGGGTTAGTGTTAGGGTTAGGGTTACGGTACGTCTTAGGGTACGTGTTAGGGTACGGGTGAGGGTACGGCCTAGGTTATGGGTTAGGGTTAGGGTTAGGGTTAGGGTTAGGGTACGGCTTAGGTTATGGGATAGGGTACCGGTGAGGGTATGGCATAGGGTAGGGGTTAGGGTTAGGGTTAGGGTTAGGGTTAGGGTACGGCTTAGGGTACGGGTGAGAGTATGGGTGAGGATACTGCGTAGGGTATTGGTTAGGGTTACGGTACGTCTTAGGATACGGGTTAGGGTACGGGTGAGGGTACGGCGTAGGTTATGGGTTAGGGTTAGAGTTAGTGTTAGGGTTAGGGTTAGGGTACGGCTTAGGGTAAGGGTTAGGGTACGGGTGAGGTTACGGCATAGGGTATAGTTTAGGGTTAGGGTTAGGGTTAGGGTACGGCTTAGGATACGGGTTAGGGTACCGGTGAGGGTACGGCGTAGCGTATGGTTTAGGGTTAGGGTTAGGGTTAGGGTACGGCTTAGGGTACGGGTTAGGGTACGGGTGAGGGTACGGTGTAGGTTATGGGTTAGGGTTAGGGTTAGGATTAGGGTTAGTTTTAGGGTTAGGGATTGGTTTAGGGTACGGGTTAGGATTAGCATACGTGTTCGGGTTAGGGTTTTGGTTAGGGTTAGGGTATGGCTTAGGGTACGGGTGAGGGTACGGGTGAGGGTACTGCGTAGGGTATTGGTTAGGGTTAGGGTACGGCTTAGGATACGTGTTAGGGTACGGGTTAGGGTACGGCGTAGAGTGTGGGTTAGGGTTAGGGTTAGTGTTAGGGTTAGGGTTACGGTACGTCTTAGGGTACGTGTTAGGGTACGGGTGAGGGTACGGCGTAGGTTATGGGTTAGGGTTAGGGTTAGGGTTAGGGTTAGGGTACGGCTTAGGATACGGGTTAGGGTACGGGTGAGGGTACGGCGTAGGTTATGGGTTAGGGTTAGGGTTAGTGTTAGGGTTATGGTACGGCTTAGGTTATGGGATAGGGTACAGGTGAGGGTATGGCATAGGGTAGGGGTTAGGGTTAGGGTTAGGGTTACGGTTACGGTTAGGGTACGGCTTAGGGTATGGGTGAGGGTATGGGTGAGGATACTGCGTAGGGTATTGGTTAGGGTTAGGGTACGGCTTAGGATACGGGTTAGGGTACGTGTTAGGGTATGGCGTACGGTATGGGTTAGGGTTAGGGTTAGGGTTAGGGTTAGGGTTAGGGTACGGCTTAGGGTAAGGGTTAGGGTACGGGTGAGGTTACGGCATAGGGTATAGTTTAGGGTTAGGGTTAGGGTTAGGGTACGGCTTAGGATACGGGTTAGGGTACCGGTGAGGGTACGGCGTAGCGTATGGTTTAGGGTTAGGGTTAGGGTTAGGGTACGGCTTAGGGTACGGGTTAGGGTACGGGTGAGGGTACGGTGTAGGTTATGGGTTAGGGTTAGGGTTAGGATTAGGGTTAGTTTTAGGGTTAGGGATTGGTTTAGGGTACGGGTTAGGATTAGCATACGTGTTCGGGTTAGGGTTTTGGTTAGGGTTAGGGTACGCGTTAGGGTTAGGGTATGGGTTAGGTTTAGGGTACACTTTAGGATTAGGGTATTTATTAAACCTATCCCACTCTCTAGATACCACTTAGCTCGTAAAGGAATATTATTTGGGGTTCAGCCATGGAGAAGATTTTAGTCACTAGGATAAGATAAAGAATAAACACATTATAAAAAAATCACATAAGGTTTTCTTTCTAACCTGTTCCTGAAAACACTAGTGTTTAGGAAATCTAATGGAGGCAAAAGCAGTAAAGGGTAGTTTAGGGTTAGGGTTAGGGTTAGGGTTAGGGTAAAGCTTAGGATACCGGTGAGGGTACTGGTGAGGGTACTGCGTAGGTTATTGGTTAGGGTTAGGGTACGGCTTAGGATACGGGTTAGGATATGGGTTAGGTTACGGCGTTGGGTATGGGTGAGGGTTAGGGTTAGGGTTAGTGTAAGGCTTTGGGTACGTGTTAGGGTACGGGTGAGGGTACGGCGTAGGGTAGAGGTTAGGGTTAGGTTTAGGGTTAGGGTACGGCTTAGGGTACGGGTTAGGGTACGGGTGAGGGTACGGCGTAGTGTATAGGTTAGGGTTAGGGTTAGGGTACGGCTTAGGGTACGGGTTAGGTTACGGGTGAGGGTACGGCGTAGGGTATGGGTTAGGGTTAGGGTTAGGGTTAGTGTTAGTGTTAGGGTTAGGGTACGGCTTAGTGTATGGGATAGGGTACGGGTGAGGGTACGGCGTAGGGTAAAGTTAGGGTTAGAGTTAGGGTTAGGGTTGGGGTTAGGGTACGGCTTAGGGTACGGGTGAGGGTACGTGTGAGGGTACTGCGTAGGGTATTGGTTAGGGTTAGGATACGGCTTAGGATACGGGTTAGGGTACGGGTTAGGGTATGGCGTAGGGTATGGGTTAGGGTTAGGGTTAGGGTTAGGGTTAGGGTTAGGGTACGGCTTAGGGTACGGGTTAGGGTACGAGTGAGGGTACGGCATAGGGTAAGGGTTAGGGTTAGGATTAGGGTTAGGGTTAGTTTTAGGGTTAGGGATTCGTTTAGGGTACGGGTTAGGATTAGCGTACGTGTTAGGGTTAGGTTTTGGGTTAGGGTTAGGGTACGCGTTAGGGTTAGGGTATGGGTTAGGGTTAGGGTACACGTTAGGATTAGGGTATTTATTAAACCTATCCCACTCTCTAGATACCACTTAGCACGTAAAGGAATATTATTAGGGATCCAGCCATGGAGAAGATTTTCGTCACTAGGATAAGATAAAGAATAAACACATTATAAAAAAATCACATTAGGATTTTCTTTTTAACCTGTTCCTTAAAACACTAGTGTTTAGGAAATCTAATACAGGCAAAAGCAATCAAGGGTAGTTTAGGGTTAGGGTTAGGGTTAGGGTTAGGGTTAGTGTTAGGGTTAGGGTACGGCTTAGGGTATGGGTTAGGGTACGGGTGAGGGTACGGCGTAGGGTAGGGGTTAGGGTTAGGGTTAGGGTTAGGGTTAGGGTATGGCTTAGGGTACGGGTGAGGGTATGGGTGAGGGTACTGCGTAGGGTATTGGTTAGGGTTAGGGTACGGCTTAGGATACGTGTTAGGGTACGGGTTAGGGTACGGCGTAGAGTGTGGGTTAAGGTTAGGGTTAGTGTTAGGGTTAGGGTTACGGTACGTCTTAGGCTATGTGTTAGGGTACGGGTGAGGGTACGGCGTAGGTTATGGGTTAGGGTTAGGGTTAGGGTTAGGGTACGGCTTAGGATACGGGTTAGGGTACGGGTGAGGGTATGGCGTAGGTTATGGGTTAGGGTTAGGGTTAGTGTTAGGGTTATGGTACGGCTTAGGTTATGGGATAGGGTACAGGTGAGGGTATGGCATAGGGTAGGGGTTAGGGTTAGGGTTAGGGTTAGGGTTAGGGTTAGGGTACGGCTTAGGGTACGGGTGAGGCTATGGGTGAGGATACTGCGTAGGGTATTGGTTAGGGTTAGGGTACGGCTTAGGATACGGGTTAGGGTACGTGTTAGGGTATGGTGTAGGGTATGGGTTAGGGTTAGGGTTAGGGTTAGGTTTAGGGTTAGGGTATGGCTGAGGGTACGGGTTAGGGTACGGGTGAGGTTACGGCGTAGGGTATAGTTTAGGGTTAGGGTTAGGGTTAGGGTACGGCTTAGGATACGGGTTAGGGTACGGGTGAGGGTACGGCGTAGCATATGGTTTAGGGTTAGGGTTAGGGTACGGCTTAGGGTACGGGTTAGGGTACGGGTGAGGGTACGGTGTAGGTTATGGGTTAGGGTTAGGGTTAGGGTTAGGGTTAGTTTTAGGGTTAGGGATTGGTTTAGGGTACGGGTTAGGATTAGCATACGTGTTCGGGTTAGGGTTTTGGTTAGGGTTAGGGTACGCGTTAGGGTTAGGGTATGGGTTAGGTTTAGGGTACACTTTAGGATTAGGGTATTTATTAAACCTTTCCCACTCTCTAGATACCACTTAGCACGTAAAGGAATATTATTTGGGGTTCAGCCATGGAGAAGATTTTAGTCACTAGGATAAGATAAAGAATAAACACATTATAAAAAAATCACATAAGGTTTTCTTTCTAACCTGTTCCTTAAAACACTAGTGTTTAGGAAATCTAATGGAGGCAAAAGCAGTAAAGGGTAGTTTAGGGTTAGGGTTAGGATTAGGGTTAGGGTAGGGCTTAGGATACGGGTGAGGCTACTGGTGAGGGTACTGCGTAGGTTATTGGTTAGGGTTAGGGTACGGCTTAGGATATGGGTTAGGATATGGGTTAGGTTACGGCGTTGGGTATGGGTGAGGGTTAGGGTTAGGGTTAGGGTAAGGTTTTGGGTACGGGTTAGGGTACGGGTGAGGGTACGGCGTAGGGTAGAGGTTAGGGTTAGGTTTAGGGTTAGGGTACGGCTTAGGATACGGGTTAGGGTATGGGTGAGGGTACGGCGTAGCGTATGGGTTAGGGTTAGGGTTAGGTTTAGGGTTAGTTTTAGGGTTAGGGATTGGTTTAGGGTATGGGTTAGGATTAGCGTACGTGTTAGGGTTAGGGGTTGGGTTAGGGTTAGGGTACGCATTAGGGTTAGGGTTAGGGTACACGTTAGGATTAGGGTATTTATTAAACCTATCCCACTCTCTAGATACCACTTAGCACGTAAAGGATATTATTAGGGATAAAGCCATGGAGAAGATTTTAGTCACTAGGATAAGATAAAGAATAAACACATTATAAAAAAATCACATTAGGATTTTCTTTTTAACCTGTTCCTTAAAACACTAGTGCTTAGGAAATCTAATAGAGGCAAAAGCAATCAAGGGTAGTTTAGGGTTAGGGTTAGGGTTAGGGTTAGTGTTAGGGTTAGGGTACGGCTTAGGGTATGGGATAGGGTACGGGTGAGGGTACGGCGTAGGGTAGGGGTTAGGGTTATGGTTAGGGTACGGCTTAGGGTACGGGTTAGGTTACGGGTGAGGGTACGGCGTAGGGTAGGGGTTAGGGTTAGGGTTAGGGTTAGGGTTAGGGTATGGCTTAGGGTACGGGTGAGGGTACGGGTGAGGGTACTGCGTAGGGTATTGGTTAGGGTTAGGGTACGGCTTAGGATACGTGTTAGGGTACGGGTTAGGGTACGGTGTAGAGTGTGGGTTAGGGTTAGTGTTAGTGTTAGGGTTAGGGTTACGGTACGTCTTAGGGTACGTGTTAGGGTACGGGTGAGGGTACGGCGTAGGTTATGGGTTAGGGTTAGGGTTAGGGTTAGGGTACGAGTTAGGGTACGGGTGAGGGTATGGCGTATTGTATAGGTTAGGGTTAGGGTTAGGTTTAGAGTATGGCTTAGGGTACGGTGAGGGTACGGGTGAGGGTACTGTGTAGGGTATTGGTTATGGTTAGGGTACGGCTTAGAATACGGGTTAGGGTACGGGTTAGGGTACGTCGTAGGGTATGGGTTAGGGTTATGGTTAGGGTTAGGGTTAGGGTTAGGGTACGGCTTAGGGTATGGGTTAGGGTACGGGTGAGGGTACGGCGTAGTGTATAGGTTAGGGTTAGGGTTAGGGTTAGGGTACGGCTTAGGGTACGGGTTAGGGTACGGGTGAGTGTATGGCGTAGTGTATAGGTTAGGGTTAGGTTTAGGTTTAGGGTACGGCTTAGGGTATGGGATAGGGTACGGGTGAGGGTACGGCGTAGGGTAGGTGTTAGGTTTAGGGTTAGGGTTAGTGTTAGGGTTAGCGTACGGCTTAGGGTATGGGATAGGTTACGGGTGAGGGTACGGCGTAGGGTAGGGGTTAGGGTTAGGTTTAGGGTTAGTGTTAGGGTTAGGGTACTGCTTAGGGTATGGGATAGGGTACGGCGTAGGGTAGCGGTTAGTGTTAGGGTTAGGATTAGGGTTAGGGTACGGCTTAGGATACGGGTTAGGGTACGGGTGAGGGTACGGCGTAGCGTATGGGTTAGGGTTAGGGTTAGGGTACGGCTTAGGGTACGGGTTAGGGTTAGGGTTAGGGTTAGGGTTAGGGTTAGGTTTAGGGTACGGGTTAGTTTTAGGATTAGGGATTGGTTTAGGGTACGGGTTAGGATTAGCATACGTGTTCGGGTTAGGGTTTTGGTTAGGGTTAGGGTACGCGTTAGGGTTAGGGTATGGGTTAGGTTTAGGGTACACTTTAGGATTAGGGTATTTATTAAACCTATCCCACTCTCTAGATACCACTTAGCACGTAAAGGAATATTATTTGGGGTTCAGCCATGGAGAAGATTTTAGTCACTAGGATAAGATAAAGAATAAACACATTATAAAAAAATCACATAAGGTTTTCTTTTTAACCTGTTCCTTAAAACACTAGTGTTTAGGAAATCTAATGGAGGCAAAAGCAGTCAAGGGTAGTTTAGGGTTAGGTTTAGGGTTAGGGTTAGTGTTAGGGTTAGGGTACGGCTTAGGGTATGGGATAGGGTATGGGTGAGGGTACGGCATAGGGTAGGGTTTAGGGTTAGGGTTAGTGTTAGGATTAGGGTTAGGGTATGGCTTAGGGTACGGGTGAGGCTACTGTGTAGGTCATTGGTTAGGGTTAGGTTAATGCTTAGGATACAGGTTATTGTATGGGTTAGGGTACGGCGCAGGGTATGGGTAAGGGTTAGGGTTAGGGTTAGGGTTAGAGTTAGGGTACGGCTTAGGGTACGGGTTAGGGTACGGGTGAGGGTACGGCGTAGTGTATAGGTTAGGGTTAGGGTTAGGGCACGGCTTAGCGTATGGGATAGGGTACGGGTGAGAGTACGGCGTAGGGTAGGGGTTAGGGTTAGGGTTAGAGTTATGGTTAGGGTATGGCTTAGGGTACGGGTGAGGGTACGGGTGAGGGTACTGCGTAGGGTATTGGTTAGGGTTAGGGTACGGCTTAGGATACGTGTTAGGGTACGGGTTAGGGTACGGCGTAGAGTGTGGGTTAGGGTTAGGGTTAGTGTTAGGGTTAGGGTTACGGTACGTCTTAGGGTAGGTGTTAGGGTACGGGTGAGGGTACGGCGTAGGTTATGGGTTAGGGTTAGGGTTAGGGTTAGGGTACGTCTTAGGGTACGGGTGAGGGTATGGGTGAGGATACTGCGTAGGGTATTGGTTAGGGTTACGGTACGTCTTAGGATACGGGTTAGGGTACGGGTGAGGGTACGGCGTAGGTTATGGGTTAGGGTTAGGGTTAGTGTTAGGGTTATTGTACGGCTTAGGTTATGGGATAGGGTACAGGTGAGGGTATGGCATAGGGTAGGGGTTAGGGTTAGGGTTAGGGTTAGGGTTAGGGTTAGGGTTAGGGTTAGGGTATGGCTTAGGGTACGGGTGAGGGTATGGGTGAGGATACTGCGTAGGGTATTGGTTAGGCTTAGGGTACGGCTTAGGATACGGGTTAGGGTACGTGTTAGGTTATGGCGTACGGTATGGGTTAGGGTTAGGGTTAGGGTTAGGGTTAGGGTTAGGGTACGGCTTAGGATACGGGTTAGGGTACGGGTGAGGGTACGGCGTAGCGTATGGTTTAGAGTTAGGGTTAGGGTTAGGTTTAGGGTACGGCTTAGGGTACGGGTTAGGGTACGAGTGAGGGTATGGCGTAGTTTATAGGTTAGGGTTAGGGTTAGGGTTAGGGTATGGCTTAGGGTACGGGTTAGGGTACGAGTGAGGGTATGGCGTAGTGTATAGGTTAGGGTTAGGGTTAGGGTTAGGGTTAGGGTTAGGGTATGGCTTAGGGTACGGGTTAGGGTACGGGTGAGGGTACGGCGTAGGGTAGCCATTAGGGTTAGGGTTAGGGTTAGGGTTAGAGTACGGCTTAGGATACGGGTTAGGGTACGGGTGAGGGTACTGCGTAGCGTATGGTTTAGGGTTAGGGTTAGGGTTAGGGTACGCGTTAGGTTTAGGGTATGGGTTAGGGTTAGGGTACACGTTAGGATTAGGGTATTTATTAAACCTATCCTACTCTCTAGATACCACTTAGCACGTAAAGGAATATTATTAGGGATCCAGCCATGGAGAAGATTTAGTCACTAGGATAAGATAAAGAATAAACACATTATAAAAAAATCACATTAGGATTTTCTTTTTAACCTGTTCCTTAAAACACTAGTGCTTAGGAAATCTAATAGAGGCAAAAGCAATCAAGGGTAGTTTAGGGTTAGGGTTAGTATTAGGGTTAGTCTTAGGGTTAGGGTACGGCTTAGGGTATGGGATAGGGTACGGGTGAAGGTACGGCGTAGGGTATTGGTTAGGGTTAGGGTACGGCTTAGGATACGTGTTAGGGTACGGGTTAGGGTACGGCGTAGAGTGTGGGTTAGGGTTAGGGTTAGTGTTAGGGTTAGGGTTACGGTACGTCTTAGGGTACGTGTTAGGGTACGGGTGAGGTTACGGCGTAGGTTATGGGTTAGGGTTAGGGTTAGGGTTAGGGTTAGGGTACGGCTTAGGGTACGGGTGAGGGTATGGGTGAGGATACTGCGTAGGGTATTGGTTAGGGTTACGGTACGTCTTAGGATACGGGTTAGGGTACGGGTGAGGGTACGGCGTAGGTTATGTGTTAGGGTTAGGGTTATTGTTAGGGTTATGGTCCGGCTTAGGTTATGGGATAGGGTACAGGTGAGGGTATGGCATAGGGTAGGGGTTAGGGTACGGGTGAGGGTACTGCGTAGGGTATTGGTTAGGGTTAGGTTACGGCTTAGGATACGTGTTAGGGTACGTGTTAGGGTACGGTGTAGAGTGTGGGTTAGGGTTAGGGTTAGTGTTAGGGTTAGTGTTACGGTACGTTTTAGGGTACGTGTTAGGGTACGGGTGAGGGTACGGCGTAGGTTATGGGTTAGGGTTAGGGTTAGGGTTAGGGTTAGGGTACGGATTAGGGTACGGGTGAGGGTATGGGTGAGGATACTGCGTAGGGTATTGGTTAGGGTTAGGGTACGGCTTAGGATACGGGTTAGGGTACGTGTTAGGTATGGCGTACGGTATGGGTTAGGGTTACGGTTAGGGTTAGGGTTAGGGTTAGGGTTAGGGTACGGCTTAGGGTACGGGTTAGGGTACGGGTGAGGTTACGGCGTAGGGTATAGTTTAGGGTTAGGTTAGGGTTAGGGTATGGCTTAGGATACGGGTTAGGGTACGGGTGAGGGTACGGCGTAGCGTATGGTTTAGGGTTAGGTTTAGGGTTAAGGTACGGCTTAGGGTACGGGTTAGGGTACGAGTGAGGGTATGGCGTAGAGTGTGGGTTAGGGTTAGGGTTAGTGTTAGGGTTAGGGTTACGGTACGTCTTAGGGTACGTGTTAGGGTACGGGTGAGGGTACGGCGTAGGTTATGGGTTAGGGTTAGGGTTAGGGTTAGGGTTAGGGTACGGCTTAGGTTATGGGATAGGGTACCGGTGAGGGTATGGCATAGGGTAGGGGTTAGGGTTAGGGTTAGGTTTAGGGTTAGGGTACGGCTTAGGGTACGGGTGAGAGTATGGGTGAGGATACTGCGTAGGGTATTGGTTAGGGTTACGGTACGTCTTAGGATACGGGTTAGGGTACGGGTGAGGGTACGGCGTAGGTTATGGGTTAGGGTTAGAGTTAGTGTTAGGGTTATGGTACGGCTTAGGTTATGGGATAGGGTACAGGTGAGGGTATGGCATAGGGTAGGGGTTAGGGTTAGGGTTAGGGTTAGGGTTAGGGTTAGGTTTAGGGTACGGCTTAGGGTACGGGTGAGGGTATGGGTGAGAATACTGCGTAGGGTATTGTTTAGGGTTAGGGTACGGCTTAGGATACGGGTTAGGGTACGTGTTAGGTTATGGCGTACGGTATGTGTTAGGGTTAGGGTTAGGGTTAGGGTTAGTGTACGGCTTAGGGTACGGGTTAGGGTACGGGTGAGGTTACGGCGTAGGTTATAGTTTAGGGTTAGTGTTAGGGTTAGGGTACGGCTTAGGATACGGGTTAGGGCATGGGTGAGGGTACGGCGTAGCGTATGGTTTAGGGTTAGGGTTAGGGTTAGGGTACGGCTTAGGGTACGGGTTAGGGTACGGGTGAGGGTACGGTGTAGGTTATGGGTTAGGGTTAGGGTTAGGGTTAGTTTTAGGGTTAGGGATTGGTTTAGGGTACGGGTTAGGATTAGCATACGTGTTCGGGTTAGGGTTTTGGTTAGGGTTAGGGTACGCGTTAGGGTTAGGGTATGGGTTAGGTTTAGGGTACACGTTAGGATTAGGGTATTTATTAAACCTATCCCACTCTCTAGATACCACTTAGCACGTAAAGGAATATTATTTGGGGTTCAGCCATGGAGAAGATTTTAGGCACTAGGATAAGATAAAGAATAAACACATTATAAGAAAATCACATAAGGTTTTCTTTTTAACCTGTTCCTTAAAACACTAGTGTTTAGGAAATCTAATGGAGGCAAAAGCAGTAAAGGGTAGTTTAGGGTTAGGGTTAGGGTTAGGGTTAGGGTAGGGCTTAGGATACGTGTGAGGGTACTGGTGAGGGTACTGCGTAGGTTATTGGTTAGGGTTAGGGTACGGCTTAGGATACGGGTTAGGATATGGGTTAGGTTACAGCGTGGGGTATGGGTGAGGGTTAGGGTTAGGGTTAGGGTAAGGCCTTGGGTACGGGTTAGGGTACGGGTGAGGGTACGTCGTAGGGTAGAGGTTAGGGTTAGGTTTAGGGTTAGGGTACGGCTTAGGATACGGGTTAGGGTATGGGTGAGGGTACGGCGTAGCGTATGGGTTAGGGTTAGGGTTAGGGTTAGGGTTAGTTTTAGGGTTAGGGCTTGGTTTAGGGTATGGGTTAGGATTAGCGTACGTGTTAGGGTTAGGGTTTGGGTTAGGGTTAGGGTACGCATTAGGGTTAGGGTATGGGTTAGGGTTAGGGTACACGTTAGGATTAGGGAATTTATTAAACCTATCCCACTCTCTAGATACCACTTAGCACGTAAAGGAATATTATTTAGGGTCCAGCCATGGAGAAGATTTTCGTCAGTAGGATAAGATAAAGAATAAACACATTATAAAAAAATCACATTAGGATTTTCTTTTTAACCTGTTCCTTAAAACACTAGTGCTTAGGAAATCTAATGGAGGCAAAAGCAGTCAAGGGTAGTTTAGGGTTAGGGTTAGGGTTAGGGTTAGTGTTAGGGTTAGGGTACGGCTTAGGGTATGGGATAGGGTATGGGTGAGGGTACGGCATAGGGTAGGGTTTAGGGTTAGGGTTAGTGTTAGGGTTAGGGTTAGGGTATGGCTTAGGGTACGGGTGAGGGTACTGTGTAGGTCATTGGTTAGGGTTAGGTTAAGGCTTAGGATACAGGTTATTGTATGGGTTAGGGTACGGCGCAGGGTATGGGTAAGGGTTAGGGTTAGGGTTAGGGTTAGAGTTAGGGTACGGCTTAGGGTACGGGTTAGGTTATGGGTGAGGGTACGGCGTAGTGTATAGGTTAGGGTTAGGGTTAGGGTACGGCTTAGGGTATGGGTTAGGTTACGGGTGAGGGTACGGCGTAGGGTATGGGTTAGGGTTAGGGTTAGGGTTAGTGTTAGGGTTAGGGTACGGCTTAGCGTATGGGATAGGGTACGGGTGAGGGTACGGCGTAGGGTAGGGGTTAGGGTTAGAGTTAGGGTTAGGGTTGGGGTTAGGGTACGGCTTAGGGTACGGGTGAGGGTACGGGTGAGTGTACTGCGTAGGGTATTGGTTAGGGTTAGGATACGGGTTAGGGTACGGGTTAGGGTATGGCGTAGGGTATGGGTTAGGGTTAGGGTTAGGGTTAGGGTACGGCTTAGGATACGGGTTAGGGTACGGGTGAGGGTACGGCGTAGCGTATGGGTTAGGGTTAGGGTTAGGGTACGTCTTAGGGTACGGGTTAGGGTACGGGTGAGGGTACGGCGTAGGGTAAGGGTTAGGGTTAGGGTTAGGGTTAGGGTTAGTTTTAGGGTTAGGGATTGGTTTAGGGTACGGGTTAGGATTAGCGTACGTGTTAGGGTTAGGATTTGGGTTAGGGTTAGGGTACGCGTTAGGGTTAGGGTATGGGTTAGGGTTAGGGTACACGTTAGGATTAGGGTATTTATTAAACCTATCCCACTCTCTAGGTACCACTTAGCACGTAAAGGAATATTATTAGGGATCCAGCCATGGAGAAGATTTTAGTCACTAGGATAAGATAAAGAATAAACACATTATAAAAAAATCGCATTAGGATTTTCTTTTTAACCTGTTCCTTAAAACACTAGTGCTTAGGAAATCTAATAGAGGCAAAAGCAATCAAGGGTAGTTTAGGGTTAGGGTTAGGGTTAGGGTTAGTGTTAGGCTTAGGGTACGGCTTAGGGTATGGGATAGGGTACGGGTGAGGGTACGGCGTAGGGTAGGGGTTAGGGTTAGGGTTAGGGTTAGGGTTAGGGTACGGCTTAGGGTACGGGTTAGGGTACGGGTGAGGGTACGGCGTAGTGTATAGGTTAGGGTTAGGGTTAGGGTTAGGGTACGGCTTAGGGTACGGGTTAGGGTACGGGTGAGGGTATGGCGTAGTGTATAGGTTAGGGTTAGGGTTAGGGTTAGGGTACGGCTTAGGGTATGGGATAGGGTACGGGTGAGGGTACGGCGTAGGGTAGGGTTTAGGTTTAGGGTTAGGGTTAGTGTTAGGGTTAGGGTACGGCTTAGGGTATGGGATAGGGTACGTGTGAGGGTACGGCGTAGGGTAGGGGTTAGGGTTAGGTTTAGGGTTAGTGTTAGGGTTAGGGTACCGCTTAGGGTTTGGGATAGGGTACGGCGTAGGGTAGCGGTTAGGGTTAGGGTTAGGGTTAGGGTTAGGGTACGGCTTAGGATACGGGTTAGGGTACGGGTGAGGGTACGGCGTAGCGTATGTGTTAGGGTTCGGGTTAGGGTACGGCTTAGGGTATGGGTTAGTATACGTGTGTGGTTACGGCGTAGGGTATGGTTTAGGGTTAGGATTAGTGTTAGGGTTAGGGTACCGCTTAGGGTATGGGATAGGGTATGGCGTAGGGTAGCGGTTAGGGTTAGGGTACGGCTTAGCGTTAGGGTACGGCTTAGGGTACGGGTTAGGGTACGGGTGAGGGTACGGCGTACGGTATGGGTTAGGGTTAGGGTTAGGGTTAGGGTTAGTTTTAGGGTTAGGGATAGTTTTGGGTACGGGTTAGGATTAGCGTATGTGTTAGGGTTAGGATTTGGGTTAGGTTTAGGGTACGCGTTCGGGTTAGCGTATGGGTTAGGGCTAGGGTACACGTTAGGATTAGGGTATTTATTAAACCTATCCCACTCTCTAGATACCACTTAGCACGTAAAGGAATATTATTTGGTGTCCAGCCATGGAGAAGATTTTAGTCACTAGGATAAGATAAAGAATAAATACATTATAAAAAAATCACATGAGGATTTTCTTTTTAACCTGTTCCTTAAAACACTAGTGCTTAGGAAATCTAATGGAGGCAAAAGCAGTCAAGGGTAGTTTAGGGTTAAGGTTAGGGTTAGGGTTAGTGTTAGGGTTAGGGTACGGCTTAGGGTATGGGATAGGGTACGGGTGAGGGTACGGCGTAGGGTAGGGGTTAGGGTTAGGGTTAGGTTTAGGGTACGGGTGAGCGTAAGGGTGAGGATACTGCGTAGGGTATTGGTTAGGATTAGGGTACGGCTTAGGATACGGGTTAGGGAATGGATTAGTGTACGGCTTAGGGTATGGGTTAGGGTATGGGTTAGGGTTAGGGTTACGGTTAGGGGTAGGGTACGGCTTAGGGTACGGGTTAGGGTACAGGTGAGTGTACGGCGTAGGGTATAGGTTAGGGTTAGGGTTAGGGTTTGGGTTAGGGTACGGCTTAGGATACGGGTTAGGGTACGGGTGAGGGTACGGCGTAGCGTATGGGTTAGGGTTAGGGTTAGGGTACGACTTAGGGTACGGGTTAGGGTACGGGTGACGGTACGGCGTAGGGTATATGTTAGGGTTACGGTTAGTTTTAGGGTTACGTCAAGGTATAGGGTACAGGTTAGGATTAGGGTACTTGTTAGGGTTAGGCTATGGGTTAGGGTTAGGGTTCACGTTAGGGTTAAGTCATTTATTAAACCTATCCCACTCTCTACATACCACTTAGCGCGTAAAGGAATGTAATTTGGGTTCCAACCATGGAGAAAATTTTAGACACTAGGATAAGATAAAGAATACACACATTATAAATAAGTCACATTAGCATTTTATTTTTAACCTGTTCCTTAAAACACTAGTGCTTAGGAAATCTATTGGAGGCAAAAGCAGTCAAGGGTAGTTTACAGTTAGTGTTAGGGTTAGGGTTAGGGTTAGGGTATGGCTTAGAGTAAGGGTGAGGGTACGGCGTACGATATGTGTTAGGGTTAGTCTTAGGGTTAGGGTTAGAGTTAGAGTACGGCTTAGGGTACGGGTTAGGGTAAGAGTGAGGGTACGGAGTAGGGTATGGGTTAGGATTACGGTTAGGGTTAGGGTACGGCTTAGGATACGGGTTAGGGTAAGGGTGAGGGTACGGCAAAGGATATGGGTTAGGCTATGAGTTATTGTTAGGGTTAGGGTACGGCTTTGGGTACGGGTTAGGGAATGCGTGAGTGTACGGCGTAGGGTATGGGTTAGGTTTAGAGTTATGGTTAGGGTTAGGGTTAGGGAACGGGTTAGGGTACGGTTCAGGGTACGGGTTAGTGTATGGATTAGGGTTAGGGTTAGGGTACGGGTTAGGGTAAGGGTGAGGGTACGGCATAGGATATGGGTTAGGCTTAGTGTTATGGTTAGGGTTAGGGTACGGCTTTGGGTATGGGTTAGGGAACACGTGAGTGTACGGCGTAGGGTATGGGTTAGGGTGAGGGTTAGGGTTAGGGTACGGCTTTGGGTACGGGTGAGGGTACCTCGTTGGGTATGTGTTAGGGTTAGGGGTAGGGTACGACTTCGGGTACGGTTTAGGGTCCGGGTTAGGTTACGGCATAGGGTATGGCTTAAGGTTAGTTTTAGGGTTAGGGTTAGGGTACTGCTTATGGTACGGGTTAGAGTACGGGTGAGAGTTAGGTTTAGGGTATGGGTAAGGGTTAGTGTATGCATTAGAGTTAGGGTATTTATTAAACATATCCCACTCTCTAGATACCATTTAGCACGTAAAGTGAAGAGGCTGGAATGGCGAACCCGAGCACAAGGAGAGGAGAAATGAGGTGCGTTTTAGAAACCTTTCCCGATCTCACGGCATACCATCTTCTGGGTTTCCCATGCATGTTTTGATGTAGGAAGATGCCCTTGTACCTGGAGATTTGAGACCCATGGTGTGGGTACCCCGTGGTGTTACTTTAAAGTATCTGGGTTTGCTCACCCAACCTCACCAATCCTCTCAGCCCCAAGAGTGTCCAGCCTTATGTCTCATCCAGCTGTGGGTCTAGATATGGTCAATCCAAGTTGCATCAGAGACCCTGAACGGATTTTGTAAGAATTTCTCTTTCACTGTCTTTGTTTTGTGGGTTTTTTAAAGTAATTTATGTTTAGAATGGGGCTTGGCTGCTTTTCCCTGCTGTGTTTATTCCGCTTTACACCCTCTTGATTCACTTGCAGAGAGATATCGATACATAGGTTTTCAGATTCTTACTAGTCAGATATATTCTTGTGCGGTGACTAGCGGGTGTTGAGTCCAGTTCACTGAGCAGGGAGTAGGCCTTGTCTATTACATATTTGGCTTATGGAGCGGTCTCTGAGCTAATTTCAAACCCTTGTTCTATGCATCATCCCACCTCACCTTTCCCGTTAAGCAGCCATAGTGTGTCTTCTAAAGGTGTGACTCTGTTCTGTTTTGTAATTCAGTTCAAGTGTAGCGATTTTGACATTCCCTCTATAAGCGATATCTTAGGATAAGTGTCTTTTTCTGTGTGACTTATTTCACTTAGAATCATCATCGCTAAATCCACTCATCATGCTGCTAACTAGCCTTATGACATTGATTTCATGGCTGAGTGATATTCCATTGGGCCAAGTACCACCATTTCTTTATCCATTTTTCTCTTTCTGGGATATTGAAGGTGTACCGAAGTGGAGGTTCTTGGAAACAGAGCAACCGTAAAGGTTGGGGTGCCTGTGTCTTGTTGATTTTTATTATTCCCAATTTATACGCCCATGAGTGGAAGTGCCCTATGCTCTCTAAGCTGTGTTTATTACTTGTTTCAGGACACACCGTACACTTCTCCAGAGTGCCTGTTGGCAATTTACATCCTACCCATTAGCGTAGCAAGGCTCCCATGTCTCCATGGCCTGTCCTGCTTTTCTGGTTTTTACACTTTTTTCAGCATGGCTTTTTTGACCGAGGGCAAGCGAGATTTCTTTGTAGCACTGATTTGCCCTTCCGGCTTGCTTGGTTGGCCTAAAAGGGCGTATGCGTTTTTTCCTGAATATATTCAGGAAAAAACGCATACGCCCTTTTTGGCCAAGGGCATCATTGTCAACGTTTTGTCGCTTTTCATGTGCTTTAAAGGGGAGTCGAATCTACCTCCTGAAATCTGTTTCCTGCAAATCTGCCTTGCTTTCAAATCCTCTTCGTTGACTTCCCTCAATATATTTGTGGACGAGAGTTATCATTGATAACTCTGCACGTTTGTGTATTGCAGTGCCCCTGAGCTCCATTTGTCTACTCGCTTTTTTGGGAGCTGGCCGCAAAAGCGCAGGATTGCTTCAGGCCCTTTTTTGGTTCTGGGGGGCAGGCTGAGCCTGTGGTTCATTCTTCTTCCTGATGGGAAAATGGAGTGACCTGTGCCTGTCCCAAGACCTAGGGCTAGTCTCTCGTTGGTTGCCCGTCTTCCCTTTCATCCTCAGGACAAATTGCAACCTGTACAAAACAGGAGGTTAAAGGTGCTGATTCTCCAAGTAGGGAGATGATTAGTCAAGCAGCTAGAATGGCGAATCCGAGCACAAGGAGAGGAGAAATGTGGTGCATTTTAGAAGCCTTTCCCGATCTCACGGCATACAATTCTCTGGGTTTCCCATGCATGTTTTGATGTAGGAAGATGCCCTTGTACCTGGAGATTTGAGACCCATGGGGTGGGTACCCCGCAGTGTTACTTTAATGTATCTGCATTTGCTCACCCAACCTCACCAATCCTCTGAGCCCCAAGAGTGCCCAGCCTTAAGTCTCATCCAGCTGTGGGTCTAGATATGGTCAATCCAGGTTGCATCAGAGACCCTGAACGGATTTTGTAAGAATTTCTCTCTCTTTCACTGTTTTTTTTGTGTGGGTTTTTTAAAGTAATTTATGTTTAGAATGGGGCTTGGCTGCTTTTCTCTGCTGTGTTTATGCCGCTTTACACCCTTTGATTCACTTGCAGAGAGATATCGATACATAGGTTTTCAGATTCATACTAGTCAGATATATTCTTGTGCGGTGACTAGGGGGTGTTGAGTCCAGTTCACTGAGCAGGGAGTAGGCCTTGTCTATAACATATTGGGCTTATGGCGCGGTCTCTGAGCTAATTTCAAACCCTTGTTTTATGCATCACCCCAGCTCACCTTTCCGGTTAAGCAGCCATAGTGTGTCTTCTAAAGGTGTGACTCTGTTCTGTTTTGTAATTCAGTTCAAGTGTAGCGATTTTGACATTCCCTCTATAAGCGATATCTTAGGATAAGTGTCTTTTTCTGTGTGACTTATTTCACTTAGAATCATCGTCGCTAAATCCACTCATGCTGCTAACTAGCCTTATGACATTGATTTCATGGCTGAGTGATATTCCATTGGGCCAAGTACCACCATTTCTTTATCCATTTTTCTCTTTCTGGGATATTGAAGGTGTACCGAAGTGGAGGTTCTTGGAAACAGAGCAGCCGTAAAGGTTGGGGTGCCTGTGTCTTGTTGATTTTTATTTTTCCCAATTTATACGCCCATGTGTGGAAGTGCCCTATGCTCTCTAAGCTGTGTTTATTACTTGTTTCGGGACACACTGTACCCTTTTCCAGAGTGGCTGTTGGCAATTTACATCCCGCCCATCAGCGTAGCAAGGCTCGCATGTCTCCATGGCCTGTCCTGCTTTTCTGGTTTTTACACTTTTTTCAGCATGGCCCTTTTCACCGAGGGCAAGCGAGACGTCTTTGTAGCGCTGATTTGCCCTTCCGGCTTGCTTGGTTGGCCTAAAAGGGCGTATGCGTTTTTTCCTGAATATATTCAGGAAAAAACGCATACGCCCTTTTTGGCCAAGGGCATCATTGTCAACGTTTTGCCGCTTTTCATGTGCTTTAAAGGCGAGTCGAATCTACCTCCTGAAATCTGTTTCCTGCAAATCTGCCTTGCTTTCAAATCCTCTTCGTTGCCTTCCCTCAATATATTTGTGGACGAGTGTTCTCATTTATAACTCTTCACGTTTGTGAATTGCAGTGCCCCTGAGCTCCATTTGTCTACTCGCTTTTTTGGGAGCTGGCCGCAAAAGCGCAGGATTGCTTCAGGCCCTATTTTGGTTCTGGGGGGCAGGCTGAGCCTGTGGTTCATTCTTCTTCCTGATGGGCAAATGGAGTGACCTGTGCCTGTCCCAACACCTAGGGCTAGTCTCTCGTTGGTTGCCCGTCTTCCCGTTCATCCTCAGGACAAATTGCAACCTGTACGAAACAGGAGGTTAAAAGTGCTGATTCTCCAAGTAGGGAGATGGTTAGTCAAGCGGCTGGAATGGCGAACCCGAGCACAAGGAGAGGAGAAATGAGGTGCGTTTTAGAAACCTTTCCCGATCTCATGGCATACCATCTTCTGGGTTTCCCATGCATGTTTTGATGTAGGAAGATGCCCTTGTACCTGGAGATTTGAGACCCATGGGGTGTGTTCCCCGCAGTGTTACTTTAAAGTATCTGCATTTGCTCACCCAACCTCACCAATCCTCTCAGCCCCAAGAGTGTCCAGCCTTATGTCTCATCCAGCTGTGGGTCTAGATATGGTCAATCCAGGTTGCATCAGAGACCCTGAACGGATTTTGTAAGAATTTCTCTCTCTTCACTGTCTTTGTTTTGTGGGTTTTTTAAAGTAATTTATGTTTAGAATCAGGCTTGGGTGCTTTTCCCTGCTGTGTTGATGCCGCTTTACACCCTCTTGATTCACTTGCAGAGAGATATCGATACATAGGTTTTCAGATTCTTACTAGTCAGATATATTCTTGTGCGGTGACTAGGGGGTGTTGAGTCCAGTTCACTGAGCAGGGAGTAGGCCTTGTCTATTACATATTTGGCTTATGGAGCGGTCTCTGAGCTAATTTCAAACCCCTGTTTTATGCATCACCCCACCTCACCTTTCCCGTTAAGCAGCCATAGTGTGTCTTCTAAAGGTGTGACTCTGTTCTGTTTTGTACTTCAGTTCAAGTGTAGCGATTTTGACATTCCCTCTATAAGCGATATCTTAGGATAAGTGTCTTTTTCTGTGTGACTTATTTCACTTAGAATCATCGTCGCTAAATCCACTCATCATACTGCTAACTAGCCTTATGACATTGATTTCATGGCTGAGTGATATTCCATTGTGCCAAGTACCACCATTTCTTTATCCATTTTTCTCTTTCCTGCGATATTGAAGGTGTACCGAAGTGGAGGTTCTTGGAAACAGAGCAGCCGTAAAGTTTGGGGTGCCTGTGTCTTGTTGATTTTTAGTTTTCCCAATTTATACGCCCATGAGTGGAAGTGCCCTATGCTCTCTAAGCTGTGTTTATTACTTGTTTCGGGACACACTGTACCCTTTTCCAGAGTGGCTGTTGGCAATTTACATCCCGCCCATCAGCGTAGCAAGGCTCGCATGTCTCCATGGCCTGTCCTGCTTTTCTGGTTTTTACACTTTTTTCAGCATGGCCCTTTTGACCGAGGGCAAGCGAGACGTCTTTGTAGCGCTGATTTGCCCTTCCGGCTTGCTTGGTTGGCCTAAAAGGGCGTATGCGTTTTTTCCTGAATATATTCAGGAAAAAACGCATACGCCCTTTTTGGCCAAGGGCATCATTGTCAACGTTTTGCCAGGTTTCATGTGCTTTAAAGGCGAGTCGAATCTACCTCCTGAAATCTGTTTCCTGCAAATCTGCCTTGCTTTCAAATCCTCTTCGTTGCCTTCCCTCAATATATTTGTGGACGAGAGTTCTCATTTATAACTCTGCACGTTTGTGAATTGCAGTGCCCCTGAGCTCCATTTGTCTACTCGCTTTTTTGGGAGCTGGCCGCAAAAGCGCAGGATTGCTTCAGGCCCTTTTTTGGTTCTGGGGGGCAGGCTGAGCCTGTGGTTCATTCTTCTTCCTGATGGGAAAATGGAGTGACCTGTGCCTGTCCCAAGACCTAGGGCTAGTCTCTCATTGGTTGCCCGTCTTCCCTTTCATCCTCAGGACAAATTGCAACCTGTACAAAACAGGAGGTTAAAGGTGCTGATTCTCCAAGTAGGAAGATGATTAGTCAAGCAGCTAGAATGGCGAATCCGAGCACAAGGAGAGGAGAAATGTGGTGCATTTTAGAAGCCTTTCCCGATCTCACGGCATACAATTCTCTGGGTTTCCCATGCATGTTTTGATGTAGGAAGATGCCCTTGTACCTGGAGATTTGAGACCCATGGGGTGGGTACCCCGCAGTATTACTTTAAAGTATCTGCATTTGCTCACCCAACCTCACCAATCCTCTCAGCCCCAAGAGTGTCCAGCCTTAAGTCTCATCCAGCTGTGGGTCTAGATATGGTCTATCCAGGTGGCATCAGAGCCCCTGAACTGATTTTGTAAGAATTTCTCTTTCACTGTCTTTGTCTTGTGGGTTTTTTCAAGTAATTTATGTTTAAAATGGGGCTTGGCTGCTTTTCCCTGCTGTGTTTATTCCGCTTTACACCCTCGTGATTCACTTGCAGAGAGATATCGATACATAGGTTTTCAGATTCTTACTAGTCAGATATATTCTTGTGCGGTGACTAGGGGGTGTTGAGTCCAGTACACTGAGCAGGGAGTAGGCCTTGTCTATTACATATTTGGCTTATGGAGCGGTCTCTGAGCTAAGTTCAAACCCTTGTTTTATGCATCACCCCACCTCACCTTTCCCGTTAAGCAGCCATAGTGTTTCTTCTAAAGGTGTGACTCTGTTCTGTTTTGTAATTCAGTTCAAGTGTAGCGATTTTGACATTCCCTCTATAAGCGATATCTTAGGATAAGTGTCTTTTTCTGTGTGACTTATTTCACTTAGAATCATCGTCACTAAATCCACTCATCATGCTGCTAACTCGCCTTATGACATTGATTTCATGGCTGAGTGATATTCCATTGGGCCAAGTACCACTATTTCTTTATCCATTTTTCTCTTTCCTGGGATATTGAAGGTGTACTGAAGTGGAGGTTCTTGGAAACAGAGCACCCGTAAAGTTTGGGGTGCCTGTGTCTTGTTGATTTTTAGTTTTCCCAATTTATACGCCCATGAGTGGAAGTGCCCTATGCTCTCTAAGCTGTGTTTATTACTTGTTTCAGGACACACCGTACAATTTTCCAGAGTGCCTGTTGGCAATTTACATCCCGCCCATCAGCGTAGCAAGGCTCCCATGTCTCCATGGCCTGTCCTGCTTTTCTGGTTTTTACACTTTCTTCAGCATGGCCCTTTTGACCGAGGGCAAGTGAGACTTCTTTGTAGCGCTGATTTGCCCTTCCGGCTTGCATGGTTGGCCAAAAAGGGCATATGCGTTTTTTCCTGAATATATTCAGGAAAAAACGCATATGCCCTTTTTGGCCCAGGGCATCATTGTAAACGTTTTTCCGATTTTCATGTGCTTTAAAGGCGAGTCGAATCTACCTCCTGAAATCTGTTTCCTGCAAATCTGCCTTGCTTTCAAATCCTCTTCGTTGCCTTCCCTCAATATATTTGTGGACGAGAGTTATCATTTATAACTCTGCACGTTTGTGAATTGCAGTGCCCCTGAGCTCCATTTGTCTACTCGCATTTTTGGGAGCTGGCAGCAAAAGCGCAGGATTGCTTCAGGCCCTATTCGGCTTCCAGGGGGCCGCCGGAGCCTGTGGTTCATTCTTCTTCCTGATGGGAAAATGGAGTGACCTGTGGCTGTACCAACACCTAGGGCTAGTCTCTCGTTGGTTGCCCGTCTTCCCGTTCATCCTCAGGACAAATTGCAACCTGTACGAAACAGGAGGTTAAAGGTGCTGATTCTCCAAGTAGGGAGATGGTTAGTCAAGCGGCTGGAATGGCGAACCCGAGAACAAGGAGAGGAGAAATGAGGTGCGTTTTAGAAGCCTTTCCCGATCTCACGGCATACCATCTTCTGGGTTTCCCATGCATGTTTTGATGTAGGAAGATGCCCTTGTACCTGGAGATTTGAGACCCATGGTGTGGGTACCCCGCAGTGTTACTTTAAAGTATCTGCATTTGGTCACCCAACCTCACCAATACTCTGAGCCCCAAGAGTGTCCAGCCTTATGTCTAATCCAGCTGTGGGCCTAGATATGGTCAATCCAGGTTGCATCAGAGACCCTGAACTGATTTTGTAAGAATTTCTCTCTCTTTCACTGTTTTTTTTGTGTGGGTTTTTTAAAGTAATTTATGTTTAGAATGGGGCTTGGCTGCTTTTCTCTGCTGTGTTTATGCCGCTTTACACCCTCTTGATTCACTTGCAGAGAGATATCGATACATAGGTTTTCAGATTCTTACTACTCAGATATATTCTTGTGCGGTGACTAGGGGGTGTTGAGTCCAGTTCACTGAGCAGGGAGTAGGCCTTGTCTATTACATATTTGGCCTATGGAGAGGTCTCTGAGCTAATTTCAAACCCTTGTTTTATGCATCACCCCACCTCACCTTTCCCGTTAAGCAGCCATAGTATGTCTTCTAAAGGTGTGACTCTGTTCTGTTTTGTAATTCAGTTCAAGTGTAGCGATTTTGACATTCCCTCTATAAGCGATATCTTAGGATAAGTGTCTTTTTCTGTGTGACTTATTTCACTTAGAATCATCGTACCTAAATCCACTCATCATGCTGCTAACTAGCCTTATGACATTGATTTCATGGCTGAGTGATATTCCATTGGGCCAAGTACCACCATTTCTTTATCCATTTTTCTCTTTCTGGGATATTGAAGGTGTACCGAAGTGGAGGTTCTTGGAAACAGAGCAGCCGTAAAGTTTGGGGTGCCTGTGTCTTGTTGATTTTTAGTTTTCCCAATTTATACGCCCATGAGTGGAAGTGCCCTATGCTCTCTAAGCTGTGTTTATTACTTGTTTCGGGACACACTGTACCCTTTTCCAGAGTGGCTGTTGGCAATTTACATCCCGCCCATCAGCGTAGCAAGGCTCGCATGTCTCCATGGCCTGTCCTGCTTTTCTGGTTTTTACACTTTTTTCAGCATGGCCCTTTTGACCGAGGGCAAGCGAGACGTCTTTGTAGCGCTGATTTGCCCTTCCGGCTTGCTTGGTTGGCCTAAAAGGGCGTATGCGTTTTTTCCTGAATATATTCAGGAAAAAACGCATACGCCCTTTTTGGCCAAGGGCATCATTGTCAACGTTTTGCCAGGTTTCATGTGCTTTAAAGGCGAGTCGAATCTACCTCCTGAAATCTGTTTCCTGCAAATCTGCCTTGCTTTCAAATCCTCTTCGTTGCCTTCCCTCAATATATTTGTGGACGAGAGTTCTCATTTATAACTCTGCACGTTTGTGAATTGCAGTGCCCCTGAGCTCCATTTGTCTACTCGCTTTTTTGGGAGCTGGCCGCAAAAGCGCAGGATTGCTTCAGGCACTATTCGGCTTCCAGGGGGCCGCCGGAGCCTGTGGTCCATTCTTCTTCCTGATGGGAAAATGGAGTGACCTGTGCCTGTCCCAACACCTAGGGCTAGTCTCTCGTTGGTTGCCCTTCTTCCCGTTCATCCTCAGGAAAAATTGCAACCTGTACGAAACAGGAGGTTAAAAGTGCTGATTCTCCAAGTAGGGAGATGGTTAGTCAAGCGGCTGGAATGGCGAACCCGAGCACAAGGAGAGGAGAAATGAGGTGCGTTTTAGAAGCCTTTCCCGATCTCACAGCATACCATCTTCTGGGTTTCCCATGCATGTTTTGATGTAGGAAGATGCCCTTGTACCTGGAGATTTGAGACCCATGGGGTGGGTACCCCGCAGTGTTACTTTAAAGTATCTGCATTTGCTCACCCAACCTCACTAATCCTCTGAGCCCCAAGAGTGTCCAGCCTTATGTCTCATCCAGCTGTGGGTCTAGATATGGTCAATCCAGGTTGCATCAGAGACCCTGAACGGATTTTGTAAGAATTTCTCTCTCTTTCACTGTCTTTGTTTTGTGGGTTTTTAAAGTAATTTATGTTTAGAATGGGGCTTGGCTGCTTTTCTATGCTGTGTTTATGCCGCTTTACACCCTCTTGATTCACTTGCAGAGAGATATCGATACATAGGTTTTCAGATTCTTACTACTCAGATATATTCTTGTGCAGTGACTAGGGGGTGTTGAGTCCAGTTCACTGAGCAGGGAGTAGGCCTTGTCCATTACATATTTGGCTTATGGAGAGGTCTCTGAGCAAATTTCAAACCCTTGTTTTATGCATCACCCCACCTCACCTTTCCCGTTAAGCAGCCATAGTGTGTCTTCTAAAGGTGTGACCCTGTTCTGTTTTGTAATTCAGTTCAAGTGTAGCGATTTTGACATTCCCTCTATAAGCGATATCTTAGGATAAGTGTCTTTTTCTGTGTGACTTATTTCACTTAGAATCATTGTCACTAAATCCACTCATTATGCTGCTAACTAGCCTTATGACATTGATTTCATGGCTGAGTGATATTCCATTGGGCCAAGTACCACCATTTCTTTATCCATTTTTCTCTTTCTGGGATATTGAAGGTGTACCGAAGTGGAGGTTTTTGGAAACAGAGCAGCCGTAAAGGTTGGGGTGCCTGTGTCTTCTTGATTTTTATTTTTCCCAATTTATACGCCCATGAGTGGAAGTGCCCTATGCACTCTAAGCTGTGTTTATTACTTGTTTCAGGACACACCGTACCCTTCTCCAGAGTGGCTGTTGGCAATTTACAACCTGCCCATCAGCGTAGCAAGGCTCCCATGTCTCCATGGCCTGTCCTGCTTTTCTGGTTTTTACACTTTTTTCAGCATGGCCCTTGTGACCGAGGGCAAGCGAGACTTCTTTGTAGCGCTGATTTGCCCTTCCGGCTTGCTTGGTTGGCCAAAAAGGGCGTATGCGTTTTTTCCTGAATATATTCAGGAAAAAACGCATACGCCCTTTTTGGCCAAGGGCATCATTGTCAACGTTTTGCAGCTTTTCATGTGCTTTAAAGGCGAGTCGTATCTACCTCCTGAAATCTGTTTCCTGCAAATCTGCCTTGCTTTCAAATCCTCTTCGTTGCCTTCCCTCAATATATTTGTGGACGAGAGTTATCATTGATAACTCTGCACGTTTGTGTATTGCAGTGCCCCTGAGCTCCATTTGTCTCCTCGCTTTTTTGGGAGCTGGCCGCAAAAGCGCAGGATTGCTTCAGGCCCTTTTTTGGTTCTGGGGGGCAGGCTGAGCCTGTGGTTCATTCTTCTTCCTGATGGGAAAATGGAGTGACCTGTGCCTGTCCCAAGACCTAGGGCTAGTCTCTCGTTGGTTGCGCGTCTTCCCTTTCATCCTCAGGACAAATTGCAACCTGTACAAAACAGGAGGTTAAAGGTGCTGATTCTCCAAGTAGGGAGATGTTTAGTCAAGCGGCTAGAATGGCGAATCCGAGCACAAGGAGAGGAGAAATGAGGTGCGTTTTAGAAGCCTTTCCCGATCTAACAGCATACCATCTTCTGGGTTTCCCATGCATGTTTTGATGTAGGAAGATGCCCTTGTACCTGGAGATTTGAGACCCATGGGGTGGGTACCCCGCAGTGTTACTTTAAAGTATCTGCATTTGCTCACCCAACCTCACCAATATTCTCAGCCCCAAGAGTGTCCAGCCTTATGTCTCATCCAGCTGTGGGTCTAGATATGGTCAATCCAGGTTGCATCAGAGACCCTGAACGGATTTTGTAAGAATTTCTCTCTCTTTCACTGTCTTTGTTTTGTGGGTTTTTAAAGTAATTTATGTTTAGAATGGGGCTTGGCTGCTTTTCTATGCTGTGTTTATGCCGCTTTACACCCTCTTGATTCACTTGCAGAGAGATATCGATACATAGGTTTTCAGATTCTTACTACTCAGATATATTCTTGTGCAGTGACTAGGGGGTGTTGAGTCCAGTTCACTGAGCAGGGAGTAGGGCTTTTCTATTACATATTTGGATTATGGAGAGGTCTCTGAGCTAATTGCAAACCCTTGTTTTATGCATCACCCCACCTCACCTTTCCCGTTAAGCAGCCATAGTGTGTCTTCTAAAGGTGTGACCCTGTTCTGTTTTGTAATTCAGTTCAAGTGTAGCGATTTTGACATTCCCTCTATAAGCGATATCTTAGGATAAGTGTCTTTTTCTGTGTGACTTATTTCACTTAGAATCATCGTCGCTAAATCCACTCATCATGCTGCTAACTAGCCTTATGACATTGATTTCATGGTTGAGTGATATTCCATTGGGCCAAGTACCACCATTTCTTTATCCATTTTTCTCTTTCTGGGATATTGAAGGTGTACCGAAGTGGAGGTTTTTGGAAACAGAGCAGCCGTAAAGGTTGGGGTGCCTGTGTCTTGTTGATTTTTATTTTTCCCAATTTATACGCCCATGAGTGGAAGTGCCCTATGTACTCTAAGCTGTGTTTATTACTTGTTTCAGGACACACCGTACCCTTCTCCAGAGTGGCTGTTGGCAATGTACAACCTGCCCATCAGCGTAGCAAGGCTCCCATGTCTCCATGGCCTGTCCTGCTTTTCTGGGTTTTACACTTTTTTCAGCATGGCCCTTTTGACCGAGGGCAAGCGAGACTTCTTTGTAGCGCTGATTTGCCCTTCCGGCTTGCTTGCTTGGCCAAAAAGGGCGTATGCCTTTTTTCCTGAATATATTCAGGAAAAAAGGCATACGCCCTTTTTGGCCAAGGGCATCATTGTCAACGTTTTGCCACTTTTCATGTGCTTTAAAGGCGAGTCGAATCTACCTCCTGAAATCTGTTTCCTGCAAATCTGCCTTGCTTTCAAATCCTCTTCATTGCCTTCCCTCAATATATTTGTGGACGAGAGTTCTCATTGATAACTCTGCACGTTTGTGTATTGCAGTGCCCCTGAGCTCCATTTGTCTACTCGCTTTTTTGGGAGCTGGCCGCAAAAGCGCAGGATTGCTTCAGGCCCTTTTTTGGTTCTGGGGGGCAGGCTGAGCCTGTGGTTCATTCTTCTTCCTGATGGGAAAATGGAGTGACCTGTGCCTGTCCCAAGACCTAGGGCTAGTCTCTCATTGGTTGCCCGTCTTCCCTTTCATCCTCAGGACAAATTGCAACCTGTACAAAACAGGAGGTTAAAGGTGCTGATTCTCCAAGTAGGAAGATGATTAGTCAAGCAGCTAGAATGGCGAATCCGAGCACAAGGAGAGGAGAAATGTGGTGCATTTTAGAAGCCTTTCCCGATCTCACGGCATACAATTCTCTGGGTTTCCCATGCATGTTTTGATGTAGGAAGATGCCCTTGTACCTGGAGATTTGAGACCCATGGGGTGGGTACCCCGCAGTATTACTTTAAAGTATCTGCATTTGCTCACCCAACCTCACCAATCCTCTCAGCCCCAAGAGTGTCCAGCCTTAAGTCTCATCCAGCTGTGGGTCTAGATATGGTCTATCCAGGTGGCATCAGAGCCCCTGAACTGATTTTGTAAGAATTTCTCTTTCACTGTCTTTGTCTTGTGGGTTTTTTCAAGTAATTTATGTTTAAAATGGGGCTTGGCTGCTTTTCCCTGCTGTGTTTATTCCGCTTTACACCCTCGTGATTCACTTGCAGAGAGATATCGATACATAGGTTTTCAGATTCTTACTAGTCAGATATATTCTTGTGCGGTGACTAGGGGGTGTTGAGTCCAGTACACTGAGCAGGGAGTAGGCCTTGTCTATTACATATTTGGCTTATGGAGCGGTCTCTGAGCTAAGTTCAAACCCTTGTTTTATGCATCACCCCACCTCACCTTTCCCGTTAAGCAGCCATAGTGTTTCTTCTAAAGGTGTGACTCTGTTCTGTTTTGTAATTCAGTTCAAGTGTAGCGATTTTGACATTCCCTCTATAAGCGATATCTTAGGATAAGTGTCTTTTTCTGTGTGACTTATTTCACTTAGAATCATCGTCACTAAATCCACTCATCATGCTGCTAACTCGCCTTATGACATTGATTTCATGGCTGAGTGATATTCCATTGGGCCAAGTACCACTATTTCTTTATCCATTTTTCTCTTTCCTGGGATATTGAAGGTGTACTGAAGTGGAGGTTCTTGGAAACAGAGCACCCGTAAAGTTTGGGGTGCCTGTGTCTTGTTGATTTTTAGTTTTCCCAATTTATACGCCCATGAGTGGAAGTGCCCTATGCTCTCTAAGCTGTGTTTATTACTTGTTTCAGGACACACCGTACAATTTTCCAGAGTGCCTGTTGGCAATTTACATCCCGCCCATCAGCGTAGCAAGGCTCCCATGTCTCCATGGCCTGTCCTGCTTTTCTGGTTTTTACACTTTCTTCAGCATGGCCCTTTTGACCGAGGGCAAGTGAGACTTCTTTGTAGCGCTGATTTGCCCTTCCGGCTTGCATGGTTGGCCAAAAAGGGCATATGCGTTTTTTCCTGAATATATTCAGGAAAAAACGCATATGCCCTTTTTGGCCCAGGGCATCATTGTAAACGTTTTTCCGATTTTCATGTGCTTTAAAGGCGAGTCGAATCTACCTCCTGAAATCTGTTTCCTGCAAATCTGCCTTGCTTTCAAATCCTCTTCGTTGCCTTCCCTCAATATATTTGTGGACGAGAGTTATCATTTATAACTCTGCACGTTTGTGAATTGCAGTGCCCCTGAGCTCCATTTGTCTACTCGCATTTTTGGGAGCTGGCAGCAAAAGCGCAGGATTGCTTCAGGCCCTATTCGGCTTCCAGGGGGCCGCCGGAGCCTGTGGTTCATTCTTCTTCCTGATGGGAAAATGGAGTGACCTGTGGCTGTACCAACACCTAGGGCTAGTCTCTCGTTGGTTGCCCGTCTTCCCGTTCATCCTCAGGACAAATTGCAACCTGTACGAAACAGGAGGTTAAAGGTGCTGATTCTCCAAGTAGGGAGATGGTTAGTCAAGCGGCTGGAATGGCGAACCCGAGAACAAGGAGAGGAGAAATGAGGTGCGTTTTAGAAGCCTTTCCCGATCTCACGGCATACCATCTTCTGGGTTTCCCATGCATGTTTTGATGTAGGAAGATGCCCTTGTACCTGGAGATTTGAGACCCATGGTGTGGGTACCCCGCAGTGTTACTTTAAAGTATCTGCATTTGGTCACCCAACCTCACCAATACTCTGAGCCCCAAGAGTGTCCAGCCTTATGTCTAATCCAGCTGTGGGCCTAGATATGGTCAATCCAGGTTGCATCAGAGACCCTGAACTGATTTTGTAAGAATTTCTCTCTCTTTCACTGTTTTTTTTGTGTGGGTTTTTTAAAGTAATTTATGTTTAGAATGGGGCTTGGCTGCTTTTCTCTGCTGTGTTTATGCCGCTTTACACCCTCTTGATTCACTTGCAGAGAGATATCGATACATAGGTTTTCAGATTCTTACTACTCAGATATATTCTTGTGCGGTGACTAGGGGGTGTTGAGTCCAGTTCACTGAGCAGGGAGTAGGCCTTGTCTATTACATATTTGGCCTATGGAGAGGTCTCTGAGCTAATTTCAAACCCTTGTTTTATGCATCACCCCACCTCACCTTTCCCGTTAAGCAGCCATAGTATGTCTTCTAAAGGTGTGACTCTGTTCTGTTTTGTAATTCAGTTCAAGTGTAGCGATTTTGACATTCCCTCTATAAGCGATATCTTAGGATAAGTGTCTTTTTCTGTGTGACTTATTTCACTTAGAATCATCGTACCTAAATCCACTCATCATGCTGCTAACTAGCCTTATGACATTGATTTCATGGCTGAGTGATATTCCATTGGGCCAAGTACCACCATTTCTTTATCCATTTTTCTCTTTCTGGGATATTGAAGGTGTACCGAAGTGGAGGTTCTTGGAAACAGAGCAGCCGTAAAGGTTGGGGTGCCTGTGTCTTCTTGATTTTTATTTTTCCCAATTTATACGCCCATGAGTGGAAGTGCCCTATGCTCTCTAAGCTGTGTTTATTACTTGTTTCAGGACACACCGTACCCTTCTCCAGAGTGGCTGTTGGCAATTTACATCCCGCCCATCAGCGTAGCAAGGCTCCCATGTCTCCATGGCCTGTCCTGCTTTTCTGGTTTTTACAGTTTGTTCAGCATGGCCCTTTTGACCGAGGGCAAGCGAGAGTTCTTTGTAGCGCTGATTTGCCCTTCCGGCTTGCTTGGTTGGCCAAAAAGGGCGTATGCGTTTTTTCCTGAATATATTCAGGAAAAAACGCATACGCCCTTTTTGGCCAAGGGCATCATTGTCAACGTTTTGCCGCTTTTCATGTGCTTTAAAGGCGAGTCGAATCTACCTCCTGAAATCTGTTTCCTGCAAATCTGCCTTGCTTTCAAATCCTCTTCGTTTCCTTCCCTCAATATATTTGTGGACGAGAGATCTCATTTATAACTCTGCACGTTTGTGAATTGCAGTGCCCCTGAGCTCCATTTGTCTCCTCGCTGTTTTGGGAGCTGGCCACAAAAGCGCAGGATTGCTTCAGGCCCTATTTTGGTTTTGGGGGGCAGGCTGAGCCTGTGGTTCATTCTTCTTCCTGATGGGAAAATGGAGTGACATGTGCCTGTCCCAACACCTAGGGCTAGTCTCTCGTTGGTTCCCCGTCTTCCCGTTCATCCTCAGGACAAAATGCAACCTGTACGAAACAGGAGGTTAAAGGTGCTGATTCTCCAAGTAGGGAGATGGTTAGTCAAGCGGCTGGAATGGCGAACCCGAGCACAAGGAGAGGAGAAATGAGGTGCGTTTTAGAAACTTTTCCCGATCTCATGGCATACCATCTTCTGGGTTTCCCATGCATGTTTTGATGTAGGAAGATGCCCTTGTACCTGGAGATTTGAGACCCATGGGGTGGGTACACCGCAGTATTACTTTAAAGTATCTGCATTTGCTCACCCAACCTCACCAATCCTCTCAGCCGCAAGAGTGTGCAGCCTTATGTCTCATCCAGCTGTGGGTCTAAATATGGTCAATCCAGGTTGCATCAGAGACCCTGAACGGATTTTGTAAGAATTTCTCTCTCTTTCACTCTCTTTGTTTTGTGGGTTTTTTAAAGTAATTTATGTTTAGAATCGGGCTTGGCTGCTTTTCCCTGCTGTGTTGATGCCGCTTTACACCCTCTTGATTCACTTGCAGAGAGATATCGATACATAGGTTTTCAGATTCATACTAGTCAGATATATTCTTGTGCGGTGACTAGGGGGTGTTGAGTCCAGTTCACTGAGCAGGGAGTAGGCCTTGTCTATTACATATTTGGCTTATGGAGCGGTGTCTGAGCTAATTTCAAACCCTTGTTTTATGCATCACCCCACCTCACTTTTCCAGTTAAGCAGCCATAGTGTGTCTTCTAAAGGTGTGACTCTGTTCTGTTTGTAATTCAGTTCAAGTGTAGCGATTTTGACATTCCCTCTATAAGCGATATCTTAGGATAAGTGCCTTTTTCTGTGTGACTTATTTCACTTAGAATCATCGTACCTAAATCCACTCATCATGCTGCTAACTAGCCTTATGACATTGATTTCATGGCTTAGTGATATTGCATTGTGCCAAGTACCACCATTTCTTTATCCATTTTTCTCTTTCCTGGGATATTGAATGTGTACCGAAGTGGAGGTTCTTGGCAACAGAGCAGCCGTAAACTTTAGGGTGCCTGTGTCTTGTTGATTTTTAGTTTTCCCAATTTATACGCCCATGAGTGGAATTGCCCTATGCTCTCTACGCTGTGTTTATTACTTGTTTCAGGACACACCGTACTCTTCTCCAGAGTGCCTGTTGGCAATTTACATCCCGCCCATCAGCGTAGCAAGGCTCCCATGTCTCCATGGCCTGTCCTGCTTTTCTGGTTTTTACAGTTTGTTCAGCATGGCCCTTTTGACCGAGGGCAAGCGAGACTTCTTTGTAGCGCTGATTTGCCCTTCCGGCTTGCTTGGTTGGCCAAAAAGGGCGTATGCGTTTTTTCCTGAATATATTCAGGAAAAAACGCATACGCCCTTTTTGGCCAAGGGCATCATTGTCAACGTTTTGTCACTTTTCATGTGCTTTAAAGGCGAGTCGAATCTACCTCCTGAAATCTGTTTCCTGCAAATCTGCCTTGCTTTCAAATCCTCTTCGTTGCCTTCCCTCAATATATTTGTGGACGAGAGTTATCATTTATAACTCTGCACGTTTGTGAATTGCAGTGCCCCTGAGCTCCATTTGTCTCCTCGCTTTTTTGGGAGCTGGCCGCAAAAGCGCAGGATTGCTTCAGGCCCTATTTTGGTTTTGGGGGGCAGGCTGAGCGTGTGGTTCATTCTTCTTCCTGATGGGAAAATGGAGTGACCTGTGGCTGTACCAACACCTAGGGCTAGTCTCTCGTTGGTTGCCCGTCTTCCCGTTCATCCTCAGGACAAATTGCAACCTGTACGAAACAGGAGGTTAAAGGTGCTGATTCTCCAAGTGGGGAGATGGTTAGTCAAGCGGCTGGAATGGCGAACCCGAGCACAAGGAGAGGAGAAATGAGGTGCGTTTTAGAAACTTTTCCCGATCTCATGGCATACCATCTTCTGGGTTTCCCATGCATGTTTTGATGTAGGAAGATGCCCTTGTACCTGGAGATTTGAGACCCATGGGGTGGGTACACCGCAGTATTACTTTAAAGTATCTGCATTTGCTCACCCAACCTCACCAATCCTCTCAGCCGCAAGAGTGTGCAGCCTTATATCTCATCCAGCTGTGGGTCTAGATATGGTCAATCCAGGTTGCATCAGAGACCCTGAACGGATTTTGTAAGAATTTCTCTCTCTTTCACTGTCTTTGTTTTGTGGGTTTTTTAAAGTAATTTATGTTTAGAATCGGGCTTGGCTGCTTTTCCCTGCTGTGTTGATGCCGCTTTACACCCTCTTGATTCACTTGCAGAGAGATATCGATACATAGGTTTTCAGATTCATACTAGTCAGATATATTCTTGTGCGGTGACTAGGGGGTGTTGAGTCCAGTTCACTGAGCAGGGAGTAGGCCTTTTCTATTACATATTTGGCTTATGGAGCGGTGTCTGAGCTAATTTCAAACCCTTGTTTTATGCATCACCCCACCTCACCTTTCCAGTTAAGCAGCCATAGTGTGTCTTCTAAAGGTGTGACTCTGTTCTGTTTGTAATTCAGTTCAAGTGTAGCGATTTTGACATTCCCTCTATAAGCGATATCTTAGGATAAGTGCCTTTTTCTGTGTGACTTATTTCACTTAGAATCATCGTACCTAAATCCACTCATCATGCTGCTAACTAGCCTTATGACATTGATTTCATGGCTGAGTGACATTCCATTGTGCCAAGTACCACCATTTGTTTATCCATTTTTCTCTTTCCTGGGATATTGAAGGTGTACCGAAGTGGAGGTTCTGGGAAACAGAGCAGCTGTAAAGTTTGGGGTGCCTGTGTCTTGTTGATTTTTAGTTTTCCCAATTTATACGCCCATGAGTGGAAGTGCCCTATGCTCTCTAAGCTGTGTTTATTACTTGTTTCAGGACACACCGTACACTTCTCCAGAGTGCCTGTTGGCAATTTACATCCCGCCCATCAGCGTAGCAAGTCTCGCATGTCTCCATGGCCTGTCCTGCTTTTCTGGTTTTTACACTTTTTTCAGCATGGCCCTTTTGACCGAGGGCAAGCGAGACTTCTTTGTAGCGCTGATTTGCCCTTCCGGCTTGCTTGGTTGGCCAAAAACGGCGTATGCGTTTTTTCCTGAATATATTCAGGAAAAACCGCATACGCCGTTCTTGGCCAAGGGCATCATTGTCAACGTTTTGCCGCTTTTCATGTGCTTTACAGGCGAGTCGAATCTACCTCCTGAAATCTGTTTCCTGCAAATCTGCCTTGCTTTCAAATCCTCTTCGTTGCCTTCCCTCAATATATTTGTGGACGAGAGTTCTCATTTATAACTCTGCACGTTTGTGAATTGCAGTGCCCCTGAGCTCCATTTGTCTCCTCGCTTTTTTGGGAGCTGGCCGCAAAAGCGCAGGATTGCTTCAGGCCCTATTTTGGTTCTGGGGGGCAGGCTGAGCCTGTGGTTCATTCTTCTTCCTGATGGGAAAATGGAGTGACCTGTGCCTGTCCCAACACCTAGGGCTAGTCTCTCGTTGTTTCCCCGTCTTCCCCTTCATCCTCAGGACAAATTGCAACCTGGACGAAAGAGGAGGTTAAAGGTGCTGATTCTCCAAGTAGGGAGATGGTTGGTCAAGCAGCTGGAATGGCGAACCCGAGCAAAAGGAGAGGAGAAATGAGGTGCGTTTTAGAAACCTTTCCCGATCTCATGGCATACCATCTTCTGGGTTTCCCATGCATGTTTTGATGTAGGAAGATGCCCTTGTACCTGGAGATTTGAGACCCATGGGGTGTGTTCCCCGCAGTGTTACTTTAAAGTATCTGCATTTGCTCACCCAACCTCACCAATCCTCTCAGCCCCAAGAGTGTCCAGCCTTATGTCTCATCCAGCTGTGGGTCTAGATATGGTCAATCCAGGTTGCATCAGAGACCCTGAACGGATTTTGTAAGAATTTCTCTCTCTTCACTGTCTTTGTTTTGTGGGTTTTTTAAAGTAATTTATGTTTAGAATCAGGCTTGGGTGCTTTTCCCTGCTGTGTTGATGCCGCTTTACACCGTCTTGATTCACTTGCAGAGAGATATCGATACATAGGTTTTCAGATTCTTACTACTCAGATATATTCTTGTGTGGTGACTAGGGTGTGTTGAGTCCAGTTCACTGAGCAGGGAGTAGGCCTTGTCCATTACATATTTGGCTTATGGAGAGGTCTCTGAGCAAATTTCAAACCCTTGTTTTATGCATCACCCCACCTCACCTTTCCCGTTAAGCAGCCATAGTGTGTCTTCTAAAGGTGTGACCCTGTTCTGTTTTGTAATTCAGTTCAAGTGTAGCGATTTTGACATTCCCTCTATAAGCGATATCTTAGGATAAGTGTCTTTTTCTGTGTGACTTATTTCACTTAGAATCATCGTACCTAAATCCACTCATCATGCTGCTAACTAGCCTTATGACATTGATTTCATGGCTTAGTGATATTGCATTGTGCCAAGTACCACCATTTCTTTATCCATTTTTCTCTTTCCTGGGATATTGAATGTGTACCGAAGTGGAGGTTCTTGGCAACAGAGCAGCCGTAAACTTTAGGGTGCCTGTGTCTTGTTGATTTTTAGTTTTCCCAATTTATACGCCCATGAGTGGAATTGCCCTATGCTCTCTACGCTGTGTTTATTACTTGTTTCAGGACACACCGTACTCTTCTCCAGAGTGCCTGTTGGCAATTTACATCCCGCCCATCAGCGTAGCAAGGCTCCCATGTCTCCATGGCCTGTCCTGCTTTTCTGGTTTTTACAGTTTGTTCAGCATGGCCCTTTTGACCGAGGGCAAGCGAGACTTCTTTGTAGCGCTGATTTGCCCTTCCGGCTTGCTTGGTTGGCCAAAAAGGGCGTATGCGTTTTTTCCTGAATATATTCAGGAAAAAACGCATACGCCCTTTTTGGCCAAGGGCATCATTGTCAACGTTTTGTCACTTTTCATGTGCTTTAAAGGCGAGTCGAATCTACCTCCTGAAATCTGTTTCCTGCAAATCTGCCTTGCTTTCAAATCCTCTTCGTTGCCTTCCCTCAATATATTTGTGGACGAGAGTTATCATTTATAACTCTGCACGTTTGTGAATTGCAGTGCCCCTGAGCTCCATTTGTCTCCTCGCTTTTTTGGGAGCTGGCCGCAAAAGCGCAGGATTGCTTCAGGCCCTATTTTGGTTTTGGGGGGCAGGCTGAGCGTGTGGTTCATTCTTCTTCCTGATGGGAAAATGGAGTGACCTGTGGCTGTACCAACACCTAGGGCTAGTCTCTCGTTGGTTGCCCGTCTTCCCGTTCATCCTCAGGACAAATTGCAACCTGTACGAAACAGGAGGTTAAAGGTGCTGATTCTCCAAGTGGGGAGATGGTTAGTCAAGCGGCTGGAATGGCGAACCCGAGCACAAGGAGAGGAGAAATGAGGTGCGTTTTAGAAACTTTTCCCGATCTCATGGCATACCATCTTCTGGGTTTCCCATGCATGTTTTGATGTAGGAAGATGCCCTTGTACCTGGAGATTTGAGACCCATGGGGTGGGTACACCGCAGTATTACTTTAAAGTATCTGCATTTGCTCACCCAACCTCACCAATCCTCTCAGCCGCAAGAGTGTGCAGCCTTATATCTCATCCAGCTGTGGGTCTAGATATGGTCAATCCAGGTTGCATCAGAGACCCTGAACGGATTTTGTAAGAATTTCTCTCTCTTTCACTGTCTTTGTTTTGTGGGTTTTTTAAAGTAATTTATGTTTAGAATCGGGCTTGGCTGCTTTTCCCTGCTGTGTTGATGCCGCTTTACACCCTCTTGATTCACTTGCAGAGAGATATCGATACATAGGTTTTCAGATTCATACTAGTCAGATATATTCTTGTGCGGTGACTAGGGGGTGTTGAGTCCAGTTCACTGAGCAGGGAGTAGGCCTTTTCTATTACATATTTGGCTTATGGAGCGGTGTCTGAGCTAATTTCAAACCCTTGTTTTATGCATCACCCCACCTCACCTTTCCAGTTAAGCAGCCATAGTGTGTCTTCTAAAGGTGTGACTCTGTTCTGTTTGTAATTCAGTTCAAGTGTAGCGATTTTGACATTCCCTCTATAAGCGATATCTTAGGATAAGTGCCTTTTTCTGTGTGACTTATTTCACTTAGAATCATCGTACCTAAATCCACTCATCATGCTGCTAACTAGCCTTATGACATTGATTTCATGGCTGAGTGACATTCCATTGTGCCAAGTACCACCATTTGTTTATCCATTTTTCTCTTTCCTGGGATATTGAAGGTGTACCGAAGTGGAGGTTCTGGGAAACAGAGCAGCTGTAAAGTTTGGGGTGCCTGTGTCTTGTTGATTTTTAGTTTTCCCAATTTATACGCCCATGAGTGGAAGTGCCCTATGCTCTCTAAGCTGTGTTTATTACTTGTTTCAGGACACACCGTACACTTCTCCAGAGTGCCTGTTGGCAATTTACATCCCGCCCATCAGCGTAGCAAGTCTCGCATGTCTCCATGGCCTGTCCTGCTTTTCTGGTTTTTACACTTTTTTCAGCATGGCCCTTTTGACCGAGGGCAAGCGAGACTTCTTTGTAGCGCTGATTTGCCCTTCCGGCTTGCTTGGTTGGCCAAAAACGGCGTATGCGTTTTTTCCTGAATATATTCAGGAAAAACCGCATACGCCGTTCTTGGCCAAGGGCATCATTGTCAACGTTTTGCCGCTTTTCATGTGCTTTACAGGCGAGTCGAATCTACCTCCTGAAATCTGTTTCCTGCAAATCTGCCTTGCTTTCAAATCCTCTTCGTTGCCTTCCCTCAATATATTTGTGGACGAGAGTTCTCATTTATAACTCTGCACGTTTGTGAATTGCAGTGCCCCTGAGCTCCATTTGTCTCCTCGCTTTTTTGGGAGCTGGCCGCAAAAGCGCAGGATTGCTTCAGGCCCTATTTTGGTTCTGGGGGGCAGGCTGAGCCTGTGGTTCATTCTTCTTCCTGATGGGAAAATGGAGTGACCTGTGCCTGTCCCAACACCTAGGGCTAGTCTCTCGTTGTTTCCCCGTCTTCCCCTTCATCCTCAGGACAAATTGCAACCTGGACGAAAGAGGAGGTTAAAGGTGCTGATTCTCCAAGTAGGGAGATGGTTGGTCAAGCAGCTGGAATGGCGAACCCGAGCAAAAGGAGAGGAGAAATGAGGTGCGTTTTAGAAACCTTTCCCGATCTCATGGCATACCATCTTCTGGGTTTCCCATGCATGTTTTGATGTAGGAAGATGCCCTTGTACCTGGAGATTTGAGACCCATGGGGTGTGTTCCCCGCAGTGTTACTTTAAAGTATCTGCATTTGCTCACCCAACCTCACCAATCCTCTCAGCCCCAAGAGTGTCCAGCCTTATGTCTCATCCAGCTGTGGGTCTAGATATGGTCAATCCAGGTTGCATCAGAGACCCTGAACGGATTTTGTAAGAATTTCTCTCTCTTCACTGTCTTTGTTTTGTGGGTTTTTTAAAGTAATTTATGTTTAGAATCAGGCTTGGGTGCTTTTCCCTGCTGTGTTGATGCCGCTTTACACCGTCTTGATTCACTTGCAGAGAGATATCGATACATAGGTTTTCAGATTCTTACTACTCAGATATATTCTTGTGTGGTGACTAGGGTGTGTTGAGTCCAGTTCACTGAGCAGGGAGTAGGCCTTGTCCATTACATATTTGGCTTATGGAGAGGTCTCTGAGCAAATTTCAAACCCTTGTTTTATGCATCACCCCACCTCACCTTTCCCGTTAAGCAGCCATAGTGTGTCTTCTAAAGGTGTGACCCTGTTCTGTTTTGTAATTCAGTTCAAGTGTAGCGATTTTGACATTCCCTCTATAAGCGATATCTTAGGATAAGTGTCTTTTTCTGTGTGACTTATTTCACTTAGAATCATTGTCACTAAATCCACTCATCATGCTGCTAACTAGCCTTATGACATTGATTTCATGGCTGAGTGATATTCCATTGGGCCAAGTACCACCATTTCTTTATCCATTTTTCTCTTTCTGGGATATTGAAGGTGTACCGAAGTGGAGGTTTTTGGAAACAGAGCAGCCGTAAAGGTTGGGGTGCCTGTGTCTTCTTGATTTTTATTTTTCCCAATTTATACGCCCATGAGTGGAAGTGCCCTATGCACTCTAAGCTGTGTTTATTACTTGTTTCAGGACACACCGTACCCTTCTCCAGAGTGGCTGTTGGCAATTTACAACCTGCCCATCAGCGTAGCAAGGCTCCCATGTCTCCATGGCCTGTCCTGCTTTTCTGGTTTTTACACTTTTTTCAGCATGGCCCTTGTGACCGAGGGCAAGCGAGACTTCTTTGTAGCGCTGATTTGCCCTTCCGGCTTGCTTGGTTGGCCAAAAAGGGCGTATGCGTTTTTTCCTGAATATATTCAGGAAAAAACGCATACGCCCTTTTTGGCCAAGGGCATCATTGTCAACGTTTTGCAGCTTTTCATGTGCTTTAAAGGCGAGTCGTATCTACCTCCTGAAATCTGTTTCCTGCAAATCTGCCTTGCTTTCAAATCCTCTTCGTTGCCTTCCCTCAATATATTTGTGGACGAGAGTTATCATTGATAACTCTGCACGTTTGTGTATTGCAGTGCCCCTGAGCTCCATTTGTCTCCTCGCTTTTTTGGGAGCTGGCCGCAAAAGCGCAGGATTGCTTCAGGCCCTTTTTTGGTTCTGGGGGGCAGGCTGAGCCTGTGGTTCATTCTTCTTCCTGATGGGAAAATAGAGTGACCTGTGCCTGTCCCAAGACCTAGGGCTAGTCTCTCGTTGGTTGCGCGTCTTCCCTTTCATCCTCAGGACAAATTGCAACCTGTACAAAACAGGAGGTTAAAGGTGCTGATTCTCCAAGTAGGGAGATGTTTAGTCAAGCGGCTAGAATGGCGAATCCGAGCACAAGGAGAGGAGAAATGAGGTGCGTTTTAGAAGCCTTTCCCGATCTAACAGCATACCATCTTCTGGGTTTCCCATGCATGTTTTGATGTAGGAAGATGCCCTTGTACCTGGAGATTTGAGACCCATGGGGTGGGTACCCCGCAGTGTTACTTTAAAGTATCTGCATTTGCTCACCCAACCTCACCAATATTCTCAGCCCCAAGAGTGTCCAGCCTTATGTCTCATCCAGCTGTGGGTCTAGATATGGTCAATCCAGGTTGCATCAGAGACCCTGAACGGATTTTGTAAGAATTTCTCTCTCTTTCACTGTCTTTGTTTTGTGGGTTTTTAAAGTAATTTATGTTTAGAATGGGGCTTGGCTGCTTTTCTATGCTGTGTTTATGCCGCTTTACACCCTCTTGATTCACTTGCAGAGAGATATCGATACATAGGTTTTCAGATTCTTACTACTCAGATATATTCTTGTGCAGTGACTAGGGGGTGTTGAGTCCAGTTCACTGAGCAGGGAGTAGGGCTTTTCTATTACATATTTGGATTATGGAGAGGTCTCTGAGCTAATTGCAAACCCTTGTTTTATGCATCACCCCACCTCACCTTTCCCGTTAAGCAGCCATAGTGTGTCTTCTAAAGGTGTGACCCTGTTCTGTTTTGTAATTCAGTTCAAGTGTAGCGATTTTGACATTCCCTCTATAAGCGATATCTTAGGATAAGTGTCTTTTTCTGTGTGACTTATTTCACTTAGAATCATCGTCGCTAAATCCACTCATCATGCTGCTAACTAGCCTTATGACATTGATTTCATGGTTGAGTGATATTCCATTGGGCCAAGTACCACCATTTCTTTATCCATTTTTCTCTTTCTGGGATATTGAAGGTGTACCGAAGTGGAGGTTTTTGGAAACAGAGCAGCCGTAAAGGTTGGGGTGCCTGTGTCTTGTTGATTTTTATTTTTCCCAATTTATACGCCCATGAGTGGAAGTGCCCTATGTACTCTAAGCTGTGTTTATTACTTGTTTCAGGACACACCGTACCCTTCTCCAGAGTGGCTGTTGGCAATGTACAACCTGCCCATCAGCGTAGCAAGGCTCCCATGTCTCCATGGCCTGTCCTGCTTTTCTGGGTTTTACACTTTTTTCAGCATGGCCCTTTTGACCGAGGGCAAGCGAGACTTCTTTGTAGCGCTGATTTGCCCTTCCGGCTTGCTTGCTTGGCCAAAAAGGGCGTATGCCTTTTTTCCTGAATATATTCAGGAAAAAAGGCATACGCCCTTTTTGGCCAAGGGCATCATTGTCAACGTTTTGCCACTTTTCATGTGCTTTAAAGGCGAGTCGAATCTACCTCCTGAAATCTGTTTCCTGCAAATCTGCCTTGCTTTCAAATCCTCTTCATTGCCTTCCCTCAATATATTTGTGGACGAGAGTTCTCATTGATAACTCTGCACGTTTGTGTATTGCAGTGCCCCTGAGCTCCATTTGTCTACTCGCTTTTTTGGGAGCTGGCCGCAAAAGCGCAGGATTGCTTCAGGCCCTTTTTTGGTTCTGGGGGGCAGGCTGAGCCTGTGGTTCATTCTTCTTCCTGATGGGAAAATGGAGTGACCTGTGCCTGTCCCAAGACCTAGGGCTAGTCTCTCATTGGTTGCCCGTCTTCCCTTTCATCCTCAGGACAAATTGCAACCTGTACAAAACAGGAGGTTAAAGGTGCTGATTCTCCAAGTAGGAAGATGATTAGTCAAGCAGCTAGAATGGCGAATCCGAGCACAAGGAGAGGAGAAATGTGGTGCATTTTAGAAGCCTTTCCCGATCTCACGGCATACAATTCTCTGGGTTTCCCATGCATGTTTTGATGTAGGAAGATGCCCTTGTACCTGGAGATTTGAGACCCATGGGGTGGGTACCCCGCAGTATTACTTTAAAGTATCTGCATTTGCTCACCCAACCTCACCAATCCTCTCAGCCCCAAGAGTGTCCAGCCTTAAGTCTCATCCAGCTGTGGGTCTAGATATGGTCTATCCAGGTGGCATCAGAGCCCCTGAACTGATTTTGTAAGAATTTCTCTTTCACTGTCTTTGTCTTGTGGGTTTTTTCAAGTAATTTATGTTTAAAATGGGGCTTGGCTGCTTTTCCCTGCTGTGTTTATTCCGCTTTACACCCTCGTGATTCACTTGCAGAGAGATATCGATACATAGGTTTTCAGATTCTTACTAGTCAGATATATTCTTGTGCGGTGACTAGGGGGTGTTGAGTCCAGTACACTGAGCAGGGAGTAGGCCTTGTCTATTACATATTTGGCTTATGGAGCGGTCTCTGAGCTAAGTTCAAACCCTTGTTTTATGCATCACCCCACCTCACCTTTCCCGTTAAGCAGCCATAGTGTTTCTTCTAAAGGTGTGACTCTGTTCTGTTTTGTAATTCAGTTCAAGTGTAGCGATTTTGACATTCCCTCTATAAGCGATATCTTAGGATAAGTGTCTTTTTCTGTGTGACTTATTTCACTTAGAATCATCGTCACTAAATCCACTCATCATGCTGCTAACTCGCCTTATGACATTGATTTCATGGCTGAGTGATATTCCATTGGGCCAAGTACCACTATTTCTTTATCCATTTTTCTCTTTCCTGGGATATTGAAGGTGTACTGAAGTGGAGGTTCTTGGAAACAGAGCACCCGTAAAGTTTGGGGTGCCTGTGTCTTGTTGATTTTTAGTTTTCCCAATTTATACGCCCATGAGTGGAAGTGCCCTATGCTCTCTAAGCTGTGTTTATTACTTGTTTCAGGACACACCGTACAATTTTCCAGAGTGCCTGTTGGCAATTTACATCCCGCCCATCAGCGTAGCAAGGCTCCCATGTCTCCATGGCCTGTCCTGCTTTTCTGGTTTTTACACTTTCTTCAGCATGGCCCTTTTGACCGAGGGCAAGTGAGACTTCTTTGTAGCGCTGATTTGCCCTTCCGGCTTGCATGGTTGGCCAAAAAGGGCATATGCGTTTTTTCCTGAATATATTCAGGAAAAAACGCATATGCCCTTTTTGGCCCAGGGCATCATTGTAAACGTTTTTCCGATTTTCATGTGCTTTAAAGGCGAGTCGAATCTACCTCCTGAAATCTGTTTCCTGCAAATCTGCCTTGCTTTCAAATCCTCTTCGTTGCCTTCCCTCAATATATTTGTGGACGAGAGTTATCATTTATAACTCTGCACGTTTGTGAATTGCAGTGCCCCTGAGCTCCATTTTTCTACTCGCATTTTTGGGAGCTGGCAGCAAAAGCGCAGGATTGCTTCAGGCCCTATTCGGCTTCCAGGGGGCCGCCGGAGCCTGTGGTTCATTCTTCTTCCTGATGGGAAAATGGAGTGACCTGTGGCTGTACCAACACCTAGGGCTAGTCTCTCGTTGGTTGCCCGTCTTCCCGTTCATCCTCAGGACAAATTGCAACCTGTACGAAACAGGAGGTTAAAGGTGCTGATTCTCCAAGTAGGGAGATGGTTAGTCAAGCGGCTGGAATGGCGAACCCGAGAACAAGGAGAGGAGAAATGAGGTGCGTTTTAGAAGCCTTTCCCGATCTCACGGCATACCATCTTCTGGGTTTCCCATGCATGTTTTGATGTAGGAAGATGCCCTTGTACCTGGAGATTTGAGACCCATGGTGTGGGTACCCCGCAGTGTTACTTTAAAGTATCTGCATTTGGTCACCCAACCTCACCAATACTCTGAGCCCCAAGAGTGTCCAGCCTTATGTCTAATCCAGCTGTGGGCCTAGATATGGTCAATCCAGGTTGCATCAGAGACCCTGAACTGATTTGTAAGAATTTCTCTCTCTTTCACTGTTTTTTTTGTGTGGGTTTTTTAAAGTAATTTATGTTTAGAATGGGGCTTGGCTGCTTTTCTCTGCTGTGTTTATGCCGCTTTACACCCTCTTGATTCACTTGCAGAGAGATATCGATACATAGGTTTTCAGATTCTTACTACTCAGATATATTCTTGTGCGGTGACTAGGGGGGTGTTGAGTCCAGTTCACTGAGCAGGGAGTAGGCCTTGTCTATTACATATTTGGCCTATGGAGAGGTCTCTGAGCTAATTTCAAACCCTTGTTTTATGCATCACCCCACCTCACCTTTCCCGTTAAGCAGCCATAGTATGTCTTCTAAAGGTGTGACTCTGTTCTGTTTTGTAATTCAGTTCAAGTGTAGCGATTTTGACATTCCCTCTATAAGCGATATCTTAGGATAAGTGTCTTTTTCTGTGTGACTTATTTCACTTAGAATCATCGTACCTAAATCCACTCATCATGCTGCTAACTAGCCTTATGACATTGATTTCATGGCTGAGTGATATTCCATTGGGCCAAGTACCACCATTTCTTTATCCATTTTTCTCTTCTGGGATATTGAAGGTGTACCGAAGTGGAGGTTCTTGGAAACAGAGCAGCCGTAAAGGTTGGGGTGCCTGTGTCTTCTTGATTTTTATTTTTCCCAATTTATACGCCCATGAGTGGAAGTGCCCTATGCTCTCTAAGCTGTGTTTATTACTTGTTTCAGGACACACCGTACCCTTCTCCAGAGTGCCTGTTGGCAATTTACATCCCGCCCATCAGCGTAGCAAGGCTCCCATGTCTCCATGGCTGTCCTGCTTTTCTGGTTTTTACAGTTTGTTCAGCATGGCCCTTTTGACCCCGAGGGCAAGCGAGAGTTCTTTGTAGCGCTGATTTGCCCTTCCGGCTTGCTTGGTTGGCCAAAAAGGGCGTATGCGTTTTTTCCTGAATATATTCAGGAAAAAACGCATACGCCCTTTTTGGCCAAGGGCATCATTGTCAACGTTTTGCCGCTTTTCATGTGCTTTAAAGGCGAGTCGAATCTACCTCCTGAAATCTGTTTCCTGCAAATCTGCCTTGCTTTCAAATCCTCTTCGTTTCCTTCCCTCAATATATTTGTGGACGAGAGATCTCATTTATAACTCTGCACGTTTGTGAATTGCAGTGCCCCTGAGCTCCATTTGTCTCCTCGCTGTTTTGGGAGCTGGCCACAAAAGCGCAGGATTGCTTCAGGCCCTATTTTGGTTTTGGGGGGCAGGCTGAGCCTGTGGTTCATTCTTCTTCCTGATGGGAAAATGGAGTGACATGTGCCTGTCCCAACACCTAGGGCTAGTCTCTCGTTGGTTCCCCGTCTTCCCGTTCATCCTCAGGACAAAATGCAACCTGTACGAAACAGGAGGTTAAAGGTGCTGATTCTCCAAGTAGGGAGATGGTTAGTCAAGCGGCTGGAATGGCGAACCCGAGCACAAGGAGAGGAGAAATGAGGTGCGTTTTAGAAACTTTTCCCGATCTCATGGCATACCATCTTCTGGGTTTCCCATGCATGTTTTGATGTAGGAAGATGCCCTTGTACCTGGAGATTTGAGACCCATGGGGTGGGTACACCGCAGTATTACTTTAAAGTATCTGCATTTGCTCACCCAACCTCACCAATCCTCTCAGCCGCAAGAGTGTGCAGCCTTATGTCTCATCCAGCTGTGGGTCTAAATATGGTCAATCCAGGTTGCATCAGAGACCCTGAACGGATTTTGTAAGAATTTCTCTCTCTTTCACTCTCTTTGTTTTGTGGGTTTTTTAAAGTAATTTATGTTTAGAATCGGGCTTGGCTGCTTTTCCCTGCTGTGTTGATGCCGCTTTACACCCTCTTGATTCACTTGCAGAGAGATATCGATACATAGGTTTTCAGATTCATACTAGTCAGATATATTCTTGTGCGGTGACTAGGGGGTGTTGAGTCCAGTTCACTGAGCAGGGAGTAGGCCTTGTCTATTACATATTTGGCTTATGGAGCGGTGTCTGAGCTAATTTCAAACCCTTGTTTTATGCATCACCCCACCTCACTTTTCCAGTTAAGCAGCCATAGTGTGTCTTCTAAAGGTGTGACTCTGTTCTGTTTGTAATTCAGTTCAAGTGTAGCGATTTTGACATTCCCTCTATAAGCGATATCTTAGGATAAGTGCCTTTTTCTGTGTGACTTATTTCACTTAGAATCATCGTACCTAAATCCACTCATCATGCTGCTAACTAGCCTTATGACATTGATTTCATGGCTTAGTGATATTGCATTGTGCCAAGTACCACCATTTCTTTATCCATTTTTCTCTTTCCTGGGATATTGAATGTGTACCGAAGTGGAGGTTCTTGGCAACAGAGCAGCCGTAAACTTTAGGGTGCCTGTGTCTTGTTGATTTTTAGTTTTCCCAATTTATACGCCCATGAGTGGAATTGCCCTATGCTCTCTACGCTGTGTTTATTACTTGTTTCAGGACACACCGTACTCTTCTCCAGAGTGCCTGTTGGCAATTTACATCCCGCCCATCAGCGTAGCAAGGCTCCCATGTCTCCATGGCCTGTCCTGCTTTTCTGGTTTTTACAGTTTGTTCAGCATGGCCCTTTTGACCGAGGGCAAGCGAGACTTCTTTGTAGCGCTGATTTGCCCTTCCGGCTTGCTTGGTTGGCCAAAAAGGGCGTATGCGTTTTTTCCTGAATATATTCAGGAAAAAACGCATACGCCCTTTTTGGCCAAGGGCATCATTGTCAACGTTTTGTCACTTTTCATGTGCTTTAAAGGCGAGTCGAATCTACCTCCTGAAATCTGTTTCCTGCAAATCTGCCTTGCTTTCAAATCCTCTTCGTTGCCTTCCCTCAATATATTTGTGGACGAGAGTTATCATTTATAACTCTGCACGTTTGTGAATTGCAGTGCCCCTGAGCTCCATTTGTCTCCTCGCTTTTTTGGGAGCTGGCCGCAAAAGCGCAGGATTGCTTCAGGCCCTATTTTGGTTTTGGGGGGCAGGCTGAGCGTGTGGTTCATTCTTCTTCCTGATGGGAAAATGGAGTGACCTGTGGCTGTACCAACACCTAGGGCTAGTCTCTCGTTGGTTGCCCGTCTTCCCGTTCATCCTCAGGACAAATTGCAACCTGTACGAAACAGGAGGTTAAAGGTGCTGATTCTCCAAGTGGGGAGATGGTTAGTCAAGCGGCTGGAATGGCGAACCCGAGCACAAGGAGAGGAGAAATGAGGTGCGTTTTAGAAACTTTTCCCGATCTCATGGCATACCATCTTCTGGGTTTCCCATGCATGTTTTGATGTAGGAAGATGCCCTTGTACCTGGAGATTTGAGACCCATGGGGTGGGTACACCGCAGTATTACTTTAAAGTATCTGCATTTGCTCACCCAACCTCACCAATCCTCTCAGCCGCAAGAGTGTGCAGCCTTATATCTCATCCAGCTGTGGGTCTAGATATGGTCAATCCAGGTTGCATCAGAGACCCTGAACGGATTTTGTAAGAATTTCTCTCTCTTTCACTGTCTTTGTTTTGTGGGTTTTTTAAAGTAATTTATGTTTAGAATCGGGCTTGGCTGCTTTTCCCTGCTGTGTTGATGCCGCTTTACACCCTCTTGATTCACTTGCAGAGAGATATCGATACATAGGTTTTCAGATTCATACTAGTCAGATATATTCTTGTGCGGTGACTAGGGGGTGTTGAGTCCAGTTCACTGAGCAGGGAGTAGGCCTTTTCTATTACATATTTGGCTTATGGAGCGGTGTCTGAGCTAATTTCAAACCCTTGTTTTATGCATCACCCCACCTCACCTTTCCAGTTAAGCAGCCATAGTGTGTCTTCTAAAGGTGTGACTCTGTTCTGTTTGTAATTCAGTTCAAGTGTAGCGATTTTGACATTCCCTCTATAAGCGATATCTTAGGATAAGTGCCTTTTTCTGTGTGACTTATTTCACTTAGAATCATCGTACCTAAATCCACTCATCATGCTGCTAACTAGCCTTATGACATTGATTTCATGGCTGAGTGACATTCCATTGTGCCAAGTACCACCATTTGTTTATCCATTTTTCTCTTTCCTGGGATATTGAAGGTGTACCGAAGTGGAGGTTCTGGGAAACAGAGCAGCTGTAAAGTTTGGGGTGCCTGTGTCTTGTTGATTTTTAGTTTTCCCAATTTATACGCCCATGAGTGGAAGTGCCCTATGCTCTCTAAGCTGTGTTTATTACTTGTTTCAGGACACACCGTACACTTCTCCAGAGTGCCTGTTGGCAATTTACATCCCGCCCATCAGCGTAGCAAGTCTCGCATGTCTCCATGGCCTGTCCTGCTTTTCTGGTTTTTACACTTTTTTCAGCATGGCCCTTTTGACCGAGGGCAAGCGAGACTTCTTTGTAGCGCTGATTTGCCCTTCCGGCTTGCTTGGTTGGCCAAAAACGGCGTATGCGCTTTTTCCTGAATATATTCAGGAAAAACCGCATACGCCGTTCTTGGCCAAGGGCATCATTGTCAACGTTTTGCCGCTTTTCATGTGCTTTACAGGCGAGTCGAATCTACCTCCTGAAATCTGTTTCCTGCAAATCTGCCTTGCTTTCAAATCCTCTTCGTTGCCTTCCCTCAATATATTTGTGGACGAGAGTTCTCATTTATAACTCTGCACGTTTGTGAATTGCAGTGCCCCTGAGCTCCATTTGTCTCCTCGCTTTTTTGGGAGCTGGCCGCAAAAGCGCAGGATTGCTTCAGGCCCTATTTTGGTTCTGGGGGGCAGGCTGAGCCTGTGGTTCATTCTTCTTCCTGATGGGAAAATGGAGTGACCTGTGCCTGTCCCAACACCTAGGGCTAGTCTCTCGTTGTTTCCCCGTCTTCCCCTTCATCCTCAGGACAAATTGCAACCTGGACGAAAGAGGAGGTTAAAGGTGCTGATTCTCCAAGTAGGGAGATGGTTGGTCAAGCAGCTGGAATGGCGAACCCGAGCAAAAGGAGAGGAGAAATGAGGTGCGTTTTAGAAACCTTTCCCGATCTCATGGCATACCATCTTCTGGGTTTCCCATGCATGTTTTGATGTAGGAAGATGCCCTTGTACCTGGAGATTTGAGACCCATGGGGTGTGTTCCCCGCAGTGTTACTTTAAAGTATCTGCATTTGCTCACCCAACCTCACCAATCCTCTCAGCCCCAAGAGTGTCCAGCCTTATGTCTCATCCAGCTGTGGGTCTAGATATGGTCAATCCAGGTTGCATCAGAGACCCTGAACGGATTTTGTAAGAATTTCTCTCTCTTCACTGTCTTTGTTTTGTGGGTTTTTTAAAGTAATTTATGTTTAGAATCAGGCTTGGGTGCTTTTCCCTGCTGTGTTGATGCCGCTTTACACCGTCTTGATTCACTTGCAGAGAGATATCGATACATAGGTTTTCAGATTCTTACTACTCAGATATATTCTTGTGTGGTGACTAGGGTGTGTTGAGTCCAGTTCACTGAGCAGGGAGTAGGCCTTGTCTATTACATATTTGGCTTATGGAGCGGTCTCTGAGCTAATTTCAAACCCTTGTTTTATGCATCACCCCACCTCACCTTTCCCGTTAAGCAGCCATAGTGTGTCTTCTAAAGGTGTGACTCTGTTCTGTTTTGTAATTCAGTTCGTGTAGCGATTTTGACATTCCCTCTATAAGCGATATCTTAGGATAAGTGTCTTTTTCTGTGTGACTTATTTCACTTAGAATCATCGTCGCTAAATCCACTCATCATGCTGCTAACTAGCCTTATGACATTGATTTCATGGCTGAGTGACATTCCATTGTGCCAAGTACCACCATTTGTTTATCCATTTTTCTCTTTCCTGGGATATTGAAGGTGTACCGAAGTGGAGGTTCTTGGAAACAGAGCAGCTGTAAATTTTGGGGTGCCTGTGTCTTGTTGATTTTTAGTTTTCCCAATTTATACGCCCATGAGTGGAAGTGCCCTATGCTCTCTAAGCTGTGTTTATTACTTGTTTCAGGACACACCGTACACTTCTCCAGAGTGCCTGTTGGCAATTTACATCCCGCCCATCAGCGTAGCAAGGCTCCCATGTCTCCATGGCCTGTCCTGCTTTTCTGGTTTTTACACTTTGTTCAGCATGGCCCTTTTGACCGAGGGCAAGCGAGACTTCTTTGTAGCGCTGATTTGCCCTTCCGGCTTGCTTGGTTGGCCAAAAAGGGCGTATGCGTTTTTTCCTGAATATATTCAGGAAAAAACGCATACGCCCTTTTTGGCCAAGGGCCTCATTGTCAACGTTTTGCCGCTTTTCATGTGCTTTACAGGCGAGTCGAATCTACATCCTGAAATCTGTTTCCTGAAAATCTGCCTTGCTTTCAAATCCTCTTCGTTGCCTTCCCTCAATATATTTGTGGACGAGAGTTCTCATTGATAACTCTGCACGTTTGTGAATTGCAGTGCCCCTGAGCTCCATTTGTCTCCTCGCTTTTTTGGGAGATGGCCGCAAAAGCGCAGGATTGCTTCAGGCCCTATTTTGGTTCTGGGGGGCAGGCTGAGCCTGTGGTTCATTCTTCTTCCTGATGGGAAAATGGAGTGACCTGTGCCTGTCCCAAGACCTAGGGCTAGTCTCTCATTGGTTGCCCGTCTTCCCTTTCATCCTCAGGACAAATTGCAACCTGTACAAAACAGGAGGTTAAAGGTGCTGATTCTCCAAGTAGGAAGATGATTAGTCAAGCAGCTAGAATGGCGAATCCGAGCACAAGGAGAGGAGAAATGTGGTGCATTTTAGAAGCCTTTCCCGATCTCACGGCATACAATTCTCTGGGTTTCCCATGCATGTTTTGATGTAGGAAGATGCCCTTGTACCTGGAGATTTGAGACCCATGGGGTGGGTACCCCGCAGTATTACTTTAAAGTATCTGCATTTGCTCACCCAACCTCACCAATCCTCTCAGCCCCAAGAGTGTCCAGCCTTAAGTCTCATCCAGCTGTGGGTCTAGATATGGTCTATCCAGGTGGCATCAGAGCCCCTGAACTGATTTTGTAAGAATTTCTCTTTCACTGTCTTTGTCTTGTGGGTTTTTTCAAGTAATTTATGTTTAAAATGGGGCTTGGCTGCTTTTCCCTGCTGTGTTTATTCCGCTTTACACCCTCGTGATTCACTTGCAGAGAGATATCGATACATAGGTTTTCAGATTCTTACTAGTCAGATATATTCTTGTGCGGTTACTAGGGGGTGTTGAGTCCAGTACACTGAGCAGGGAGTAGGCCTTGTCTATTACATATTTGGCTTATGGAGCGGTCTCTGAGCTAAGTTCAAACCCTTGTTTTATGCATCACCCCACCTCACCTTTCCCGTTAAGCAGCCATAGTGTGTCTTCTAAAGGTGTGACTCTGTTCTGTTTTGTAATTCAGTTCAAGTGTAGCGATTTTGACATTCCCTCTATAAGCGATATCTTAGGATAAGTGTCTTTTTCTGTGTGACTTATTTCACTTAGAATCATCGTCACTAAATCCACTCATCATGCTGCTAACTCGCCTTATGACATTGATTTCATGGCTGAGTGATATTCCATTGGGCCAAGTACCACTATTTCTTTATCCATTTTTCTCTTTCCTGGGATATTGAAGGTGTACTGAAGTGGAGGTTCTTGGAAACAGAGCACCCGTAAAGTTTGGGGTGCCTGTGTCTTGTTGATTTTTAGTTTTCCCAATTTATACGCCCATGAGTGGAAGTGCCCTATGCTCTCTAAGCTGTGTTTATTACTTGTTTCAGGACACACCGTACAATTTTCCAGAGTGCCTGTTGGCAATTTACATCCCGCCCATCAGCGTAGCAAGGCTCCCATGTCTCCATGGCCTGTCCTGCTTTTCTGGTTTTTACACTTTCTTCAGCATGGCCCTTTTGACCGAGGGCAAGTGAGACTTCTTTGTAGCGCTGATTTGCCCTTCCGGCTTGCATGGTTGGCCAAAAAGGGCATATGCGTTTTTTCCTGAATATATTCAGGAAAAAACGCATATGCCCCTTTTGGCCCAGGGCATCATTGTAAACGTTTTTCCGATTTTCATGTGCTTTAAAGGTGAGTCGAATCTACCTCCTGAAATCTGTTTCCTGCAAATCTGCCTTGCTTTCAAATCCTCTTCGTTGCCTTCCCTCAAAATATTTGTGGACGAGAGTTATCATTTATAACTCTGCACGTTTGTGAATTGCAGTGCCCCTGAGCTCCATTTGTCTACTCGCATTTTTGGGAGCTGGCAGCAAAAGCGCAGGATTGCTTCAGGCCCTATTCGGCTTCCAGGGGGCCGCCGGAGCCTGTGGTTCATTCTTCTTCCTGATGGGAAAATGGAGTGACCTCTGGCTGTACCAACACCTAGGGCTAGTCTCTCGTTGGTTGCCCGTCTTCCCGTTCATCCTCAGGACAAATTGCAACCTGTACGAAACAGGAGGTTAAAGGTGCTGATTCTCCAAGTAGGGAGATGGTTAGTCAAGCGGCTGGAATGGCGAACCCGAGAACAAGGAGAGGAGAAATGAGGTGCGTTTTAGAAGCCTTTCCCGATCTCACGGCATACCATCTTCTGGGTTTCCCATGCATGTTTTGATGTAGGAAGATGCCCTTGTACCTGGAGATTTGAGACCCAGGGTGTGGGTACCCCGCAGTGTTACTTTAAAGTATCTGCATTTGGTCACCCAACCTCACCAATCCTCTGAGCCCCAAGAGTGTCCAGCCTTATGTTTAATCCAGCTGTGGGTCTAGATATGGTCAATCCAGGTTGCATCAGAGACCCTGAACTGATTTTGTAAGAATTTCTCTCTCTTTCACTGTTTTTTTTGTGTGGGTTTTTTAAAGTAATTTATGTTTAGAATGGGGCTTGGCTGCTTTTCTCTGCTGTGTTTATGCCGCTTTACACCCTCTTGATTCACTTGCAGAGAGATATCGATACATAGGTTTTCAGATTCTTACTACTCAGATATATTCTTGTGCGGTGACTAGGGGGTGTTGAGTACAGTTCACTGAGCAGGGAGTAGGCCTTGTCTATTACATATTTGGCCTATGGAGAGGTCTCTGAGCTAATTTCAAACCCTTGTTTTATGCATCACCCCACCTCACCTTTCCCGTTAAGCAGCCATAGTATGTCTTCTAAAGGTGTGACTCTGTTCTGTTTTGTAATTCAGTTCAAGTGTAGCGATTTTGACATTCCCTCTATAAGCGATATCTTAGGATAAGTGTCTTTTTCTGTGTGACTTATTTCACTTAGAATCATCGTCACTAAATCCACTCATCATGCTGCTAACTCGCCTTATGACATTGATTTCATGGCTGAGTGATATTCCATTGGGCCAAGTACCACTATTTCTTTATCCATTTTTCTCTTTCCTGGGATATTGAAGGTGTACTGAAGTGGAGGTTCTTGGAAACAGAGCACCCGTAAAGTTTGGGGTGCCTGTGTCTTGTTGATTTTTAGTTTTCCCAATTTATACGCCCATGAGTGGAAGTGCCCTATGCTCTCTAAGCTGTGTTTATTACTTGTTTCAGGACACACCGTACAATTTTCCAGAGTGCCTGTTGGCAATTTACATCCCGCCCATCAGCGTAGCAAGGCTCCCATGTCTCCATGGCCTGTCCTGCTTTTCTGGTTTTTACACTTTCTTCAGCATGGCCCTTTTGACCGAGGGCAAGTGAGACTTCTTTGTAGCGCTGATTTGCCCTTCCGGCTTGCATGGTTGGCCAAAAAGGGCATATGCGTTTTTTCCTGAATATATTCAGGAAAAAACGCATACGCCCCTTTTGGCCCAGGGCATCATTGTAAACGTTTTTCCGATTTTCATGTGCTTTAAAGGTGAGTCGAATCTACCTCCTGAAATCTGTTTCCTGCAAATCTGCCTTGCTTTCAAATCCTCTTCGTTGCCTTCCCTCAATATATTTGTGGACGAGAGTTATCATTTATAACTCTGCACGTTTGTGAATTGCAGTGCCCCTGAGCTCCATTTGTCTACTCGCATTTTTGGGAGCTGGCAGCAAAAGCGCAGGATTGCTTCAGGCCCTATTCGGCTTCCAGGGGGCCGCCGGAGCCTGTGGTTCATTCTTCTTCCTGATGGGAAAATGGAGTGACCTCTGGCTGTACCAACACCTAGGGCTAGTCTCTCGTTGGTTGCCCGTCTTCCCGTTCATCCTCAGGACAAATTGCAACCTGTACGAAACAGGAGGTTAAAGGTGCTGATTCTCCAAGTAGGGAGATGGTTAGTCAAGCGGCTGGAATGGCGAACCCGAGAACAAGGAGAGGAGAAATGAGGTGCGTTTTAGAAGCCTTTCCCGATCTCACGGCATACCATCTTCTGGGTTTCCCATGCATGTTTTGATGGAGGAAGATGCCCTTGTACCTGGAGATTTGAGACCCATGGTGTGGGTACCCCGCAGTGTTACTTTAAAGTATCTGCATTTGGTCACCCAACCTCACCAATCCTCTGAGCCCCAAGAGTGTCCAGCCTTATGTTTAATCCAGCTGTGGGTCTAGATATGGTCAATCCAGGTTGCATCAGAGACCCTGAACTGATTTTGTAAGAATTTCTCTCTCTTTCACTGTTTTTTTTGTGTGGGTTTTTTAAAGTAATTTATGTTTAGAATGGGGCTTGGCTGCTTTTCTCTGCTGTGTTTATGCCGCTTTACACCCTCTTGATTCACTTGCAGAGAGATATCGATACATAGGTTTTCAGATTCTTACTACTCAGATATATTCTTGTGCGGTGACTTGGGGGTGTTGAGTCCAGTTCACTGAGCAGGGAGTAGGCCTTGTCTATTACATATTTGGCCTATGGAGAGGTCTCTGAGCTAATTTCAAACCCTTGTTTTATGCATCACCCCACCTCACCTTTCCCGTTAAGCAGCCATAGTATGTCTTCTAAAGGTGTGACTCTGTTCTGTTTTGTAATTCAGTTCAAGTGTAGCGATTTTGACATTCCCTCTATAAGCGATATCTTAGGATAAGTGTCTTTTTCTGTGTGACTTATTTCACTTAGAATCATCGTACCTAAATCCACTCATCATGCTGCTAACTAGCCTTATGACATTGATTTCATGGCTGAGTGATATTCCATTGGGCCAAGTACCACCATTTCTTTATCCATTTTTCTCTTTCTGGGATATTGAAGGTGTACCGAAGTGGAGGTTCTTGGAAACAGAGCAGCCGTAAAGGTTGGGGTGCCTGTGTCTTCTTGATTTTTATTTTTCCCAATTTATACGCCCATGAGTGGAAGTGCCCTATGCTCTCTAAGCTGTGTTTATTACTTGTTTCAGGACACACCGTACCCTTCTCCAGAGTGGCTGTTGGCAATTTACAACCTGCCCATCAGCGTAGCAAGGCTCCCATGTCTCCATGGCCTGTCCTGCTTTTCTGGTTTTTACAGTTTGTTCAGCATGGCCCTTTTGACCGAGGGCAAGCGAGAGTTCTTTGTAGTGCTGATTTGCCCTTCCGGCTTGCTTGGTTGGCCAAAAAGGGCGTATGCGTTTTTTCCTGAATATATTCAGGAAAAAACGCATACGCCCTTTTTGGCCAAGGGCATCATTGTCAACGTTTTGCCGCTTTTCATGTGCTTTAAAGGCGAGTCGAATCTACCTCCTGAAATCTGTTTCCTGCAAATCTGCCTTGCTTTCAAATCCTCTTCGTTTCCTTCCCTCAATATATTTGTGGATGAGAGATCTCATTTATAACTCTGCACGTTTGTGAATTGCAGTGCCCCTGAGCTCCATTTGTCTCCTCGCTGTTTTGGGAGCTGGCCACAAAAGCGCAGGATTGCTTCAGGCCCTATTTTGGTTCTGGGGGGCAGGCTGAGCCTGTGGTTCATTCTTCTTCCTGATGGGAAAATGGAGTGACATGTGCCTGTCCCAACACCTAGGGCTAGTCTCTCGTTGGTTCCCCGTCTTCCCGTTCATCCTCATGACAAAATGCAACCTATACGAAACAGGAGGTTAAAGGTGCTGATTCTCCAAGTAGGGAGATGGTTAGTCAAGCGGCTGGAATGGCGAACCCGAGCACAAGGAGAGGAGAAATGAGGTGCGTTTTAGAAACTTTTCCCGATCTCATGGCATACCATCTTCTGGGTTTCCCATGCATGTTTTGATGTAGGAAGATGCCCTTGTACCTGGAGATTTGAGACCCATGGGGTGGGTACACCGCAGTATTACTTTAAAGTATCTGCATTTGCTCACCCAACCTCACCAATCCTCTCAGCCGCAAGAGTGTCCAGCCTTATGTCTCATCCAGCTGTGGGTCTAAATATGGTCAATCCAGGTTGCATCAGAGACCCTGAACGGATTTTGTAAGAATTTCTCTCTCTTTCACTGTCTTTGTTTTGTGGGTTTTTTAAAGTAATTTATGTTTAGAATCGGGCTTGGCTGCTTTTCCCTGCTGTGTTGATGCCGCTTTACACCCTCTTGATTCACTTGCAGAGAGATATCGATACATAGGTTTTCAGATTCATACTAGTCAGATATATTCTTGTGCGGTGACTAGGGGGTGTTGAGTCCAGTTCACTGAGCAGGGAGTAGGCCTTGTCTATTACATATTTGGCTTATGGAGCGGTGTCTCAGCTAATTTCAAACCCTTGTTTTATGCATCACCCCACCTCACTTTTCCAGTTAAGCAGCCATAGTGTGTCTTCTAAAGGTGTGACTCTGTTCTGTTTGTAATTCAGTTCAAGTGTAGCGATTTTGACATTCCCTCTATAAGCGATATCTTAGGATAAGTGCCTTTTTCTGTGTGACTTATTTCACTTAGAATCATCGTACCTAAATCCACTCATCATGCTGCTAACTAGCCTTATGACATTGATTTCATGGCTTAGTGATATTGCATTGTGCCAACTACCACCATTTCTTTATCCATTTTTCTCTTTCCTGGGATATTGAAGGTGTACCGAAGTGGAGGTTCTTGGCAACAGAGCAGCCGTAAACTTTAGGGTGCCTGTGTCTTGTTGATTTTTAGTTTTCCCAATTTATACGCCCATGAGTGGAATTGCCCTATGCTCTCTACGCTGTGTTTATTACTTGTTTCAGGACACACCGTACTCTTCTCCAGAGTGCCTGTTGGCAATTTACATCCCGCCCATCAGCGTAGCAAGGCTCCCATGTCTCCATGGCCTGTCCTGCTTTTCTGGTTTTTACAGTTTTTTCAGCATGGCCCTTTTGACCGAGGGCAAGCGAGACTTCTTTGTAGCGCTGATTTGCCCTTCCGGCTTGCTTGGTTGGCCAAAAAGGGCGTATGCGTTTTTTCCTGAATATATTCAGGAAAAAACGCATACGCCCTTTTTGGCCAAGGGCATCATTGTCAACGTTTTGTCACTTTTCATGTGCTTTAAAGGCGAGTCGAATCTACCTCCTGAAATCTGTTTCCTGCAAATCTGCCTTGCTTTCAAATCCTCTTCGTTGCCTTCCCTCAATATATTTGTGGACGAGAGTTCTCATTTATAACTCTGCACGTTTGTGAATTGCAGTGCCCCTGAGCTCCATTTGTCTCCTCGCTTTTTTGGGAGCTGGCCACAAAAGCGCAGGATTGCTTCAGGCCCTATTTTGGTTTTGGGGGGCAGGCTGAGCGTGTGGTTCATTCTTCTTCCTGATGGGAAAATGGAGTGACCTGTGCCGGTCCCAACACCTAGGGCTAGTCTCTCGTTGGTTCCCCGTCTTCCCGTTCATCCTCAGGACAAACTGCAACCTGTACGAAACAGGAGGTTAAAGGTGCTGATTCTCCAAGTGGGGAGATGGTTAGTCAAGCGGCTGGAATGGCGAACCCGAGCACAAGGAGAGGAGAAATGAGGTGCGTTTTAGAAACTTTTCCCGATCTCATGGCATACCATCTTCTGGGTTTCCCATGCATGTTTTGATGTAGGAAGATGCCCTTGTACCTGGAGATTTGAGACCCATGGGGTGGGTACACCGCAGTATTACTTTAAAGTATCTGCATTTGCTCACCCAACCTCACCAATCCTCTCAGCCGCAAGAGTGTGCAGCCTTATATCTCATCCAGCTGTGGGTCTAGATATGGTCAATCCAGGTTGCATCAGAGACCCTGAACGGATTTTGTAAGAATTTCTCTCTCTTTCACTGTCTTTGTTTTGTGGGTTTTTTAAAGTAATTTATGTTTAGAATCGGGCTTGGCTGCTTTTCCCTGCTGTGTTGATGCCGCTTTACACCCTCTTGATTCACTTGCAGAGAGATATCGATACATAGGTTTTCAGATTCATACTAGTCAGATATATTCTTGTGCGGTGACTAGGGGGTGTTGAGTCCAGTTCACTGAGCAGGGAGTAGGCCTTTTCTATTACATATTTGGCTTATGGAGCGGTGTCTGAGCTAATTTCAAACCCTTGTTTTATACATCACCCCACCTCACCTTTCCAGTTAAGCAGCCATAGTGTGTCTTCTAAAGGTGTGACTCTGTTCTGTTTGTAATTCAGTTCAAGTGTAGCGATTTTGACATTCCCTCTATAAGCGATATCTTAGGATAAGTGCCTTTTTCTGTGTGACTTATTTCACTTAGAATCATCGTACCTAAATCCACTCATCATGCTGCTAACTAGCCTTATGACATTGATTTCATGGCTGAGTGACATTCCATTGTGCCAAGTACCACCATTTGTTTATCCATTTTTCTCTTTCCTGGGATATTGAAGGTGTACCGAAGTGGAGGTTCTTGGAAACAGAGCAGCTGTAAAGTTTGGGGTGCCTGTGTCTTGTTGATTTTTAGTTTTCCCAATTTATACGCCCATGAGTGGAAGTGCCCTATGCTCTCTAAGCTGTGTTTATTACTTGTTTCAGGACACACCGTACACTTCTCCAGAGTGACTGTTGGCAATTTACATCCCGCCCATCAGCGTAGCAAGTCTCGCATGTCTCCATGGCCTGTCCTGCTTTTCTGGTTTTTACACTTTTTTCAGCATGGCCCTTTTGACCGAGGGCAAGCGAGACTTCTTTGTAGCGCTGATTTGCCCTTCTGGCTTGCTTGGTTGGCCAAAAACGGCGTATGCGTTTTTTCCTGAATATATTCAGGAAAAACCGCATACGCCGTTCTTGGCCAAGGGCATCATTGTCAACGTTTTGCCGCTTTTCATGTGCTTTACAGGCGAGTCGAATCTACCTCCTGAAATCTGTTTCCTGCAAATCTGCCTTGCTTTCAAATCCTCTTCGTTGCCTTCCCTCAATATATTTGTGGACGAGAGTTCTCATTTATAACTCTGCACGTTTGTGAATTGCAGTGCCCCTGAGCTCCATTTGTCTCCTCGCTTTTTTGGGAGCTGGCCGCAAAAGCGCAGGATTTCTTCAGGCCCTATTTTGGTTCTGGGGGGCAGGCTGAGCCTGTGGTTCATTCTTCTTCCTGATGGGAAAATGGAGTGACCTGTGCCTGTCCCAACACCTAGGGCTAGTCTCTCGTTGTTTCCCCGTCTTCCCCTTCATCCTCAGGACAAATTGCAACCTGGACGAAAGAGGAGGTTAAAGGTGCTGATTCTCCAAGTAGGGAGATGGTTGGTCAAGCAGCTGGAATGGCGAACCCGAGCAAAAGGAGAGGAGAAATGAGGTGCGTTTTAGAAACCTTTCCCGATCTCATGGCATACCATCTTCTGGGTTTCCCATGCATGTTTTGATGTAGGAAGATGCCCTTGTACCTGGAGATTTGAGACCCATGGGGTGTGTTCCCCGCAGTGTTACTTTAAAGTATCTGCATTTGCTCACCCAACCTCACCAATCCTCTCAGCCCCAAGAGTGTCCAGCCTTATGTCTCATCCAGCTGTGGGTCTAGATATGGTCAATCCAGGTTGCATCAGAGACCCTGAACGGATTTTGTAAGAATTTCTCTCTCTTCACTGTCTTTGTTTTGTGGGTTTTTTAAAGTAATTTATGTTTAGAATCAGGCTTGGGTGCTTTTCCCTGCTGTGTTGATGCCGCTTTACACCGTCTTGATTCACTTGCAGAGAGATATCGATACATAGGTTTTCAGATTCTTACTACTCAGATATATTCTTGTGTGGTGACTAGGGTGTGTTGAGTCCAGTTCACTGAGCAGGGAGTAGGCCTTGTCTATTACATATTTGGCTTATGGAGCGGTCTCTGAGCTAATTTCAAACCCTTGTTTTATGCATCACCCCACCTCACCTTTCCCGTTAAGCAGCCATAGTGTGTCTTCTAAAGGTGTGACTCTGTTCTGTTTTGTAATTCAGTTCAAGTGTAGCGATTTTGACATTCCCTCTATAAGCGATATCTTAGGATAAGTGTCTTTTTCTGTGTGACTTATTTCACTTAGAATCATCGTCGCTAAATCCACTCATCATGCTGCTAACTAGCCTTATGACATTGATTTCATGGCTGAGTGACATTCCATTGTGCCAAGTACCACCATTTGTTTATCCATTTTTCTCTTTCCTGGGATATTGAAGGTGTACCGAAGTGGAGGTTCTTGGAAACAGAGCAGCTGTAAATTTTGGGGTGCCTGTGTCTTGTTGATTTTTAGTTTTCCCAATTTATACGCCCATGAGTGGAAGTGCCCTATGCTCTCTAAGCTGTGTTTATTACTTGTTTCAGGACACACCGTACACTTCTCCAGAGTGCCTGTTGGCAATTTACATCCCGCCCATCAGCGTAGCAAGTCTCGCATGTCTCCATGGCCTGTCCTGCTTTTCTGGTTTTTACACTTTTTTCAGCATGGCCCTTTTGACCGAGGGCAAGCGAGACTTCTTTGTAGCGCTGATTTGCCCTTCCGGTTTGCTTGGTTGGCCAAAAAGGGCGTATGCGTTTTTTCCTGAATATATTCAGGAAAAAACGCATACGCCCTTTTTGGCCAAGGGCATCATTGTCAACGTTTTGCCGCTTTTCATGTGCTTTAAAGGCGAGCCGAATCTACCTCCTGAAATCTGTTTCCTGAAAATCTGCCTTACTTTCAAATCCTCTTCGTTGCCTTCCCTCAATATATTTGTGGACGAGAGTTCTCATTTATAACTCTGCACGTTTGTGAATTGCAGTGCCCCTGAGCTCCATTTGTCTCCTCGCTTTTATGGGAGCTGGCCGCAAAAGCGCAGGATTGCTTCAGGCCCTATTTTGGTTCTGGGGGGCAGGCTGAGCCTGTGGATCATTCTTCTTCCTGATGGAAAAATGGAGTGACCTGTGCCTGTCCCAACACCTAGGGCTAGTCTCTCGTTGGTTGCCCGTCTTTCCGTTCATCCTCAGGAAAATTGCAACCTGGACGATACAGGAGTTTAAAGATGCTGATTCTCCAGGTAGGGAGATGGTGAATCAAGCGGCTGGAATGGGGAACCGGAGCACAAGGAGAGGAGAAATGAGGTGCGATTTAGAAACCTTTCCCGATCTCACGGCATACCATCTTCTGGGTTTCACATGCATGTTTGGATGTAGGAAGATGCCCTTGTACCTGGAGATTTGAGACCCATGGGGTGGGTACCCCGCGGTATTACTTTAAAGTATCTGCGTTTGCTCACCCAACCTCACCAATCCTCTCAGCCCCAAGAATGTCCAGCCTTATGTCTCATCCAGCTGTGGGTCTAGATATGGTCAATCCAGGTTGCATCAGAGACCCTGAACGGATTTTGTAAGAATTTCTCTGTCTTTCACTGTCTTTGCTTTGTGGCTTTTTTAAAGTAATGTATGTTTAGAATGGGCTTTGGCTGCTTTTCCCTGCTGCGTTTATGCCGCTTTACACCCTCTTGATTCACTTGCAGAGAGATATCAATACACAGGTTTTCAGATTCATACTAGTCAGATATATTCTTGTGCGGTGACTAGGGGGTGTTGAGTCCAGTTCACTGAGCAGGGAGTAGGCCTTGTCTATTACATATTTGGCTTATGGAGCGGTGTCTGAGCTAATTTCAAACACTTGTTTTATGCATCACCCCACCTCACCTTTCCGGTTAAGCAGCCATAGTGTGTCTTCTAAAGGTGTGCCTCTGTTCTGTTTTGTAATTCAGTTCAAGTGTAGCGATTTTGACATTCCCCCTATAAGCGATATCTTAGGATACGTGCCTTTTTCTGTGTGACTTATTTCACTTAGAATCATCGTACCTAAATCCACTCATCATGCTGCTAAGTAGCCTTATGACATTGATTTCATGGCTGAGTGATATTCCATTGTGCCAAGTACCACCATTTGTTTATCCATTTTTCTCTTTCCTGGGATATTGAAGGTGTACCGAAGCGGAGGTTCCTGGCAACAGAACAGCCGTAAAGTTTGGGGTGCCTGTGTCTTGTTGATTTTTAGTTTTCCCAATTTATACGCCCATGAGTGGAAGTGCCCTATGCTCTCTACGCTGTGTTTATTACTTGTTTCAGGACACACCGTACACTTCTCCAGAGTGCCTGTTGGCAATTTACATCCCGCCCATCAGCGTAGCAAGGCTCCCATGTCTCCATGGCCTGTCGTGCTTTTCTGGTTTTTACACTTTCTTCATCATGGCCCTTTTGACCTAGGGAAAGCGAGACTTCTTGTAGCGCTGATTTGCCCTTCCGGCTTGCTTGGTTGGCCAAAAAGGGCGTATGCGTTTTTTCCTGAATATATTCAGGAAAAAACGCATACGCCCTTTTTGGCCAAGGGCCTCATTGTCAACGTTTTGCCGCTTTTCATATGCTTTAAAGGCGAGTCGAATCTACCTCCTGAAATCTGTTTCCTGCAAATCTGCCTTGCTTTCAAATCCTCTTCGTTGCCTTCCCTCAATATATTTGTGGACGAGAGTTCTCATTTATAACTCTGCACTTTTGTGAATTGCAGTGCCCCTGAGCTCCATTTGTCTCCTCGCTTTTTTGGGAGCTGGCCGCAAAAGCGCAGGATTGCTTCAGGCCCTATTTTGGTTCTGGGGGGCAGGCTGAGCCTGTGGTTCATTCTTCTTCCTGATGGGAAAATGGAGTGACCTGTGCCTGTCCCAACACCTAGGGCTAGTCTCTCGTTGTTTCCCCGTCTTCCCCTTCATCCTCAGGACAAATTGCAACCTGGACGAATCAGGAGGTTAAAGGTGCTGATTCTCCAATTAGGGAGATGGTTAGTCAAGTGGCTGGAATGGCGAACTTGTGCACAAGGAGAGGAGAAATGAGGTGCATTTTAGAAACGTTTCCCGATCTCATGGCATACCATCTTCTGGGTTTCCCATGCATGTTTTGATGTAGGAAGATTCCCTTGTACCTGGAGATTTGAGACCCATGGGGTGGGTACCCCGCGGTGTTACTTTAAAGTATCTGCATTTGCTCACCCGACCTCACCAATCCTCTCAGCCCCAAGAGTGTCCAGCCTTATGTCTCATCCAGCTGTGGGTCTAGATATGGTCAATCCAGGTTGCATCAGAGAACCTGAACGGATTTTGTAAGAATTTCTCTCTCTTTCACTGTCTTTGCTTTGTGGGTTTTTTAAAGTAATGTATGTTTAGAATGGGGTTTGGTTGCTTTTCCCTGCTGTGTTTATGCCGCTTTACACCCTCTTGATTCACTTGCAGAGAGATATCGATACATAGGTTTTCAGATTCATACTAATCAGATATAATCTTGTGCGGTGACTAGGGGGTGTTGAGTCCAGTTAACTGAGCAGGGAGTAGGCCTTGTCTATTACATATTTGGCTTATGGAGCGGTGTCTGAGCTAATTTCAAACCCTTGTTTTATGCATCACCCCACCTCACCTTTCCGGTTAAGCAGCCATAGTGTGTCTTCTAAAGGTGTGCCTCTGTTCTGTTTTGTAATTCAGTTCAAGTTTAGCGATTTTGACATTCCCTCTATAAGCGATATCTTAGGATAAGTGCCTTTTTCTGTGTGACTTATTTCACTTAGAATCATCGTACCTAAATCCACTCATCATGCTGCTAACTATCCTTATGACATTGATTTCATGGCTGAGTGATGTTCCATTGTGCCAAGTACCAGCATTTCTTTATCCATTTTTCTCTTTCCTGGGATATTGAAGGTGTACCGAAGCGGAGGTTCTTGGCAACAGAGCAGCCGTAAAGTTTGGGGTGCCTGTGTCTTGTTGATTTTTAGTTTTCCCAATTTATACGCCCATGAGTGGAAGTGCCCTATGCTCTCTACACTGTGTTTATTACTTGTTTCAGGACACACCGTACTCTTCTCCAGAGTGCCTGTTGGCAATTTACATCCCGCCCATCAGCGTAGCAAGGCTCCCATGTCTCCATGGCCTGTCCTGCTTTTCTGGTTTTTACAGTTTGTTCAGCATGGCCCTTTTGACCGAGGGCAAGCGAGACTTCTTTGTAGCGCTGATTTGCCCTTCCGGCTTGCTTGGTTGGCCAAAAAGGGCGTATGCGTTTTTTCCTGAATATATTCAGGAAAAAACGCATACGCCCTTTTTGGCCAAGGGCATCATTGTCAACGTTTTGCCGCTTTTCATGTGCTTTAAAGGCGAGTCGAATCTACCTCCTGAAATCTGTTTCCTGCAAATCTGCCTTGCTTTCAAATCCTCTTCGTTGCCTTCCCTCAATATATTTGTGGACGAGAGTTCTCATTTATAACTCTGCACGTTTGTGAATTGTAGTGCCCCTGAGCTCCATTTGTCTCCTCGCTTTTTTGGGAGCTGGCCGCAAAAGCGCAGGATTGCTTCAGGCCCTATTTTGGTTCTGGGGGGCAGGCTGAGCCTGTGGTTCATTCTTCTTCCTGATGGGAAAATGGAGTGACCTACGCCTGTCCCAACACCTAGGGCTCGTCTCTCGTTGGTTCCGCGTCTTCCCGTTCATCCTCAGGACAAATTGCAACCTGTACAATCAGGAGGTTAAAGGTGCTGATTCTCCAAGTAGGGAGATGGTTGGTCAAGCAGCTGGAATGGCGAACCCGAGCACAAGGAGAGGAGAAATGAGGTGCGTTTTAGAAACCTTTCCCGATCTCATGGCATACCATCTTCTGGGTTTCCCATGCATGTTTTGATGTAGGAAGATGCCCTTGTACCTGGAGATTTGAGACCCATGGGGTGTGTTCCCCGCAGTTTTACTTTAAAGTATCTGCGTTTGCTCACCCAACCTCACCAATCCTCTCAGCCCCAAGAGTGTCCAGCCTTATGTCTCATCCAGCTGTGGGTCTAGATATGGTCAATCCAGGTTGCATCAGAGACCCTGAACGGATTTTGTAAGAATTTCTCTCTCTTTCACTGTCTTTGTTTTGTGGGTTTTTTAAAGTAATTTATGTTTAGAATCGGGCTTGGGTGCTTTTCCCTGCTGTGTTGATGCCGCTTTACACCCTCTTGATTCACTTGCAGAGAGATATCGATACATAGGTTTTCAGATTCTTACTACTCAGATATATTCTTGTGTGGTGACTAGGGTGTGTTGAGTCCAGTTCACTGAGCAGGGAGTAGGCCTTGTCTATTACATATTTGGCTTATGGAGCGGTCTCTGAGCTAATTTCGAACCCTTGTTTTATGCATCACCCCACCTCACCTTTCCCGTTAAGCAGCCATAGTGTGTCTTCTAAAGGTGTGACTCTGTTCTGTTTTGTAATTCAGTTCAAGTGTAGCGATTTTAACATTCCCTCTATAAGCGATATCTTAGAATAAGTGTCTTTTTCTGTGTGACTTATTTCACTTAGAATCATCGTCGCTAAATCCACTCATCATGCTGCTAACTAGCCTTATGAAATTTATTTCATGGCTGAGTGACATTCCATTGTGCCAATTACCACCATTTGTTTATCCATTTTTCTCTTTCCTGGGATATTGAAGGTGTACCGAAGTGGAGGTTCTTGGAAACAGAGCAGCTGTAAATTTTGGGGTGCCTGTGTCTTGTTGATTTTTAGTTTTCCCAATTTATACGCCCATGAGTGGAAGTGCCCTATGCTCTCTAAGCTGTGTTTATTACTTGTTTCAGGACACACCGTACACTTCTCCAGAGTGCCTGTTGGCAATTTACATCCCGCCCATCAGTGTAGCAAGGCTCGCATGTCTCCATGGCCTGTCCTGCTTTTCTGGTTTTTACACTTTTCTCAGCATGGCCCTTTTGACCGAGGGCAAGCGAGACTTCTTTGTAGCGCTGATTTGCCCTTCCGGCTTGCTTGGTTGGCCAAAAAGGGCGTATGCGTTTTTTCCTGAATATATTCAGGAAAAAACGCATACGCCCTTTTTGGCCAAGGGCATCATTGTCAACGTTTTGCCGCTTTTCATGTGCTTTACAGGCGAGCCGAATCTACATCCTGAAATCTGTTTCCTGAAAATCTGCCTTACTTTCAAATCCTCTTCGTTGCCTTCCCTCAATATATTTGTGGACGAGAGTTCTCATTTATAACTCTGCACGTTTGTGAATTGCAGTGCCCCTGAGCTCCATTTGTCTCCTCGCTTTTTTGGGAGCTGGCCGCAAAAGCGCAGGATTGCTTCAGGCCCTATTTTGGTTCTGGGGGGCAGGCTGAGCCTGTGGATCATTCTTCTTCCTGATGGAAAAATGGAGTGACCTGTGCCCGTCCCAACACCTAGGGCTAGTCTCTCGTTGGTTGCCCGTCTTCCCGTTCATCCTCAGGAAAATTGCAACCTGGACGATACAGGAGTTTAAAGATGCTGATTCTCCAGGTAGGGAGATGGTGAATCAAGCGGCTGGAATGGGGAACCCGAGCACAAGGAGAGGAGAAATGAGGTGCGATTTAGAAACCTTTCCCGATCTCACGGCATACCATCTTCTGGGTTTCACATGCATGTTTGGATGTAGGAAGATGCCCTTGTACCTGGAGATTTGAGACCCATGGGGTGGGTACCCCGCGGTATTACTTTAAAGTATCTGCGTTTGCTCACCCAACCTCACCAATCCTCTCAGCCCCAGGAATGTCCAGCCTTATGTCTCATCCAGCTGTGGGTCTAGATATGGTCAATCCAGGTTGCATCAGAGACCCTGAACGGATTTTGTAAGAATTTCTCTCTCTTTCACTGTCTTTGCTTTGTGGGTTTTTTAAAGTAATGTATGTTTAGAATGGGGTTTGGCTGCTTTTCCCTGCTGCGTTTATGCCGCTTTACACCCTCTTGATTCACTTGCAGAGAGATATCAATACACAGGTTTTCAGATTCATACTAGTCAGATATATTCTTGTGCGGTGACTAGGGGGTGTTGAGTCCAGTTCACTGAGCAGGGAGTAGGCCTTGTCTATTACATATTTGGCTTATGGAGCGGTGTCTGAGCTAATTTCAAACCCTTGTTTTATGCATCACCCCACCTCACCTTTCCGGTTAAGCAGCCATAGTGTGTCTTCTAAAGGTGTGCCTCTGTTCTGTTTTGTAATTCAGTTCAAGTGTAGCGATTTTGACATTCCCCCTATAAGCGATATCTTAGGATACGTGCCTTTTTCTGTGTGACTTATTTCACTTAGAATCATCGTACCTAAATCCACTCATCATGCTGCTAACTAGCCTTATGACATTGATTTCATGGCTGAGTGATATTCCATTGTGCCAAGTACCACCATTTGTTTATCCATTTTTCTCTTTCCTGGGATATTGAAGGTGTACCGAAGCGGAGGTTCCTGGCAACAGAACAGCCGTAAAGTTTGGGGTGCCTGTGTCTTGTTTATTTTTAGTTTTCCCAATTTATACGCCCATGAGTGGAAGTGCCCTATGCTCTCTACGCTGTGTTTATTACTTGTTTCAGGACACACCGTACACTTCGCCAGAGTGCCTGTTGGCAATTTACATCCCGCCCATCAGCGTAGCAAGGCTCCCATGTCTCCATGGCCTGTCCTGCTTTTCTGGTTTTTACACTTTCTTCAGCATGGCCCTTTTGACCTAGGGAAAGCGAGACTTCTTTGTAGTGCTGATTTGCCCTTCCGGCTTGCTTGGTTGGCCAAAAAGGGCGTATGCGTTTTTTCCTGAATATATTCAGGAAAAAACGCATACGCCCTTTTTGGCCAAGGGCCTCATTGTCAACGTTTTGCCGCTTTTCATGTGCTTTAAAGGCGAGTCGAATCTACCTCCTGAAATCTGTTTCCTGCAAATCTGCCTTGCTTTCAAATCCTCTTCGTTGCCTTCCCTCAATATATTTGTGGACGAGAGTTCTCATTTATAACTCTGCACGTTTGTGAATTGCAGTGCCCCTGAGCTCCATTTGTCTCCTCGCTTTTTTGGGAGATGGCCGCAAAAGCGCAGGATTGCTTCAGGCCCTATTTTGGTTCTGGGGGGCAGGCTGAGCCTGTGGTTCATTCTTCTTCCTGATGGGAAAATGGAGTGACCTGTGCCTGTCCCAACACCTAGGGCTAGTCTCTCGTTGTTTCCCCGTCTTCCCCTTCATCCTCAGGACAAATTGCAACCTGGAAGAAACAGGAGGTTAAAGGTGCTGATTCTCCAATTAGGGAGATGGTTAGTCAAGTGGCTGGAATGGCGAACTTGTGCACAAGGAGAGGAGAAATGAGGTGCGTTTTAGAAACGTTTCCCGATCTCATGGCATACCATCTTCTGGGTTTCCCATGCATGTTTTGATGTAGGAAGATTCCCTTGTACCTGGCGATTTGAGACCCATGGGGTGGGTACCCCGCGGTGTTACTTTAAAGTATCTGCATTTGCTCACCCGACCTCACCAATCCTCTCAGCCCCAAGAGTGTCCAGCCTTATGTCTCATCCAGCTGTGGGTCTAGATATGGTCAATCCAGGTTGCATCAGAGAACCTGAACGGATTTTGTAAGAATTTCTCTCTCTTTCACTGTCTTTGCTTTGTGGGTTTTTTAAAGTAATGTATGTTTAGAATGGGGTTTGGCTGCTTTTCCCTGCTGTGTTTATGCCGCTTTACACCCTCTTGATTCACTTGCAGAGAGATATCGATACATAGGTTTTCAGATTCATACTAATCAGATATAATCTTGTGCGGTGACTAGGGGGTGTTGAGTCCAGTTCACTGAGCAGGGAGTAGGCCTTGTCTATTACATATTTGGCTTATGGAGCGGTGTCTGAGCTAATTTCAAACCCTTGTTTTATGCATCACCCCACCTCACCTTTCCGGTTAAGCAGCCATAGTGTGTCTTCTAAAGGTGTGCCTCCGTTCTGTTTTGTAATTCAGTTCAAGTTTAGCGATTTTGACATTCCCTCTATAAGCGATATCTTAGGATAAGTGCCTTTTTCTGTGTGACTTATTTCACTTAGAATCATCGTACCTAAATCCACTCATCATGCTGCTAACTAGCCTTATGACATTGATTTCATGGCTGAGTGATATTCCATTGTGCCAAGTACCACCATTTGTTTATCCATTTTTTTCTTTCCTGGGATATTGAAGGTGTACCGAAGCGGAGGTTCTTGGAAACAGAGCAGCCGTAAAGTTTGGGGTGCCTGTGTCTTGTTGATTTTTAGTTTTCCCAATTTATACGCCCATGAGTGGAAGTGCCCTATGCTCTCTACACTGTGTTTATTACTTGTTTCAGGACACACCGTACTCTTCTCCAGAGTGCCTGTTGGCAATTTACATCCCGCCCATCAGCGTAGCAAGGCTCCCATGTCTCCATGGCCTGTCCTGCTTTTCTGGTTTTTACAGTTTGTTCAGCATGGCCGTTTTGACCGAGGGCAAGCGAGACTTCTTTGTAGCGCTGATTTGCCCTTCCGGCTTGCTTGGTTGGCCAAAAAGGGCGTATGCGTTTTTTCCTGAATATATTCAGGAAAAAACGCATACGCCCTTTTTGGCCAAGGGCATCATTGTCAACGTTTTGCCGCTTTTCATGTGCTTTAAAGGCGAGTCGAATCTACCTCCTGAAATCTGTTTCCTGCAAATCTGCCTTGCTTTCAAATCCTCTTCGTTGCCTTCCCTCAATATATTTGTGGACGAGAGTTCTCATTTATAACTCTGCACGTTTGTGAATTGCAGTGCCCCTGAGCTCCATTTGTCTCCTCGCTTTTTTGGGAGCTGGCCGCAAAAGCGCAGGATTGCTTCAGGCCCTATTTTGGTTCTGGGGGGCAGGCTGAGCCTGTGGTTCATTCTTCTTCCTGATGGGAAAATGGAGTGACCTACGCCTGTCCCAACACCTAGGGCTCGTCTCTCGTTGGTTCCGCGTCTTCCCGTTCATCCTCAGGACAAATTGCAACCTGTAAAATCAGGAGGTTAAAGGTGCTGATTCTCCAAGTAGGGAGATGGTTGGTCAAGCAGCTGGAATGGCGAACCCGAGCACAAGGAGAGGAGAAATGAGGTGCGTTTTAGAAACCTTTCCCGATCTCATGGCATACCATCTTCTGGGTTTCCCATGCGTGTTTTGATGTAGGAAGATGCCCTTGTACCTGGAGATTTGAGACCCATGGGGTGTGTTCCCCGCAGTTTTACTTTAAAGTATCTGCGTTTGCTCACCCAACCTCACCAATCCTCTCAGCCCCAAGAGTGTCCATCCTTATGTCTCATCCAGCTGTGGGTCTAGATATGGTCAATCCAGGTTGCATCAGAGACCCTGAACGGATTTTGTAAGAATTTCTCTCTCTTTCACTGTCTTTGTTTTGTGGGTTTTTTAAAGTAATTTATGTTTAGAATCGGGCTTGGCTGCTTTTCCCTGATGTGTTGAAGCCGCTTTACACCCTCTTGATTCACTCGGAGAGAGATATCGATACATAGGTTTTCAGATTCTTACTACTCAGATATATTCTTGTGTGGTGACTAGGGTGTGTTGAGTCCAGTTCACTGAGCAGGGAGTAGGCCTTGTCTATTACATATTTGGCTTATGGAGCGGTCTCTGAGCTAATTTCAAACCCTTGTTTTATGCATCACCCCACCTCACCTTTCCGGTTAAGCAGCCATAGTGTGTCTTCTAAAGGTGTGCCTCTGTTCTGTTTTGTAATTCAGTTCAAGTGTAGCGATTTTGACATTCCCTCTATAAGCGATATCTTAGGATAAGTGCATTTTTCTGTGTGACTTATTTCACTTAGAATCATCGTACCTAAATGCACTCATCATGCTGCTAACTAGCCTTATGACATTGATTTCATGGCTGAGTGATATTCCATTGTGCCAAGTACCACCATTTCTTTATCCATTTTTCTCTTTCCTGGGATATTGAAGGTGTACCGAAGTGGAGGTTCTTGGAAACAGAGCAGCCGTAAAGTTTGGGGTGCCTGTGTCTTGTTGATTTTTAGTTTTCCCAATTTATACGCCCATGAGTGGAAGTGCCCTATGCTCTCTACGCTGTGTTTATTACTTGTTTCAGGACACACCGTACACTTCTCCAGAGTGCCTGTTGGCAATTTACATCCCGCCCATCGGCGTAGCAAGGCTCCCATGTCTCCATGGCCTGTCCTGCTTTTCTGGTTTTTACACTTTGTTCAGCATGGCCCTTTTGACCGAGGGCAAGCGAGACTTCTTTGTAGCGCTGATTTGCCCTTCCGGCTTGCTTGGTTGGCCAAAAAGGGCGTATGCGTTTTTTCCTGAATATATTCAGTAAAAAACGCATACGCCCTTTTTGGCCAAGGGCCTCATTGTCAACGTTTTGCCGCTTTTCATGTGCTTTACAGGCGAGTCGAATCTACATCCTGAAATCTGTTTCCTGAAAATCTGCCTTGCTTTCAAATCCTCTTCGTTGCCTTCCCTCAATATATTTGTGGACGAGAGTTCTCATTGATAACTCTGCACGTTTGTGAATTGCAGTGCCCCTGAGCTCCATTTGTCTCCTCGCTTTTTTGGGAGATGGCCGCAAAAGCGCAGGATTGCTTCAGGCCCTATTCGGCTTCCAGGGGGCCGCCGGAGCCTGTGGTTCATTCTTCTTCCTGATGGGAAAATGGAGTGACCTCTGGCTGTACCAACACCTAGGGCTAGTCTCTCGTTGGTTGCCCGTCTTCCCGTTCATCCTCAGGACAAATTGCAACCTGTACGAAACAGGAGGTTAAAGGTGCTGATTCTCCAAGTAGGGAGATGGTTAGTCAAGCGGCTGGAATGGCGAACCCGAGAACAAGGAGAGGAGAAATGAGGTGCGTTTTAGAAGCCTTTCCCGATCTCACGGCATACCATCTTCTGGGTTTCCCATGCATGTTTTGATGTAGGAAGATGCCCTTGTACCTGGAGATTTGAGACCCAGGGTGTGGGTACCCCGCAGTGTTACTTTAAAGTATCTGCATTTGGTCACCCAACCTCACCAATCCTCTGAGCCCCAAGAGTGTCCAGCCTTATGTTTAATCCAGCTGTGGGTCTAGATATGGTCAATCCAGGTTGCATCAGAGACCCTGAACTGATTTTGTAAGAATTTCTCTCTCTTTCACTGTTTTTTTTGTGTGGGTTTTTTAAAGTAATTTATGTTTAGAATGGGGCTTGGCTGCTTTTCTCTGCTGTGTTTATGCCGCTTTACACCCTCTTGATTCACTTGCAGAGAGATATCGATACATAGGTTTTCAGATTCTTACTACTCAGATATATTCTTGTGCGGTGACTAGGGGGTGTTGAGTCCAGTTCACTGAGCAGGGAGTAGGCCTTGTCTATTACATATTTGGCCTATGGAGAGGTCTCTGAGCTAATTTCAAACCCTTGTTTTATGCATCACCCCACCTCACCTTTCCCGTTAAGCAGCCATAGTATGTCTTCTAAAGGTGTGACTCTGTTCTGTTTTGTAATTCAGTTCAAGTGTAGCGATTTTGACATTCCCTCTATAAGCGATATCTTAGGATAAGTGTCTTTTTCTGTGTGACTTATTTCACTTAGAATCATCGTCACTAAATCCACTCATCATGCTGCTAACTCGCCTTATGACATTGATTTCATGGCTGAGTGATATTCCATTGGGCCAAGTACCACTATTTCTTTATCCATTTTTCTCTTTCCTGGGATATTGAAGGTGTACTGAAGTGGAGGTTCTTGGAAACAGAGCACCCGTAAAGTTTGGGGTGCCTGTGTCTTGTTGATTTTTAGTTTTCCCAATTTATACGCCCATGAGTGGAAGTGCCCTATGCTCTCTAAGCTGTGTTTATTACTTGTTTCAGGACACACCGTACAATTTTCCAGAGTGCCTGTTGGCAATTTACATCCCGCCCATCAGCGTAGCAAGGCTCCCATGTCTCCATGGCCTGTCCTGCTTTTCTGGTTTTTACACTTTCTTCAGCATGGCCCTTTTGACCGAGGGCAAGTGAGACTTCTTTGTAGCGCTGATTTGCCCTTCCGGCTTGCATGGTTGGCCAAAAAGGGCATATGCGTTTTTTCCTGAATATATTCAGGAAAAAACGCATACGCCCCTTTTGGCCCTGGGCATCATTGTAAACGTTTTTCCGATTTTCATGTGCTTTAAAGGTGAGTCGAATCTACCTCCTGAAATCTGTTTCCTGCAAATCTGCCTTGCTTTCAAATCCTCTTCGTTGCCTTCCCTCAATATATTTGTGGACGAGAGTTATCATTTATAACTCTGCACGTTTGTGAATTGCAGTGCCCCTGAGCTCCATTTGTCTACTCGCATTTTTGGGAGCTGGCAGCAAAAGCGCAGGATTGCTTCAGGCCCTATTCGGCTTCCAGGGGGCCGCCGGAGGCTGTGGTTCATTCTTCTTCCTGATGGGAAAATGGAGTGACCTCTGGCTGTACCAACACCTAGGGCTAGTCTCTCGTTGGTTGCCCGTCTTCCCGTTCATCCTCAGGACAAATTGCAACCTGTACGAAACAGGAGGTTAAAGGTGCTGATTCTCCAAGTAGGGAGATGGTTAGTCAAGCGGCTGGAATGGCGAACCCGAGAACAAGGAGAGGAGAAATGAGGTGCGTTTTAGAAGCCTTTCCCGATCTCACGGCATACCATCTTCTGGGTTTCCCATGCATGTTTTGATGGAGGAAGATGCCCTTGTACCTGGAGATTTGAGACCCATGGTGTGGGTACCCCGCAGTGTTACTTTAAAGTATCTGCATTTGGTCACCCAACCTCACCAATCCTCTGAGCCCCAAGAGTGTCCAGCCTTATGTTTAATCCAGCTGTGGGTCTAGATATGGTCAATCCAGGTTGCATCAGAGACCCTGAACTGATTTTGTAAGAATTTCTCTCTCTTTCACTGTTTTTTTTGTGTGGGTTTTTTAAAGTAATTTATGTTTAGAATGGGGCTTGGCTGCTTTTCTCTGCTGTGTTTATGCCGCTTTACACCCTCTTGATTCACTTGCAGAGAGATATCGATACATAGGTTTTCAGATTCTTACTACTCAGATATATTCTTGTGCGGTGACTTGGGGGTGTTGAGTCCAGTTCACTGAGCAGGGAGTAGGCCTTGTCTATTACATATTTGGCCTATGGAGAGGTCTCTGAGCTAATTTCAAACCCTTGTTTTATGCATCACCCCACCTCACCTTTCCCGTTAAGCAGCCATAGTATGTCTTCTAAAGGTGTGACTCTGTTCTGTTTTGTAATTCAGTTCAAGTGTAGCGATTTTGACATTCCCTCTATAAGCGATATCTTAGGATAAGTGTCTTTTTCTGTGTGACTTATTTCACTTAGAATCATCTTACCTAAATCCACTCATCATGCTGCTAACTAGCCTTATGACATTGATTTCATGGCTGAGTGATATTCCATTGGGCCAAGTACCACCATTTCTTTATCCATTTTTCTCTTTCTGGGATATTGAAGGTGTACCGAAGTGGAGGTTCTTGGAAACAGAGCAGCCGTAAAGGTTGGGGTGCCTGTGTCTTCTTGATTTTTATTTTTCCCAATTTATACGCCCATGAGTGGAAGTGCCCTATGCTCTCTAAGCTGTGTTTATTACTTGTTTCAGGACACACCGTACCCTTCTCCAGAGTGGCTGTTGGCAATTTACAACCTGCCCATCAGCGTAGCAAGGCTCCCATGTCTCCATGGCCTGTCCTGCTTTTCTGGTTTTTACAGTTTGTTCAGCATGGCCCTTTTGACCGAGGGCAAGCGAGAGTTCTTTGTAGTGCTGATTTGCCCTTCCGGCTTGCTTGGTTGGCCAAAAAGGGCGTATGCGTTTTTTCCTGAATATATTCAGGAAAAAACGCATACGCCCTTTTTGGCCAAGGGCATCATTGTCAACGTTTTGCCGCTTTTCATGTGCTTTAAAGGCGAGTCGAATCTACCTCCTGAAATCTGTTTCCTGCAAATCTGCCTTGCTTTCAAATCCTCTTCGTTTCCTTCCCTCAATATATTTGTGGATGAGAGATCTCATTTATAACTCTGCACGTTTGTGAATTGCAGTGCCCCTGAGCTCCATTTGTCTCCTCGCTGTTTTGGGAGCTGGCCACAAAAGCGCAGGATTGCTTCAGGCCCTATTTTGGTTCTGGGGGGCAGGCTGAGCCTGTGGTTCATTCTTCTTCCTGATGGGAAAATGGAGTGACATGTGCCTGTCCCAACACCTAGGGCTAGTCTCTCGTTGGTTCCCCGTCTTCCCGTTCATCCTCATGACAAAATGCAACCTATACGAAACAGGAGGTTAAAGGTGCTGATTCTCCAAGTAGGGAGATGGTTAGTCAAGCGGCTGGAATGGCGAACCCGAGCACAAGGAGAGGAGAAATGAGGTGCGTTTTAGAAACTTTTCCCGATCTCATGGCATACCATCTTCTGGGTTTCCCATGCATGTTTTGATGTAGGAAGATGCCCTTGTACCTGGAGATTTGAGACCCATGGGGTGGGTACACCGCAGTATTACTTTAAAGTATCTGCATTTGCTCACCCAACCTCACCAATCCTCTCAGCCGCAAGAGTGTCCAGCCTTATGTCTCATCCAGCTGTGGGTCTAAATATGGTCAATCCAGGTTGCATCAGAGACCCTGAACGGATTTTGTAAGAATTTCTCTCTCTTTCACTGTCTTTGTTTTGTGGGTTTTTTAAAGTAATTTATGTTTAGAATCGGGCTTGGCTGCTTTTCCCTGCTGTGTTGATGCCGCTTTACACCCTCTTGATTCACTTGCAGAGAGATATCGATACATAGGTTTTCAGATTCATACTAGTCAGATATATTCTTGTGCGGTGACTAGGGGGTGTTGAGTCCAGTTCACTGAGCAGGGAGTAGGCCTTGTCTATTACATATTTGGCTTATGGAGCGGTGTCTCAGCTAATTTCAAACCCTTGTTTTATGCATCACCCCACCTCACTTTTCCAGTTAAGCAGCCATAGTGTGTCTTCTAAAGGTGTGACTCTGTTCTGTTTGTAATTCAGTTCAAGTGTAGCGATTTTGACATTCCCTCTATAAGCGATATCTTAGGATAAGTGCCTTTTTCTGTGTGACTTATTTCACTTAGAATCATCGTACCTAAATCCACTCATCATGCTGCTAACTAGCCTTATGACATTGATTTCATGGCTTAGTGATATTGCATTGTGCCAACTACCACCATTTCTTTATCCATTTTTCTCTTTCCTGGGATATTGAAGGTGTACCGAAGTGGAGGTTCTTGGCAACAGAGCAGCCGTAAACTTTAGGGTGCCTGTGTCTTGTTGATTTTTAGTTTTCCCAATTTATACGCCCATGAGTGGAATTGCCCTATGCTCTCTACGCTGTGTTTATTACTTGTTTCAGGACACACCGTACTCTTCTCCAGAGTGCCTGTTGGCAATTTACATCCCGCCCATCAGCGTAGCAAGGCTCCCATGTCTCCATGGCCTGTCCTGCTTTTCTGGTTTTTACAGTTTTTTCAGCATGGCCCTTTTGACCGAGGGCAAGCGAGACTTCTTTGTAGCGCTGATTTGCCCTTCCGGCTTGCTTGGTTGGCCAAAAAGGGCGTATGCGTTTTTTCCTGAATATATTCAGGAAAAAACGCATACGCCCTTTTTGGCCAAGGGCATCATTGTCAACGTTTTGTCACTTTTCATGTGCTTTAAAGGCGAGTCGAATCTACCTCCTGAAATCTGTTTCCTGCAAATCTGCCTTGCTTTCAAATCCTCTTCGTTGCCTTCCCTCAATATATTTGTGGACGAGAGTTCTCATTTATAACTCTGCACGTTTGTGAATTGCAGTGCCCCTGAGCTCCATTTGTCTCCTCGCTTTTTTGGGAGCTGGCCACAAAAGCGCAGGATTGCTTCAGGCCCTATTTTGGTTTTGGGGGGCAGGCTGAGCGTGTGGTTCATTCTTCTTCCTGATGGGAAAATGGAGTGACCTGTGCCGGTCCCAACACCTAGGGCTAGTCTCTCGTTGGTTCCCCGTCTTCCCGTTCATCCTCAGGACAAACTGCAACCTGTACGAAACAGGAGGTTAAAGGTGCTGATTCTCCAAGTGGGGAGATGGTTAGTCAAGCGGCTGGAATGGCGAACCCGAGCACAAGGAGAGGAGAAATGAGGTGCGTTTTAGAAACTTTTCCCGATCTCATGGCATACCATCTTCTGGGTTTCCCATGCATGTTTTGATGTAGGAAGATGCCCTTGTACCTGGAGATTTGAGACCCATGGGGTGGGTACACCGCAGTATTACTTTAAAGTATCTGCATTTGCTCACCCAACCTCACCAATCCTCTCAGCCGCAAGAGTGTGCAGCCTTATATCTCATCCAGCTGTGGGTCTAGATATGGTCAATCCAGGTTGCATCAGAGACCCTGAACGGATTTTGTAAGAATTTCTCTCTCTTTCACTGTCTTTGTTTTGTGGGTTTTTTAAAGTAATTTATGTTTAGAATCGGGCTTGGCTGCTTTTCCCTGCTGTGTTGATGCCGCTTTACACCCTCTTGATTCACTTGCAGAGAGATATCGATACATAGGTTTTCAGATTCATACTAGTCAGATATATTCTTGTGCGGTGACTAGGGGGTGTTGAGTCCAGTTCACTGAGCAGGGAGTAGGCCTTTTCTATTACATATTTGGCTTATGGAGCGGTGTCTGAGCTAATTTCAAACCCTTGTTTTATACATCACCCCACCTCACCTTTCCAGTTAAGCAGCCATAGTGTGTCTTCTAAAGGTGTGACTCTGTTCTGTTTGTAATTCAGTTCAAGTGTAGCGATTTTGACATTCCCTCTATAAGCGATATCTTAGGATAAGTGCCTTTTTCTGTGTGACTTATTTCACTTAGAATCATCGTACCTAAATCCACTCATCATGCTGCTAACTAGCCTTATGACATTGATTTCATGGCTGAGTGACATTCCATTGTGCCAAGTACCACCATATGTTTATCCATTTTTCTCTTTCCTGGGATATTGAAGGTGTACCGAAGTGGAGGTTCTTGGAAACAGAGCAGCTGTAAAGTTTGGGGTGCCTGTGTCTTGTTGATTTTTAGTTTTCCCAATTTATACGCCCATGAGTGGAAGTGCCCTATGCTCTCTAAGCTGTGTTTATTACTTGTTTCAGGACACACCGTACACTTCTCCAGAGTGACTGTTGGCAATTTACATCCCGCCCATCAGCGTAGCAAGTCTCGCATGTCTCCATGGCCTGTCCTGCTTTTCTGGTTTTTACACTTTTTTCAGCATGGCCCTTTTGACCGAGGGCAAGCGAGACTTCTTTGTAGCGCTGATTTGCCCTTCTGGCTTGCTTGGTTGGCCAAAAACGGCGTATGCGTTTTTTCCTGAATATATTCAGGAAAAACCGCATACGCCGTTCTTGGCCAAGGGCATCATTGTCAACGTTTTGCCGCTTTTCATGTGCTTTACAGGCGAGTCGAATCTACCTCCTGAAATCTGTTTCCTGCAAATCTGCCTTGCTTTCAAATCCTCTTCGTTGCCTTCCCTCAATATATTTGTGGACGAGAGTTCTCATTTATAACTCTGCACGTTTGTGAATTGCAGTGCCCCTGAGCTCCATTTGTCTCCTCGCTTTTTTGGGAGCTGGCCGCAAAAGCGCAGGATTTCTTCAGGCCCTATTTTGGTTCTGGGGGGCAGGCTGAGCCTGTGGTTCATTCTTCTTCCTGATGGGAAAATGGAGTGACCTGTGCCTGTCCCAACACCTAGGGCTAGTCTCTCGTTGTTTCCCCGTCTTCCCCTTCATCCTCAGGACAAATTGCAACCTGGACGAAAGAGGAGGTTAAAGGTGCTGATTCTCCAAGTAGGGAGATGGTTGGTCAAGCAGCTGGAATGGCGAACCCGAGCACAAGGAGAGGAGAAATGAGGTGCGTTTTAGAAACCTTTCCCGATCTCATGGCATACCATCTTCTGGGTTTCCCATGCATGTTTTGATGTAGGAAGATGCCCTTGTACCTGGAGATTTGAGACCCATGGGGTGTGTTCCCCGCAGTGTTACTTTAAAGTATCTGCATTTGCTCACCCAACCTCACCAATCCTCTCAGCCCCAAGAGTGTCCAGCCTTATGTCTCATCCAGCTGTGGGTCTAGATATGGTCAATCCAGGTTGCATCAGAGACCCTGAACGGATTTTGTAAGAATTTCTCTCTCTTCACTGTCTTTGTTTTGTGGGTTTTTTAAAGTAATTTATGTTTAGAATCAGGCTTGGGTGCTTTTCCCTGCTGTGTTGATGCCGCTTTACACCGTCTTGATTCACTTGCAGAGAGATATCGATACATAGGTTTTCAGATTCTTACTACTCAGATATATTCTTGTGTGGTGACTAGGGTGTGTTGAGTCCAGTTCACTGAGCAGGGAGTAGGCCTTGTCTATTACATATTTGGCTTATGGAGCGGTCTCTGAGCTAATTTCAAACCCTTGTTTTATGCATCACCCCACCTCACCTTTCCCGTTAAGCAGCCATAGTGTGTCTTCTAAAGGTGTGACTCTGTTCTGTTTTGTAATTCAGTTCAAGTGTAGCGATTTTGACATTCCCTCTATAAGCGATATCTTAGGATAAGTGTCTTTTTCTGTGTGACTTATTTCACTTAGAATCATCGTCGCTAAATCCACTCATCATGCTGCTAACTAGCCTTATGACATTGATTTCATGGCTGAGTGACATTCCATTGTGCCAAGTACCACCATTTGTTTATCCATTTTTCTCTTTCCTGGGATATTGAAGGTGTACCGAAGTGGAGGTTCTTGGAAACAGAGCAGCTGTAAATTTTGGGGTGCCTGTGTCTTGTTGATTTTTAGTTTTCCCAATTTATACGCCCATGAGTGGAAGTGCCCTATGCTCTCTAAGCTGTGTTTATTACTTGTTTCAGGACACACCGTACACTTCTCCAGAGTGCCTGTTGGCAATTTACATCCCGCCCATCAGCGTAGCAAGGCTCGCATGTCTCCATGGCCTGTCCTGCTTTTCTGGTTTTTACACTTTTTTCAGCATGGCCCTTTTGACCGAGGGCAAGCGAGACTTCTTTGTAGCGCTGATTTGCCCTTCCGGTTTGCTTGGTTGGCCAAAAAGGGCGTATGCGTTTTTTCCTGAATATATTCAGGAAAAAACGCATACGCCCTTTTTGGCCAAGGGCATCATTGTCAACGTTTTGCCGCTTTTCATGTGCTTTAAAGGCGAGCCGAATCTACCTCCTGAAATCTGTTTCCTGAAAATCTGCCTTACTTTCAAATCCTCTTCGTTGCCTTCCCTCAATATATTTGTGGACGAGAGTTCTCATTTATAACTCTGCACGTTTGTGAATTGCAGTGCCCCTGAGCTCCATTTGTCTCCTCGCTTTTATGGGAGCTGGCCGCAAAAGCGCAGGATTGCTTCAGGCCCTATTTTGGTTCTGGGGGGCAGGCTGAGCCTGTGGATCATTCTTCTTCCTGATGGAAAAATGGAGTGACCTGTGCCTGTCCCAACACCTAGGGCTAGTCTCTCGTTGGTTGCCCGTCTTCCCGTTCATCCTCAGGAAAATTGCAACCTGGACGATACAGGAGTTTAAAGATGCTGATTCTCCAGGTAGGGAGATGGTGAATCAAGCGGCTGGAATGGGGAACCGGAGCACAAGGAGAGGAGAAATGAGGTGCGATTTAGAAACCTTTCCCGATCTCACGGCATACCATCTTCTGGGTTTCACATGCATGTTTGGATGTAGGAAGATGCCCTTGTACCTGGAGATTTGAGACCCATGGGGTGTGTTCCCCGCAGTGTTACTTTAAAGTATCTGCATTTGCTCACCCAACCTCACCAATCCTCTCAGCCCCAAGAGTGTCCAGCCTTATGTCTCATCCAGCTGTGGGTCTAGATATGGTCAATCCAGGTTGCATCAGAGACCCTGAACGGATTTTGTAAGAATTTCTCTCTCTTCACTGTCTTTGTTTTGTGGGTTTTTTAAAGTAATTTATGTTTAGAATCAGGCTTGGGTGCTTTTCCCTGCTGTGTTGATGCCGCTTTACACCGTCTTGATTCACTTGCAGAGAGATATCGATACATAGGTTTTCAGATTCTTACTACTCAGATATATTCTTGTGTGGTGACTAGGGTGTGTTGAGTCCAGTTCACTGAGCAGGGAGTAGGCCTTGTCTATTACATATTTGGCTTATGGAGCGGTCTCTGAGCTAATTTCAAACCCTTGTTTTATGCATCACCCCACCTCACCTTTCCCGTTAAGCAGCCATAGTGTGTCTTCTAAAGGTGTGACTCTGTTCTGTTTTGTAATTCAGTTCAAGTGTAGCGATTTTGACATTCCCTCTATAAGCGATATCTTAGGATAAGTGTCTTTTTCTGTGTGACTTATTTCACTTAGAATCATCGTCGCTAAATCCACTCATCATGCTGCTAACTAGCCTTATGACATTGATTTCATGGCTGAGTGACATTCCATTGTGCCAAGTACCACCATTTGTTTATCCATTTTTCTCTTTCCTGGGATATTGAAGGTGTACCGAAGTGGAGGTTCTTGGAAACAGAGCAGCTGTAAATTTTGGGGTGCCTGTGTCTTGTTGATTTTTAGTTTTCCCAATTTATACGCCCATGAGTGGAAGTGCCCTATGCTCTCTAAGCTGTGTTTATTACTTGTTTCAGGACACACCGTACACTTCTCCAGAGTGCCTGTTGGCAATTTACATCCCGCCCATCAGCGTAGCAAGGCTCGCATGTCTCCATGGCCTGTCCTGCTTTTCTGGTTTTTACACTTTTTTCAGCATGGCCCTTTTGACCGAGGGCAAGCGAGACTTCTTTGTAGCGCTGATTTGCCCTTCCGGTTTGCTTGGTTGGCCAAAAAGGGCGTATGCGTTTTTTCCTGAATATATTCAGGAAAAAACGCATACGCCCTTTTTGGCCAAGGGCATCATTGTCAACGTTTTGCCGCTTTTCATGTGCTTTAAAGGCGAGCCGAATCTACCTCCTGAAATCTGTTTCCTGAAAATCTGCCTTACTTTCAAATCCTCTTCGTTGCCTTCCCTCAATATATTTGTGGACGAGAGTTCTCATTTATAACTCTGCACGTTTGTGAATTGCAGTGCCCCTGAGCTCCATTTGTCTCCTCGCTTTTATGGGAGCTGGCCGCAAAAGCGCAGGATTGCTTCAGGCCCTATTTTGGTTCTGGGGGGCAGGCTGAGCCTGTGGATCATTCTTCTTCCTGATGGAAAAATGGAGTGACCTGTGCCTGTCCCAACACCTAGGGCTAGTCTCTCGTTGGTTGCCCGTCTTCCCGTTCATCCTCAGGAAAATTGCAACCTGGACGATACAGGAGTTTAAAGATGCTGATTCTCCAGGTAGGGAGATGGTGAATCAAGCGGCTGGAATGGGGAACCGGAGCACAAGGAGAGGAGAAATGAGGTGCGATTTAGAAACCTTTCCCGATCTCACGGCATACCATCTTCTGGGTTTCACATGCATGTTTGGATGTAGGAAGATGCCCTTGTACCTGGAGATTTGAGACCCATGGGGTGGGTACCCCGCGGTATTACTTTAAAGTATCTGCGTTTGCTCACCCAACCTCACCAATCCTCTCAGCCCCAAGAATGTCCAGCCTTATGTCTCATCCAGCTGTGGGTCTAGATATGGTCAATCCAGGTTGCATCAGAGACCCTGAACGGATTTTGTAAGAATTTCTCTGTCTTTCACTGTCTTTGCTTTGTGGCTTTTTTAAAGTAATGTATGTTTAGAATGGGCTTTGGCTGCTTTTCCCTGCTGCGTTTATGCCGCTTTACACCCTCTTGATTCACTTGCAGAGAGATATCAATACACAGGTTTTCAGATTCATACTAGTCAGATATATTCTTGTGCGGTGACTAGGGGGTGTTGAGTCCAGTTCACTGAGCAGGGAGTAGGCCTTGTCTATTACATATTTGGCTTATGGAGCGGTGTCTGAGCTAATTTCAAACACTTGTTTTATGCATCACCCCACCTCACCTTTCCGGTTAAGCAGCCATAGTGTGTCTTCTAAAGGTGTGCCTCTGTTCTGTTTTGTAATTCAGTTCAAGTGTAGCGATTTTGACATTCCCCCTATAAGCGATATCTTAGGATACGTGCCTTTTTCTGTGTGACTTATTTCACTTAGAATCATCGTACCTAAATCCACTCATCATGCTGCTAAGTAGCCTTATGACATTGATTTCATGGCTGAGTGATATTCCATTGTGCCAAGTACCACCATTTGTTTATCCATTTTTCTCTTTCCTGGGATATTGAAGGTGTACCGAAGCGGAGGTTCCTGGCAACAGAACAGCCGTAAAGTTTGGGGTGCCTGTGTCTTGTTGATTTTTAGTTTTCCCAATTTATACGCCCATGAGTGGAAGTGCCCTATGCTCTCTACGCTGTGTTTATTACTTGTTTCAGGACACACCGTACACTTCTCCAGAGTGCCTGTTGGCAATTTACATCCCGCCCATCAGCGTAGCAAGGCTCCCATGTCTCCATGGCCTGTCGTGCTTTTCTGGTTTTTACACTTTCTTCATCATGGCCCTTTTGACCTAGGGAAAGCGAGACTTCTTGTAGCGCTGATTTGCCCTTCCGGCTTGCTTGGTTGGCCAAAAAGGGCGTATGCGTTTTTTCCTGAATATATTCAGGAAAAAACGCATACGCCCTTTTTGGCCAAGGGCCTCATTGTCAACGTTTTGCCGCTTTTCATATGCTTTAAAGGCGAGTCGAATCTACCTCCTGAAATCTGTTTCCTGCAAATCTGCCTTGCTTTCAAATCCTCTTCGTTGCCTTCCCTCAATATATTTGTGGACGAGAGTTCTCATTTATAACTCTGCACTTTTGTGAATTGCAGTGCCCCTGAGCTCCATTTGTCTCCTCGCTTTTTTGGGAGCTGGCCGCAAAAGCGCAGGATTGCTTCAGGCCCTATTTTGGTTCTGGGGGGCAGGCTGAGCCTGTGGTTCATTCTTCTTCCTGATGGGAAAATGGAGTGACCTGTGCCTGTCCCAACACCTAGGGCTAGTCTCTCGTTGTTTCCCCGTCTTCCCCTTCATCCTCAGGACAAATTGCAACCTGGACGAATCAGGAGGTTAAAGGTGCTGATTCTCCAATTAGGGAGATGGTTAGTCAAGTGGCTGGAATGGCGAACTTGTGCACAAGGAGAGGAGAAATGAGGTGCATTTTAGAAACGTTTCCCGATCTCATGGCATACCATCTTCTGGGTTTCCCATGCATGTTTTGATGTAGGAAGATTCCCTTGTACCTGGAGATTTGAGACCCATGGGGTGGGTACCCCGCGGTGTTACTTTAAAGTATCTGCATTTGCTCACCCGACCTCACCAATCCTCTCAGCCCCAAGAGTGTCCAGCCTTATGTCTCATCCAGCTGTGGGTCTAGATATGGTCAATCCAGGTTGCATCAGAGAACCTGAACGGATTTTGTAAGAATTTCTCTCTCTTTCACTGTCTTTGCTTTGTGGGTTTTTTAAAGTAATGTATGTTTAGAATGGGGTTTGGTTGCTTTTCCCTGCTGTGTTTATGCCGCTTTACACCCTCTTGATTCACTTGCAGAGAGATATCGATACATAGGTTTTCAGATTCATACTAATCAGATATAATCTTGTGCGGTGACTAGGGGGTGTTGAGTCCAGTTAACTGAGCAGGGAGTAGGCCTTGTCTATTACATATTTGGCTTATGGAGCGGTGTCTGAGCTAATTTCAAACCCTTGTTTTATGCATCACCCCACCTCACCTTTCCGGTTAAGCAGCCATAGTGTGTCTTCTAAAGGTGTGCCTCTGTTCTGTTTTGTAATTCAGTTCAAGTTTAGCGATTTTGACATTCCCTCTATAAGCGATATCTTAGGATAAGTGCCTTTTTCTGTGTGACTTATTTCACTTAGAATCATCGTACCTAAATCCACTCATCATGCTGCTAACTATCCTTATGACATTGATTTCATGGCTGAGTGATGTTCCATTGTGCCAAGTACCAGCATTTCTTTATCCATTTTTCTCTTTCCTGGGATATTGAAGGTGTACCGAAGCGGAGGTTCTTGGCAACAGAGCAGCCGTAAAGTTTGGGGTGCCTGTGTCTTGTTGATTTTTAGTTTTCCCAATTTATACGCCCATGAGTGGAAGTGCCCTATGCTCTCTACACTGTGTTTATTACTTGTTTCAGGACACACCGTACTCTTCTCCAGAGTGCCTGTTGGCAATTTACATCCCGCCCATCAGCGTAGCAAGGCTCCCATGTCTCCATGGCCTGTCCTGCTTTTCTGGTTTTTACAGTTTGTTCAGCATGGCCCTTTTGACCGAGGGCAAGCGAGACTTCTTTGTAGCGCTGATTTGCCCTTCCGGCTTGCTTGGTTGGCCAAAAAGGGCGTATGCGTTTTTTCCTGAATATATTCAGGAAAAAACGCATACGCCCTTTTTGGCCAAGGGCATCATTGTCAACGTTTTGCCGCTTTTCATGTGCTTTAAAGGCGAGTCGAATCTACCTCCTGAAATCTGTTTCCTGCAAATCTGCCTTGCTTTCAAATCCTCTTCGTTGCCTTCCCTCAATATATTTGTGGACGAGAGTTCTCATTTATAACTCTGCACGTTTGTGAATTGTAGTGCCCCTGAGCTCCATTTGTCTCCTCGCTTTTTTGGGAGCTGGCCGCAAAAGCGCAGGATTGCTTCAGGCCCTATTTTGGTTCTGGGGGGCAGGCTGAGCCTGTGGTTCATTCTTCTTCCTGATGGGAAAATGGAGTGACCTACGCCTGTCCCAACACCTAGGGCTCGTCTCTCGTTGGTTCCGCGTCTTCCCGTTCATCCTCAGGACAAATTGCAACCTGTACAATCAGGAGGTTAAAGGTGCTGATTCTCCAAGTAGGGAGATGGTTGGTCAAGCAGCTGGAATGGCGAACCCGAGCACAAGGAGAGGAGAAATGAGGTGCGTTTTAGAAACCTTTCCCGATCTCATGGCATACCATCTTCTGGGTTTCCCATGCATGTTTTGATGTAGGAAGATGCCCTTGTACCTGGAGATTTGAGACCCATGGGGTGTGTTCCCCGCAGTTTTACTTTAAAGTATCTGCGTTTGCTCACCCAACCTCACCAATCCTCTCAGCCCCAAGAGTGTCCAGCCTTATGTCTCATCCAGCTGTGGGTCTAGATATGGTCAATCCAGGTTGCATCAGAGACCCTGAACGGATTTTGTAAGAATTTCTCTCTCTTTCACTGTCTTTGTTTTGTGGGTTTTTTAAAGTAATTTATGTTTAGAATCGGGCTTGGGTGCTTTTCCCTGCTGTGTTGATGCCGCTTTACACCCTCTTGATTCACTTGCAGAGAGATATCGATACATAGGTTTTCAGATTCTTACTACTCAGATATATTCTTGTGTGGTGACTAGGGTGTGTTGAGTCCAGTTCACTGAGCAGGGAGTAGGCCTTGTCTATTACATATTTGGCTTATGGAGCGGTCTCTGAGCTAATTTCGAACCCTTGTTTTATGCATCACCCCACCTCACCTTTCCCGTTAAGCAGCCATAGTGTGTCTTCTAAAGGTGTGACTCTGTTCTGTTTTGTAATTCAGTTCAAGTGTAGCGATTTTAACATTCCCTCTATAAGCGATATCTTAGAATAAGTGTCTTTTTCTGTGTGACTTATTTCACTTAGAATCATCGTCGCTAAATCCACTCATCATGCTGCTAACTAGCCTTATGAAATTTATTTCATGGCTGAGTGACATTCCATTGTGCCAATTACCACCATTTGTTTATCCATTTTTCTCTTTCCTGGGATATTGAAGGTGTACCGAAGTGGAGGTTCTTGGAAACAGAGCAGCTGTAAATTTTGGGGTGCCTGTGTCTTGTTGATTTTTAGTTTTCCCAATTTATACGCCCATGAGTGGAAGTGCCCTATGCTCTCTAAGCTGTGTTTATTACTTGTTTCAGGACACACCGTACACTTCTCCAGAGTGCCTGTTGGCAATTTACATCCCGCCCATCAGTGTAGCAAGGCTCGCATGTCTCCATGGCCTGTCCTGCTTTTCTGGTTTTTACACTTTTCTCAGCATGGCCCTTTTGACCGAGGGCAAGCGAGACTTCTTTGTAGCGCTGATTTGCCCTTCCGGCTTGCTTGGTTGGCCAAAAAGGGCGTATGCGTTTTTTCCTGAATATATTCAGGAAAAAACGCATACGCCCTTTTTGGCCAAGGGCATCATTGTCAACGTTTTGCCGCTTTTCATGTGCTTTACAGGCGAGCCGAATCTACATCCTGAAATCTGTTTCCTGAAAATCTGCCTTACTTTCAAATCCTCTTCGTTGCCTTCCCTCAATATATTTGTGGACGAGAGTTCTCATTTATAACTCTGCACGTTTGTGAATTGCAGTGCCCCTGAGCTCCATTTGTCTCCTCGCTTTTTTGGGAGCTGGCCGCAAAAGCGCAGGATTGCTTCAGGCCCTATTTTGGTTCTGGGGGGCAGGCTGAGCCTGTGGATCATTCTTCTTCCTGATGGAAAAATGGAGTGACCTGTGCCTGTCCCAACACCTAGGGCTAGTCTCTCGTTGGTTGCCCGTCTTCCCGTTCATCCTCAGGAAAATTGCAACCTGGACGATACAGGAGTTTAAAGATGCTGATTCTCCAGGTAGGGAGATGGTGAATCAAGCGGCTGGAATGGGGAACCCGAGCACAAGGAGAGGAGAAATGAGGTGCGATTTAGAAACCTTTCCCGATCTCACGGCATACCATCTTCTGGGTTTCACATGCATGTTTGGATGTAGGAAGATGCCCTTGTACCTGGAGATTTGAGACCCATGGGGTGGGTACCCCGCGGTATTACTTTAAAGTATCTGCGTTTGCTCACCCAACCTCACCAATCCTCTCAGCCCCAGGAATGTCCAGCCTTATGTCTCATCCAGCTGTGGGTCTAGATATGGTCAATCCAGGTTGCATCAGAGACCCTGAACGGATTTTGTAAGAATTTCTCTCTCTTTCACTGTCTTTGCTTTGTGGGTTTTTTAAAGTAATGTATGTTTAGAATGGGGTTTGGCTGCTTTTCCCTGCTGCGTTTATGCCGCTTTACACCCTCTTGATTCACTTGCAGAGAGATATCAATACACAGGTTTTCAGATTCATACTAGTCAGATATATTCTTGTGCGGTGACTAGGGGGTGTTGAGTCCAGTTCACTGAGCAGGGAGTAGGCCTTGTCTATTACATATTTGGCTTATGGAGCGGTGTCTGAGCTAATTTCAAACCCTTGTTTTATGCATCACCCCACCTCACCTTTCCGGTTAAGCAGCCATAGTGTGTCTTCTAAAGGTGTGCCTCTGTTCTGTTTTGTAATTCAGTTCAAGTGTAGCGATTTTGACATTCCCCCTATAAGCGATATCTTAGGATACGTGCCTTTTTCTGTGTGACTTATTTCACTTAGAATCATCGTACCTAAATCCACTCATCATGCTGCTAACTAGCCTTATGACATTGATTTCATGGCTGAGTGATATTCCATTGTGCCAAGTACCACCATTTGTTTATCCATTTTTCTCTTTCCTGGGATATTGAAGGTGTACCGAAGCGGAGGTTCCTGGCAACAGAACAGCCGTAAAGTTTGGGGTGCCTGTGTCTTGTTGATTTTTAGTTTTCCCAATTTATACGCCCATGAGTGGAAGTGCCCTATGCTCTCTACGCTGTGTTTATTACTTGTTTCAGGACACACCGTACACTTCGCCAGAGTGCCTGTTGGCAATTTACATCCCGCCCATCAGCGTAGCAAGGCTCCCATGTCTCCATGGCCTGTCCTGCTTTTCTGGTTTTTACACTTTCTTCAGCATGGCCCTTTTGACCTAGGGAAAGCGAGACTTCTTTGTAGTGCTGATTTGCCCTTCCGGCTTGCTTGGTTGGCCAAAAAGGGCGTATGCGTTTTTTCCTGAATATATTCAGGAAAAAACGCATACGCCCTTTTTGGCCAAGGGCCTCATTGTCAACGTTTTGCCGCTTTTCATGTGCTTTAAAGGCGAGTCGAATCTACCTCCTGAAATCTGTTTCCTGCAAATCTGCCTTGCTTTCAAATCCTCTTCGTTGCCTTCCCTCAATATATTTGTGGACGAGAGTTCTCATTTATAACTCTGCACGTTTGTGAATTGCAGTGCCCCTGAGCTCCATTTGTCTCCTCGCTTTTTTGGGAGATGGCCGCAAAAGCGCAGGATTGCTTCAGGCCCTATTTTGGTTCTGGGGGGCAGGCTGAGCCTGTGGTTCATTCTTCTTCCTGATGGGAAAATGGAGTGACCTGTGCCTGTCCCAACACCTAGGGCTAGTCTCTCGTTGTTTCCCCGTCTTCCCCTTCATCCTCAGGACAAATTGCAACCTGGAAGAAACAGGAGGTTAAAGGTGCTGATTCTCCAATTAGGGAGATGGTTAGTCAAGTGGCTGGAATGGCGAACTTGTGCACAAGGAGAGGAGAAATGAGGTGCGTTTTAGAAACGTTTCCCGATCTCATGGCATACCATCTTCTGGGTTTCCCATGCATGTTTTGATGTAGGAAGATTCCCTTGTACCTGGCGATTTGAGACCCATGGGGTGGGTACCCCGCGGTGTTACTTTAAAGTATCTGCATTTGCTCACCCGACCTCACCAATCCTCTCAGCCCCAAGAGTGTCCAGCCTTATGTCTCATCCAGCTGTGGGTCTAGATATGGTCAATCCAGGTTGCATCAGAGAACCTGAACGGATTTTGTAAGAATTTCTCTCTCTTTCACTGTCTTTGCTTTGTGGGTTTTTTAAAGTAATGTATGTTTAGAATGGGGTTTGGCTGCTTTTCCCTGCTGTGTTTATGCCGCTTTACACCCTCTTGATTCACTTGCAGAGAGATATCGATACATAGGTTTTCAGATTCATACTAATCAGATATAATCTTGTGCGGTGACTAGGGGGTGTTGAGTCCAGTTCACTGAGCAGGGAGTAGGCCTTGTCTATTACATATTTGGCTTATGGAGCGGTGTCTGAGCTAATTTCAAACCCTTGTTTTATGCATCACCCCACCTCACCTTTCCGGTTAAGCAGCCATAGTGTGTCTTCTAAAGGTGTGCCTCCGTTCTGTTTTGTAATTCAGTTCAAGTTTAGCGATTTTGACATTCCCTCTATAAGCGATATCTTAGGATAAGTGCCTTTTTCTGTGTGACTTATTTCACTTAGAATCATCGTACCTAAATCCACTCATCATGCTGCTAACTAGCCTTATGACATTGATTTCATGGCTGAGTGATATTCCATTGTGCCAAGTACCACCATTTGTTTATCCATTTTTTTCTTTCCTGGGATATTGAAGGTGTACCGAAGCGGAGGTTCTTGGAAACAGAGCAGCCGTAAAGTTTGGGGTGCCTGTGTCTTGTTGATTTTTAGTTTTCCCAATTTATACGCCCATGAGTGGAAGTGCCCTATGCTCTCTACACTGTGTTTATTACTTGTTTCAGGACACACCGTACTCTTCTCCAGAGTGCCTGTTGGCAATTTACATCCCGCCCATCAGCGTAGCAAGGCTCCCATGTCTCCATGGCCTGTCCTGCTTTTCTGGTTTTTACAGTTTGTTCAGCATGGCCGTTTTGACCGAGGGCAAGCGAGACTTCTTTGTAGCGCTGATTTGCCCTTCCGGCTTGCTTGGTTGGCCAAAAAGGGCGTATGCGTTTTTTCCTGAATATATTCAGGAAAAAACGCATACGCCCTTTTTGGCCAAGGGCATCATTGTCAACGTTTTGCCGCTTTTCATGTGCTTTAAAGGCGAGTCGAATCTACCTCCTGAAATCTGTTTCCTGCAAATCTGCCTTGCTTTCAAATCCTCTTCGTTGCCTTCCCTCAATATATTTGTGGACGAGAGTTCTCATTTATAACTCTGCACGTTTGTGAATTGCAGTGCCCCTGAGCTCCATTTGTCTCCTCGCTTTTTTGGGAGCTGGCCGCAAAAGCGCAGGATTGCTTCAGGCCCTATTTTGGTTCTGGGGGGCAGGCTGAGCCTGTGGTTCATTCTTCTTCCTGATGGGAAAATGGAGTGACCTACGCCTGTCCCAACACCTAGGGCTCGTCTCTCGTTGGTTCCGCGTCTTCCCGTTCATCCTCAGGACAAATTGCAACCTGTACAATCAGGAGGTTAAAGGTGCTGATTCTCCAAGTAGGGAGATGGTTGGTCAAGCAGCTGGAATGGCGAACCCGAGCACAAGGAGAGGAGAAATGAGGTGCGTTTTAGAAACCTTTCCCGATCTCATGGCATACCATCTTCTGGGTTTCCCATGCGTGTTTTGATGTAGGAAGATGCCCTTGTACCTGGAGATTTGAGACCCATGGGGTGTGTTCCCCGCAGTTTTACTTTAAAGTATCTGCGTTTGCTCACCCAACCTCACCAATCCTCTCAGCCCCAAGAGTGTCCATCCTTATGTCTCATCCAGCTGTGGGTCTAGATATGGTCAATCCAGGTTGCATCAGAGACCCTGAACGGATTTTGTAAGAATTTCTCTCTCTTTCACTGTCTTTGTTTTGTGGGTTTTTTAAAGTAATTTATGTTTAGAATCGGGCTTGGCTGCTTTTCCCTGATGTGTTGAAGCCGCTTTACACCCTCTTGATTCACTCGGAGAGAGATATCGATACATAGGTTTTCAGATTCTTACTACTCAGATATATTCTTGTGTGGTGACTAGGGTGTGTTGAGTCCAGTTCACTGAGCAGGGAGTAGGCCTTGTCTATTACATATTTGGCTTATGGAGCGGTCTCTGAGCTAATTTCAAACCCTTGTTTTATGCATCACCCCACCTCACCTTTCCGGTTAAGCAGCCATAGTGTGTCTTCTAAAGGTGTGCCTCTGTTCTGTTTTGTAATTCAGTTCAAGTGTAGCGATTTTGACATTCCCTCTATAAGCGATATCTTAGGATAAGTGCATTTTTCTGTGTGACTTATTTCACTTAGAATCATCGTACCTAAATGCACTCATCATGCTGCTAACTAGCCTTATGACATTGATTTCATGGCTGAGTGATATTCCATTGTGCCAAGTACCACCATTTCTTTATCCATTTTTCTCTTTCCTGGGATATTGAAGGTGTACCGAAGTGGAGGTTCTTGGAAACAGAGCAGCCGTAAAGTTTGGGGTGCCTGTGTCTTGTTGATTTTTAGTTTTCCCAATTTATACGCCCATGAGTGGAAGTGCCCTATGCTCTCTACGCTGTGTTTATTACTTGTTTCAGGACACACCGTACACTTCTCCAGAGTGCCTGTTGGCAATTTACATCCCGCCCATCAGCGTAGCAAGGCTCCCATGTCTCCATGGCCTGTCCTGCTTTTCTGGTTTTTACACTTTGTTCAGCATGGCCCTTTTGACCGAGGGCAAGCGAGACTTCTTTGTAGCGCTGATTTGCCCTTCCGGCTTGCTTGGTTGGCCAAAAAGGGCGTATGCGTTTTTTCCTGAATATATTCAGGAAAAAACGCATACGCCCTTTTTGGCCAAGGGCCTCATTGTCAACGTTTTGCCGCTTTTCATGTGCTTTACAGGCGAGTCGAATCTACATCCTGAAATCTGTTTCCTGAAAATCTGCCTTGCTTTCAAATCCTCTTCGTTGCCTTCCCTCAATATATTTGTGGACGAGAGTTCTCATTGATAACTGTGCACGTTTGTGAATTGCAGTGCCCCTGAGCTCCATTTGTCTCCTCGCTTTTTTGGGAGATGGCCGCAAAAGCGCAGGATTGCTTCAGGCCCTATTTTGGTTCTGGGGGGCAGGCTGAGCCTGTGGTTCATTCTTCTTCCTGATGGGAAAATGGAGTGACCTGTGCCTGTCCCAACACCTAGGGCTAGTCTCTCGTTGTTTCCCCGTCTTCCCCTTCATCCTCAGGACAAATTGCAACCTGGACGAAATAGGAGGTTAAAGGTGCTGATTCTCCAATTAGGGAGATGGTTAGTCAAGTGGCTGCAATGGCGAACCGGAGCACAAGGAGAGGAGAAATGAGGTGCGTTTTAGAAACCTTTCCCGATCTCATGGCATACCATCTTCTGGGTTTCCCATGCATGTTTTGATGTAGGAAGATGCCCTTGTACCTGGAGATTTGAGACCCATGGGGTGGTTCCCCACAGTATTACTTTAAAGTATCTGCGTTTGCTCACCCAACCTCACCAATCCTCTCAGCCCCAAGAGTGTCCAGCCTTATGTCTCATCCAGCTGTGGGTCTAGATATGGTGAATCCAGGTTGCATCAGAGACCCTGAACGGATTTTGTAAGAATTTCTCTCTCTTTCACTGTCTTTGTTTTGTGGGTTTTTTAAAGTAATTTATGTTTAGAATCGGGCTTGGCTGCTTTTCCCTGCTGTGTTGATGCCGCTTTACACCCTCTTGATTCACTTGCAGAGAGATATCGATACATAGGTTTTCAGATTCTTACTACTCAGATATATTCTTGTGTGGTGACTAGGGTGTGTTGAGTCCAGTTCACTGAGCAGGGAGTAGGCCTTGTCTATTACATATTTGGCTTATGGAGCGGTCTCTGAGCTAATTTCAAACCCTTGTTTTATGCATCACCCCACCTCACCTTTCCCGTTAAGCAGCCATAGTGTGTCTTCTAAAGGTGTGACTCTGTTCTGTTTTGTAATTCAGTTCAAGTGTAGCGATTTTGACATTCCCTCTATAAGCGATATCTTAGGATAAGTGTCTTTTTCTGTGTGACTTATTTCACTTAGAATCATCGTACCTAAATCCACTCATCATGCTGCTAACTAGCCTTATGACATTGATTTCATGGCTGAGTGATATTCCATTGTGCCAAGTACCACCATTTCTTTATCCACTTTTCTCTTTCCTGGTATATTGAAGGTGTACCGAAGCGGAGGTTCTTGGAAACAGAGCAGCCGTAAACTTTAGGGTGCCTGTGTCTTGTTGATTTTTAGTTTTCCCAATTTATACGCCCATGAGTGGGAGTGCCCTATGCTCTCTAAGCTGTGTTTATTACTTGTTTCAGGACACACCGTACTCTTCTCCAGAGTGCCTGTTGGCAATTTACATCCTGCCCATCAGCGTAGCAAGGCTCCCTTGTCTCCATGGCCTGTCCTGCTTTTCTGGTTTTTACACTTTGTTCAGCATGGCCCTTTTGACCGAGGGCAAGCGAGACTTCTTTGTAGCGCTGATTTGCCCTTCCGGCTTGTTTGGCTGGCCAAAAAGGGCGTATGCGTTTTTTCCTGAATATATTCAGGAAAAAACGCATACGCCCTTTTTGGCCAAGGGCATCATTTTCAACTTTTTGCCACTTTTCATGTGCTTTAAAGGCGAGTCGAATCTACCTCCTGAAATCTGTTTCCTGCAAATCTGCCTTGCTTTCAAATCCTCTTCTTTGCCTTCCCTCAATATATTTGTGGACGAGAGTTCTCATTTATAACTCTGCACGTTTGTGAATTGCAGTGCCCCTGAGCTCCATTTGTCTCCTCGCTTTTTTGGGAGCTGGCCGCAAAAGCGCAGGATTGCTTCAGGCCCTATTTTGGTTCTGGGGGGCAGGCTGAGCCTGTGGTTCATTCTTCTTCCTGATGGGAAAATGGAGTGACCTGTGCCTGTCCCAACACCTAGGGCTAGTCTCTCGTTGTTTCCCCGTCTTCCCCTTCATCCTCAGGACAAATTGCAACCTGTACAATCAGGAGGTTAAAGGTGCTGATTCTCCAAGTAGGGAGATGGTTGGTCAAGCAGCTGGAATGGCGAACGCGAGCACAAGGAGAGGAGAAATGAGGTGCGTTTTAGAAACCTTTCCCGATCTCATGGCATACCATCTTCTGGGTTTCCCATGCATGTTTGGATGTAGGAAGATGCCCTTGTACCTGGAGATTTGAGACCCATGGGGTGGGTACCCCGCGGTATTACTTTAAAGTATCTGCGTTTGCTCACCCAACCTCACCAATCCTCTCAGCCCCAAGAGTGTCCAGCCTTATGTCTCATCCAGCTGTGGGTCTAGATATGGTCAATCCAGGTTGCATCAGAGACCCTGAACAGATTTTGTAAGAATTTCTCTCTCTTTCACTGTCTTTGTTTTGTGGGTTTTTTAAAGTAATTTATGTTTAGAATGGGTCTTGGCTGCTTTTCCCTGCTGTGTTTATGCCGCTTTACACCCTCTTGATTCACTTGCAGAGAGATATCGATACATAGGTTTTCAGATTCTTACTAGTCAGATATATTCTTGAGCGGTGACTAGGGGGTGTTGAGTCCAGTTCACTGAGCAGGGAGTAGGCCTTGTCTATTACATATTTGGCTTATGGAGCGGTCTCTGAGCTAATTTCAAACCCTTGTTTTATGCATCACCCCACCTCACCATTCCCGTTCAGCAGCCATAGTGTGTCTTCTAAAGGTGTGACTCTGTTCTGTTTTGTAATTCAGTTCAAGTGTAGCGATTTTGACATTCCCTCTATAAGCGATATCTTAGGATAAGTGTCTTTTTCTGTGTGACTTATTTCAGTTAGAATCATCGTATCTAAATCCACTCATCATGCTGCTAACTAGCCTTATGACATTGATTTCATGGCTGAGTGATATTCCATTGTGCCAAGTACCACCATTTCTTTATCCATTTTTCACTTTCCTGGGATATTGAAGGTGTACCGAAGCGGAGGTTCTTGGAAACAGAGCAGCCATAAACTTTAGGGTGCCTGTGTCTTGTTGATTTTTAGTTTTCCCAATTTATACGCCCATGAGTGGAAGTGCCCTATGCTCTCTACGCTGTGTTTATTACTTGTTTCAGGACACACCGTACTCTTCTCCAGAGTGCCTGTTGGCAATTTACATCCCGCCCATCAGCATAGCAAGGCTCCCATGTCTCCATGGCCTGTCCTGCTTTTCTGGTGTTTACACTTTGTTCACCATGGCCCTTTTGACCGAGGGCAAGCGAGACTTCTTTGTAGCACTGATTTGCCCTTCCGGCTTGCTTGGTTGGCCAAAAAGGGCGTATGCGTTTTTTCCTGAATATATTCAGGAAAAAACGCATACGCCCTTTTTGGCCAAGGGCCTCATTGTCAACGTTTTGCCGCTTTTCATGTGCTTTAAAGGCGAGTCGAATCTACCTCCTGAAATCTGTTTCCTGCAAATCTGCCTTGCTTTCAAATCCTCTTCGTTGCCTTCCCTCAATATATTTGTGGACAAGAGTTCTCATTTATAACTCTGCACGTTTGTGAATTGCAGTGCCCCTGAGCTCCATTTGTCTCCTCGCTTTTTTGGGAGCTGGCCGCAAAAGCGCAGGATTGCTTCAGGCCCTATTTTGGTTCTGGGGGGCAGGCTGAGCCTGTGGTTCATTCTTCTTCCTGATGGGAAAATGGAGTGACCTGTGCCTGTCCCAACACCTAGGGCTAGTCTCTCGTTGTTTCCCCGTCTTCCCCTTCATCCTCAGGACAAATTGCAACCTGGACGAAACAGGAGGTTAAAGGTGCTGATTCTCCAATTAGGGAGATGGTTAGTCAAGTGGCTGGAATGGCGAACCCGAGCACAAGGAAAGGAGAAATGAGGTGCGTTTTAGAAACCATTCCCGATCTCATGGCATACCATCTTCTGGGTTTTCCATGCATGTTTTGATGTAGGAAGATTCCCTTGTACATGGAGATTTGAGACCCATGGGGTGGGTACCCCGCGGTGTTACTTTAAAGTATCTGCATTTGCTCACCCGACCTCACCAATCCTCTCAGCCCCAAGAGTGTCCAGCCTTATGTCTCATCCAGCTGTGGGTCTAGATATGGTCAATCCAGGTTGCATCAGAGACCCTGAACGGATTTTGTAAGAATTTCTCTCTCTTTCACTGTCTTTGCTTTGTGGGTTTTTTAAAGTAATGTATGTTTAGAATGGGGTTTGGCTGCTTTTCCCTGCTGTGTTTATGCCGCTTTACACCCTCTTGATTCACTTGCAGAGAGATATCGATACATAGGTTTTCAGATTCATACTAATCAGATATAATCTTGTGCGGTGACTAGGGGGTGTTGAGTCAAGTTAACTGAGCAGGGAGTAGGCCTTGTCTATTACATATTTGGCTTATGGAGCGGTGTCTGAGCTAATTTCAAACCCTTGTTTTATGCATCACCCCACCTCACCTTTCCGGTTAAGCAGCCATAGTGTGTCTTCTAAAGGTGTGCCTCTGTTCTGTTTTGTAATTCAGTTCAAGTTTAGCGATTTTGACATTCCCTCTATAAGCGATATCTTAGGATAAGTGCCTTTTTCTGTTTGACTTATTTCACTTAGAATCATCGTACCTAAATCCACTCATCATGCTGCTAACTAGCCTTATGACATTGATTTCATGGCTGAGTGATATTGCATTGTGCCAAGTACCACCATTTCTTTATCCATTTTTCTCTTTCCTGGGATATTGAAGGTGTACCGAAGCGGAGGTTCTTGGCAACAGAGCAGCCGTAAAGTTTAGGGTGCCTGTGTCTTGTTGATTTTTAGTTTTCCCAATTTATACGCCCATGAGTGGAAGTGCCCTATGCTCTCTACGCTGTGTTTATTACTTGTTTCAGGACACACCGTACTCTTCTCCAGAGTGCCTGTTGGCAATTTACATCCCGCCCATCAGCGTAGCAAGGCTCCCATGTCTCCATGGCCTGTCCTGCTTTTCTGGTTTTTACAGTTTGTTCAGCATGGCCCTTTTGACCGAGGGCAAGCGAGACTTCTTTGTAGCGCTGATTTGCCCTTCCGGCTTGCTTGGTTGGCCAAAAAGGGCGTATGCGTTTTTTCCTGAATATATTCAGGAAAAAACGCATACGCCCTTTTTGGCCAAGGGCATCATTGTCAACGTTTTGCCACTTTTCATGTGCTTTAAAGGCGAGTTGAATCTACCTCCTGAAATCTGTTTCCTGCAAATCTGCCTTGCTTTCAAATCCTCTTCGTTGCCTTCCCTCAATATATTTGTGGACGAGAGTTCTCATTGATAACTCTGCACGTTTGTGAATTGCAGTGCCCCTGAGCTCCATTTGTCTCCTCGCTTTTTTGGGAGCTGGCCGCAAAAGCGCAGGATTGCTTCAGGCCCTATTTTGGTTCTGGGGGCAGGCTGAGCCTGTGGTTCATTCTTCTTCCTGATGGGAAAATGGAGTGACCTGTGCCTGTCCCAACACCTAGGGCTAGTCTCTCGTTGTTTCCCCGTCTTCCCCTTCATCCTCAGGACAAATTGCAACCTGGACGAAACAGGAGGTTAAAGGTGCTGATTCTCCAATTAGGGAGATGGTTAGTAAAGCGGCTGGAATGGCGAACTTGTGCACAAGGAGAGGAGAAATGAGGTGCGTTTTAGAAACCTTTCCTGATCTCATGGCATACCATCTTCTGGGTTTCCCATGCATGTTTTGATGTAGGAAGATGCCCTTGTACCTGGAGATTTGAGACCCATGGGGTGTGTTCCCCGCAGTGTTACTTTAAAGTATCTGCGTTTGCTCACCCAACCTCACCAATCCTCTCAGCCCCAAGAGTGTCCAGCCTTATGTCTCATCCAGCTGTGGGTCTAGATATGGTCAATCCAGGTTGCATCAGAGACCCTGAACGGATTTTGTAAGAATTTCTCTCTCTTTCACTGTCTTTGTTTTGTGGGTTTTTTAAAGTAATTTATGTTTAGAATGGGGTTTGGCTGCTTTTCCCTGCTGTGTTGATGCCGCTTTACACCCTCTTGATTCACTTGCAGAGAGATATCGATACATAGGTTTTCAGATTCTTACTACTCAGATATATTCTTGTGTGGTGACTAGGGTGTGTTGAGTCCAGTTCACTGAGCAGGGAGTAGGCCTTGTCTATTACATATTTGGCTTATGGAGCGGTCTCTGAGCTAATTTCAAACCCTTGTTTTATGCATCACCCCACCTCACCTTTCCCGTTAAGCAGCCATAGTGTGTCTTCTAAAGGTGTGCCTCTGTTCTGTTTTGTAATTCAGTTCAAGTGTAGCGATTTTGACATTCCCTCTATAAGCGATATCTTAGGATAAGTGTCTTTTTCTGTGTGACTTATTTCACTTAGAATCATCGTACCTAAATCCACTCATCATGCTGCTAACTAGCCTTATGACATTGATTTCATGGCTGAGTGACATTCCATTGTGCCAATTACCACCATTTGTTTATCCATTTTTCTCTTTCCTGGGATATGGAAGGTGTACCGAAGTGGAGGTTCTTGGAAACAGAGCAGCTGTAAATTTTGGGGTGCCTGTGTCTTGTTGATTTTTAGTTTTCCCAATTTATACGCCCATGAGTGGAAGTGCCCTATGCTCTCTAAGCTGTGTTTATTACTTGTTTCAGGACACACCGTACACTTCTCCAGAGTGCCTGTTGGCAATTTACTTCAGGCCCTATTTTGGTTCTGGGGGGCAGGCTGAGCCTGTGGTTCATTCTTCTTCTTGATGGAAAAATGGAGTGACCTGTGCCTGTCCCAACACCTAGGGCTAGTCTCTCGTTGGTTGCCCGTCTTCCCGTTCATCCTCAGGAAAATTGCAACCTGTACGATACAGGAGTTTAAAGATGCTGATTCTCCAAGTAGGGAGATGGTGAATCAAGCGGCTGGAATGGGGAACCCGAGCGCAAGGAGAGGAGAAATGAGGTGCGTTTTAGAAACCTTTCCCGATCTCACGGCATACCATCTTCTGGGTTTCACATGCATGTTTGGATGTAGGAAGATGCCCTTGTACCTGGAGATTTGAGACCCATGGGGTGGGTACCCCGCGGTATTACTTTAAAGTATCTGCGTTTGCTCACCCAACCTCACCAATCCTCTCAGCCCCAAGAGTGTCCAGCCTTATGTCTCATCCAGCTGTGGGTCTAGATATGGTCAATCCAGGTTGCATCAGAGACCCTGAACGGATTTTGTAAGAATTTCTCTCCCTTTCACTGTCTTTGCTTTGTGGGTTTTTTAAAGTAATGTATGTTTAGAATGGGGTTTGGCTGCTTTTCCCTGCTGCGTTTATGCCGCTTTAAACCCTCTTGATTCACTTGCAGAGAGATATCAATACACAGGTTTTCAGATTCATACTAGTCAGATATATTCTTGTGCGGTGACTAGGGGGTGTTGAGTCCAGTTCACTGAGCAGGGAGTAGGCCTTGTCTATTACATATTGGGCTTATGGAGCGGTGTCTGAGCTAATTTCAAACCCTTCTTTTATGCATCACCCCACCTCACCTTTCCGGTTAAGCAGCCATAGTGTGTCTTCTAAAGGTGTGCCTCTGTTCTGTTTTGTAATTCAGTTCAAGTTTAGCGATTTTGACATTCCCTCTATAAGCGATATCTTAGGATAAGTGCCTTTTTCTGTGTGACTTATTTCACTTAGAATCATCGTACCTAAATCCACTCATCATGCTGTTAACTAGCCTTATGACATTGATTTCATGGCTGAGTGATATTCCATTGTGCCAAGTACCACCATTTCTTTATCCATTTTTCTCTTTCCTGGGATATTGAAGGTGTACCGAAGCGGAGGTTCTTGGCAACAGAGCAGCCGTAAAGTTTGGGGTGCCTGTGTCTTGTTGATTTTTAGTTTTCCCAATTTATACGCCCATGAGTGGAAGTGCCCTATGCTCTCTACACTGTGTTTATTACTTGTTTCAGGACACACCGTACTCTTCTCCAGAGTGCCTGTTGGCAATTTACATCCCGCCCATCAGCGTAGCAAGGCTCCCATGTCTCCATGGCCTGTCCTGCTTTTCTGGTTTTTACAGTTTGTTCAGCATGGCCCTTTTGACCGAGGGCAAGCGAGACTTCTTTGTAGCGCTGATTTGCCCTTCCGGCTTGCTTGGTTGGCCAAAAAGGGCGTATGCGTTTTTTCCTGAATATATTCAGGAAAAAACGCATACGCCCTTTTTGGCCAAGGGCATCATTGTCAACGTTTTGCCGCTTTTCATGTGCTTTAAAGGCGAGTCGAATCTACCTCCTGAAATCTGTTTCCTGCAAATCTGCCTTGCTTTCAAATCCTCTTCGTTGCCTTCCCTCAATATATTTGTGGACGAGAGTTCTCATTTATAACTCTGCACGTTTGTGAATTGCAGTGCCCCTGAGCTCCATTTGTCTCCTCGCTTTTTTGGGAGCTGGCCGCAAAAGCGCAGGATTGCTTCAGGCCCTATTTTGGTTCTGGGGGGCAGGCTGAGCCTGTGGTTCATTCTTCTTCCTGATGGGAAAATGGAGTGACCTACGCCTGTCCCAACACCTAGGGCTCGTCTCTCGTTGGTTCCGCGTCTTCCCGTTCATCCTCAGGACAAATTGCAACCTGTACAATCAGGAGGTTAAAGGTGCTGATTCTCCAAGTAGGGAGATGGTTAGTCAAGCGGCTGGAATGGCGAACCCGAGCACAAGGAGAGGAGAAATGAGGTGCGTTTTAGAAACCTTTCCCGATCTCATGGCATACCATCTTCTGGGTTTCCCATGCATGTTTTGATGTAGGAAGATGCCCTTGTACCTGGAGATTTGAGACCCATGGGGTGTGTTCCCCGCAGTTTTACTTTAAAGTATCTGCGTTTGCTCACCCAACCTCACCAATCCTCTCAGCCCCAAGAGTGTCCAGCCTCATGTCTCATCCAGCTGTGGGTCTAGATATGGTCAATCCAGGTTGCATCAGAGACCCTGAACGGATTTTGTAAGAATTTCTCTCTCTTTCACTGTGTTTGTTTTGTGGGTTTTTTAAAGTAATTTATGTTTAGAATGGGGTTTGGCTGCTTTTCCCTGCTGTGTTGATGCCGCTTTACACCCTCTTGATTCACTTGCAGAGAGATATCGATACATAGGTTTTCAGATTCATACTAGTCAGATATATTCTTGTGCGGTGACTAGGGGGTGTTGAGTCCAGTTCACTGAGCAGGGAGTAGGCCTTGTCTATTACATATTTGGCTTATGGAGCGGTGTCTGAGCTAATTTCAAACCCTTGTTTTATGCATCACCCCACCTCACCTTTCCCGTTAAGCAGCCATAGTGTGTCTTCTAAAGGTGTGACTCTGTTCTGTTTGTAATTCAGTTCAAGTGTAGCGATTTTGACATTCCCTCTATAAGCGATATCTTAGGATAAGTGCCTTTTTCTGTGTGACTTATTTCACTTAGAATCATCGTACCTAAATCCACTCATCATGCTGCTAACTAGCCTTATGACATTGATTTCATGGCTGAGTGATATTCCATTGTGCCAAGTACCACCATTTCTTTATCCATTTTTCTCTTTCCTGGGATATTGAAGGTGTACCGAAGCGGAGGTTCTTGGCAACAGAGCAGCCGTAAAGTTTGGGGTGCCTGTGTCTTGTTGATTTTTAGTTTTCCCAATTTATACGCCCATGAGTGGAAGTGCCCTATGCTCTCTACACTGTGTTTATTACTTGTTTCAGGACACACCGTACTCTTCTCCAGAGTGCCTGTTGGCAATTTACATCCCGCCCATCAGCGTAGCAAGGCTCCCATGTCTCCATGGCCTGTCCTGCTTTTCTTGTTTTTACACTTTGTTCACCATGGCCCTTTTGACGGAGGGCAAGCGAGACTTCTTTGTAGCGCTGATTTGCCCTTCCGGCTTGCTTGGTTGGCCAAAAAGGGCGTATGCGTTTTTTCCTGAATATATTCAGGAAAAAACGCATACGCCCTTTTTGGCCAAGGGCATCATTGTCAACGTTTTGCCGCTTTTCATGTGCTTTAAAGGCGAGTCGAATCTACCTCCTGAAATCTGTTTCCTGCAAATCTGCCTTGCTTTCAAATCCTCTTCGTTGCCTTCCCTCAATATATTTGTGGACGAGAGTTCTCATTTATAACTCTGCACGTTGGTGAATTGCAGTGCCCCTGAGCTCCATTTGTCTCCTCGCTTTTTTGGGAGCTGGCCGCAAAAGCGCAGGATTGCTTCAGGCCCTATTTTGGTTCTGGGGGGCAGGCTGAGCCTGTGGTTCATTCTTCTTCCTGATGGGAAAATGGAGTGACCTACGCCTGTCCCAACACCTAGGGCTCGTCTCTCGTTGGTTCCGCGTCTTCCCGTTCATCCTCAGGACAAATTGCAACCTGTACAATCAGGAGGTTAAAGGTGCTGATTCTCCAAGTAGGGAGATGGTTAGTCAAGCAGCTGGAATGGCGAACCCGAGCACAAGGAGAGGAGAAATGAGGTGCGTTTTAGAAACCTTTCCCAATCTCATGGCATACCATCTTCTGGGTTTCCCATGCATGTTTTGATGTAGGAAGATGCCCTTGTACCTGGAGATTTGAGACCCATGGGGTGGGTACCCCGCGGTGTTACTTTAAAGTATCTGCATTTCTCACCCGACCTCACCAATCCTCTCAGCCCCAAGAGTGTCCAGCCTTATGTCTCATCCAGCTGTGGGTCTAGATATGGTCAATCCAGGTTGCATCAGAGACCCTGAACGGATTTTGTAAGAATTTCTCTCTCTTTCACTGTCTTTGTTTTGTGGGTTTTTTAAAGTAATTTATGTTTAGAATGGGGTTTGGCTGCTTTTCCCTGCTGTGTTGATGCCGCTTTACACCCTCTTGATTCACTTGCAGAGAGATATCGATACATAGGTTTTCAGATTCATACTAGTCAGATATATTCTTGTGCGGTGACTAGGGGGTGTTGAGTCCAGTTCACTGAGCAGGGAGTAGGCCTTGTCTATTACATATTTGGCTTATGGAGCGGTGTCTGAGCTAATTTCAAACCCTTGTTTTATGCATCACCCCACCTCACCTTTCCCGTTAAGCAGCCATAGTGTGTCTTCTAAAGGTGTGACTCTGTTCTGTTTGTAATTCAGTTCAAGTGTAGTGATTTTGACATTCCCTCTATAAGCGATATCTAAGGATAAGTGCCTTTTTCTGTTTGACTTATTTCACTTAGAATCATCGTACCTAAATCCACTCATCATGCTGCTAACTAGCCTTATGACATTGATTTCATGGCTGAGTGATATTGCATTGTGCCAAGTACCACCATTTCTTTATCCATTTTTCTCTTTCCTGGGATATTGAAGGTGTACCGAAGCGGAGGTTCTTGGCAACAGAGCAGCCGTAAAGTTTAGGGTGCCTGTGTCTTGTTGATTTTTAGTTTTCCCAATTTATACGCCCATGAGTGGAAGTGCCCTATGCTCTCTACGCTGTGTTTATTACTTGTTTCAGGACACACCGTACTCTTCTCCAGAGTGCCTGTTGGCAATTTACATCCCGCCCATCAGCGTAGCAAGGCTCCCATGTCTCCATGGCCTGTCCTGCTTTTCTGGTTTTTACAGTTTGTTCAGCATGGCCCTTTTGACCGAGGGCAAGCGAGACTTCTTTGTAGCGCTGATTTGCCCTTCCGGCTTGCTTGGTTGGCCAAAAAGGGCGTATGCGTTTTTTCCTGAATATATTCAGGAAAAAACGCATACGCCCTTTTTGGCCAAGGGCATCATTGTCAACGTTTTGCCACTTTTCATGTGCTTTAAAGGCGAGTTGAATCTACCTCCTGAAATCTGTTTCCTGCAAATCTGCCTTGCTTTCAAATCCTCTTCGTTGCCTTCCCTCAATATATTTGTGGACGAGAGTTCTCATTGATAACTCTGCACGTTTGTGAATTGCAGTGCCCCTGAGCTCCATTTGTCTCCTCGCTTTTTTGGGAGCTGGCCGCAAAAGCGCAGGATTGCTTCAGGCCCTATTTTGGTTCTGGGGGGCAGGCTGAGCCTGTGGTTCATTCTTCTTCCTGATGGGAAAATGGAGTGACCTGTGCCTGTCCCAACACCTAGGGCTAGTCTCTCGTTGTTTCCCCGTCTTCCCGTTCATCCTCAGGACAAATTGCAACCTGGACGAAACAGGAGGTTAAAGGTGCTGATTCTCCAATTAGGGAGATGGTTAGTCAAGCGGCTGGAATGGCGAACTTGTGCACAAGGAGAGGAGAAATGAGGTGCGTTTTAGAAACCTTTCCTGATCTCATGGCATACCATCTTCTGGGTTTCCCATGCATGTTTTGATGTAGGAAGATTCCCTTGTATCTGGAGATTTGAGACCCATGGGGTGTGTTCCCCGCAGTGTTACTTTAAAGTATCTGCGTTTGCTCACCCAACCTCACCAATCCTCTCAGCCCCAAGAGTGTCCAGCCTTATGTCTCATCCAGCTGTGGGTCTAGATATGGTCAATCCAGGTTGCATCAGAGACCCTGAACGGATTTTGTAAGAATTTCTCTCTCTTTCACGGTCTTTGTTTTGTGGGTTTTTTAAAGTAATTTATGTTTAGAATCGGGCTTGGCTGCTTTTCCCTGCTGTGTTGATGCCGCTTTACACCCTCTTGATTCACTTGCAGAGAGATATCGATACATAGGTTTTCAGATTCTTACTACTCAGATATATTCTTGTGTTGTGACTAGGGTGTGTTGAGTCCAGTTCACTGAGCAGGGAGTAGGCCTTGTCTATTACATATTTGGCTTATGGAGCGGTCTCTGAGCTAATTTCAAACCCTTGTTTTATGCATCACCCCACCTCACCTTTCCCGTTAAGCAGCCATAGTGTGTCTTCTAAAGGTGTGACTCTGTTCTGTTTTGTAATTCAGTTCAAGTGTAGCGATTTTGACATTCCCTCTATAAGCGATATCTTAGGATAAGTGTCTTTTTCTGTGTGACTTATTTCACTTAGAATCATCGTACCTAAATCCACTCATCATGCTGCTAACTAGCCTTATGACATTGATTTCATGGCTGAGTGATATTCCATTGTGCCAATTACCACCATTTGTTTATCCATTTTTCTCTTTCCTGGGATATGGAAGGTGTACCGAAGTGGAGGTTCTTGGAAACAGAGCAGCTGTAAATTTTGGGGTGCCTGTGTCTTGTTGATTTTTAGTTTTCCCAATTTATACGCCCATGAGTGGAAGTGCCCTATGCTCTCTAAGCTGTGTTTATTACTTGTTTCAGGACACACCGTACACTTCTCCAGAGTGCCTGTTGGCAATTTACTTCAGGCCCTATTTTGGTTCTGGGGGGCAGGCTGAGCCTGTGGTTCATTCTTCTTCTTGATGGAAAAATGGAGTGACCTGTGCCTGTCCCAACACCTAGGGCTAGTCTCTCGTTGGTTGCCCGTCTTCCCGTTCATCCTCAGGAAAATTGCAACCTGTACGATACAGGAGTTTAAAGATGCTGATTCTCCAAGTAGGGAGATGGTGAATCAAGCGGCTGGAATGGGGAACCCGAGCGCAAGGAGAGGAGAAATGAGGTGCGTTTTAGAAACCTTTCCCGATCTCACGGCATACCATCTTCTGGGTTTCACATGCATGTTTGGATGTAGGAAGATGCCCTTGTACCTGGAGATTTGAGACCCATGGGGTGGGTACCCCGCGGTATTACTTTAAAGTATCTGCGTTTGCTCACCCAACCTCACCAATCCTCTCAGCCCCAAGAGTGTCCAGCCTTATGTCTCATCCAGCTGTGGGTCTAGATATGGTCAATCCAGGTTGCATCAGAGACCCTGAACGGATTTTGTAAGAATTTCTCTCTCTTTCACTGTCTTTGCTTTGTGGGTTTTTTAAAGTAATGTATGTTTAGAATGGGGTTTGGCTGCTTTTCCCTGCTGCGTTTATGCCGCTTTAAACCCTCTTGATTCACTTGCAGAGAGATATCAATACACAGGTTTTCAGATTCATACTAGTCAGATATATTCTTGTGCGGTGACTAGGGGGTGTTGAGTCCAGTTCACTGAGCAGGGAGTAGGCCTTGTCTATTACATATTGGGCTTATGGAGCGGTGTCTGAGCTAATTTCAAACCCTTGTTTTATGCATCACCCCACCTCACCTTTCCGGTTAAGCAGCCATAGTGTGTCTTCTAAAGGTGTGCCTCTGTTCTGTTTTGTAATTCAGTTCAAGTTTAGCGATTTTGACATTCCCTCTATAAGCGATATCTTAGGATAAGTGCCTTTTTCTGTGTGACTTATTTCACTTAGAATCATCGTACCTAAATCCACTCATCATGCTGTTAACTAGCCTTATGACATTGATTTCATGGCTGAGTGATATTCCATTGTGCCAAGTACCACCATTTCTTTATCCATTTTTCTCTTTCCTGGGATATTGAAGGTGTACCGAAGCGGAGGTTCTTGGCAACAGAGCAGCCGTAAAGTTTGGGGTGCCTGTGTCTTGTTGATTTTTAGTTTTCCCAATTTATACGCCCATGAGTGGAAGTGCCCTATGCTCTCTACACTGTGTTTATTACTTGTTTCAGGACACACCGTACTCTTCTCCAGAGTGCCTGTTGGCAATTTACATCCCGCCCATCAGCGTAGCAAGGCTCCCATGTCTCCATGGCCTGTCCTGCTTTTCTGGTTTTTACAGTTTGTTCAGCATGGCCCTTTTGACCGAGGGCAAGCGAGACTTCTTTGTAGCGCTGATTTGCCCTTCCGGCTTGCTTGGTTGGCCAAAAAGGGCGTATGCGTTTTTTCCTGAATATATTCAGGAAAAAACGCATACGCCCTTTTTGGCCAAGGGCATCATTGTCAACGTTTTGCCGCTTTTCATGTGCTTTAAAGGCGAGTCGAATCTACCTCCTGAAATCTGTTTCCTGCAAATCTGCCTTGCTTTCAAATCCTCTTCGTTGCCTTCCCTCAATATATTTGTGGACGAGAGTTCTCATTGATAACTCTGCACGTTTGTGAATTGCAGTGCCCCTGAGCTCCATTTGTCTCCTCGCTTTTTTGGGAGCTGGCCGCAAAAGCGCAGGATTGCTTCAGGCCCTAATTTGGTTCTGGGGGGCAGGCTGAGCCTGTGGTTCATTCTTCTTCCTGATGGGAAAATGGAGTGACCTGTGCCTGTCCCAACACCTAGGGCTAGTCTCTCGTTGTTTCTCCGCCTTCCCCTTCATCCTCAGGACAAATTGCAACCTGGACGAAATAGGAGTTTAAAGGTGCTGATTCTCCAATTAGGGAGATGGTTAGTCAAGTGGCTGGAATGGCGAACCCGAGCACAAGGAGAGGAGAAATGAGGTGCGTTTTAGAAACCTTTCCCGATCTCATGGCATACCATCTTCTGGGTTTCCCATGCATGTTTTGATGTAGGAAGATTCCCTTGTACCTGGAGATTTGAGACCCATGGGGTGTGTTCCCCACAGTATTACTTTAAAGTATCTGCGTTTGCTCACCCAACCTCACCAATCCTCTCAGCCCCAAGAGTGTCCAGCCTTATGTCTCATCCAGCTGTGGGTCTAGATATGGTGAATCCAGGTTGCATCAGAGACCCTGAACGGATTTTGTAAGAATTTCTCTCTCTTTCACTGTCTTTGTTTTGTGGGTTTTTAAAGTAATTTATGTTTAGAATCGGGCTTGGCTGCTTTTCCCTGCTGTGTTGATGCCGCTTTACACCCTCTTGATTCACTTGCAGAGAGATATCGATACATATGTTTTCAGATTCTTACTACTCAGATATATTCTTGTGTGGTGACTAGGGTGTGTTGAGTCCAGTTCACTGAGCAGGGAGTAGGCCTTGTCTATTACATATTTGGCTTATGGAGCGGTCTCTGAGCTAATTTCAAACCCTTGTTTTATGCATCACCCCACCTCACCTTTCCCGTTAAGCAGCCATAGTGTGTCTTCTAAAGGTGTGCCTCTGTTCTGTTTTGTAATTCAGTTCAAGTGTAGCGATTTTGACATTCCCTCTATAAGCGATATCTTAGGATAAGTGTCTTTTTCTGTGTGACTTATTTCACTTAGAATCATCGTACCTAAATCCACTCATCATGCTGCTAACTAGCCTTATGACATTGATTTCATGGCTGAGTGATATTCCATTGTGCCAAGTACCACAATTTCTTTATCCATTTTTCTCTTTCCTGGGATATTGAAGGTGTACCGAAGTGGAGGTTCTTGGAAACAGAGCAGCCGTAAACTTTAGAGTGCCTGTGTCTTGTTGATTTTTAGTTTTCCCAGTTTATACGCCCATGAGTGGAAGTGCCCTATGCTCTCTACGCTGTGTTTATTACTTGTTTCAGGACACACCGTACTCTTCTCCAGAGTGCCTGTTGGCAATTTACATCCCGCCCATCAGCGTAGCAAGGCTCCCATGTCTCCATGGCCTGTCCTGCTTTTCTGGTTTTTACACTTTGTTCAGCATGGCCCTTTTGACCGAGGGCAAGCGAGACTTCTTTGTAGCGCTGATTTGCCCTTCCGGCTTGCTTGGTTGGCCAAAAAGGGCGTATGCGTTTTTTCCTGAATATATTCAGGAAAAAACGCATACGCCCTTTTTGGCCAAGGGCATCATTGTCAACGTTTTGCCGCTTTTCATGTGCTTTAAAGGCGAGTCGAATCTACCTCCTGAAATCTGTTTCCTGCAAATCTGCCTTGCTTTCAAATCCTCTTCGTTGCCTTCCCTCAATATATTTGTGGACGAGAGTTCTCATTTATAACTCTGCACGTTTGTGAATTGCAGTGCCCCTGAGCTCCATTTGTCTCCTCGCTTTTTTGGGAGCTGGCCGCAAAAACGCAGGATTGCTTCAGGCCCTATTTTGGTTCTGGGGGGCAGGCTGAGCCTGTGGTACATTCTTCTTCCTGATGGGAAAATGGAGTGACCTATGCCTGTCCCAAAACCTAGGGCTAGTCTCTCGTTGGTTCCGCGTCTTCCCGTTCATCCTCAGGACAGATTGCAACCTGTACAATCAGGAGGTTAAAGGTGCTGATTCTCCAAGTAGGGAGATGGTTAGTCAAGCAGCTGGAATGGTGAACCCGAGCACAAGGAGAGGAGAAATGAGGTGCGTTTTAGAAACCTTTCCCGATCTCATGGCATACCATCTTCTGGGTTTCCCATGCATGTTTTGATATAGGAAGTTGCCATTGTACCTGGAGATTTGAGACCCATGGGGTGTGTTCCCCGCAGTGTTACTTTAAAGTATCTGCGTTTGCTCACCCAACCTCACCAATCCTCTCAGCCCCAAGAGTGTCCAGCCTTATGTCTCATCCAGCTGTGGGTCTAGATATGGTCAATGCAGGTTGCATCAGAGACCCTGAACGGATTTTGTAAGAATTTCTCTCTCTTTCACTGTCTTTGTTTTGTGGGTTTTTGAAAGTAATTTATGTTTAGAATCGGGCTTGGCTGCTTTTCCCTGCTGTGTTGATGCCGCTTTACACCCTCTTGATTCACTTGCAGAGAGATATCGATATATAGGTTTTCAGATTCTTAGTAGTCAGATATATTCTTGTGTGGTGACTAGGGTGTGTTGAGTCCAGTTCACTGAGCAGGGAGTAGGCCTTGTCTATTACATATTTGGCTTATGGAGCGGTGTCTGAGCTAATTTCAAACCCTTGTTTTATGCATCACCCCACCTCACCTTTCCCGTTAAGCAGCCATAGTGTGTCTTCTAAAGGTGTGACTCTGTTCTGTTTTGTAATTCAGTTCAAGTGTAGCGATTTTGACATTCCCTCTATAAGCGATATCTTAGGATAAGTGTCTTTTTCTGTGTGACTTATTTCACTTAGAATCATCGTACCTAAATCCACTCATCATGCTGCTAACTAGCCTTATGACATTGATTTCATGGCTGAGTGATATTCCATTGTGCCAACTACCACCATTTCTTTATCCATTTTTCTCTTTCCTGGGATATTGAGGGTGTACCGAAGCGGAGGTTCTTGGAAACAGAGCAGCCGTAAACTTTAGGGTGCCTGTGTCTTGTTGATTTTTACTTTTCCCAATTTATACGCCCATGAGTGGAAGTGCCCTATGCTCTCTACGCTGTGTTTATTACTTGTTTCAGGACACACCGTACTCTTCTCCAGAGTGCCTGTTGGCAATTTACATCCCGCCCATCAGCGTAGCAAGGCTCCCATGTCTCCATGGCCTGTCCTGCTTTTCTGGTTTTTACACTTTGTTCAGCATGGCCCTTTTGACCGAGGGCAAGCGAGACTTCTTTGTAGCACTGATTTGCCCTTCCGGCTTGCTTGGTTGGCCAAAAAGGGCGTATGCGTTTTTTCCTGAATATATTCAGGAAAAAACGCATACGCCCTTTTTGGCCAAGGGCATCATTGTCAACCTTTTGCCGCTTTTCATGTGCTTTAAAGGCGAGTCGAATCTACCTCCTGAAATCTGTTTCCTGCAAATCTGCCTTGCTTTCAAATCCTCTTCGTTGCCTTCCCTCAATATATTTGTGGACGAGAGTTCTCATTTATAACTCTGCACGTTTGTGAATTGCACTGCCCCTGAGCTCCATTTGTCTCCTCGCTTTTTTGGGAGCTGGCCGCAAAAGCGCAGGATTGCTTCAGGCCCTATTTTGGTTCTGGGGGGCAGGCTGAGCCTGTGGTTCATTCTTCTTCCTGATGGGAAAATGGAGTGACCTATGCCTGTCCCAACACCTAGGGATCGTCTGTCGTTGGTTCCGCCTCTTCCCTTTCATCCTCAGGACAAATTGCAACCTGTACAATCAGGAGGTTAAAGGTGCTGATTCTCCAAGTAGGGAGATGGTTAGTCAAGCAGCTGGAATGGTGAACCCGAGCACAAGGAGAGGAGAAATGAGGTGCGTTTTAGAAACCTTTCCCGATCTCATGGCATACCATCTTCTGGGTTTCCCATGCATGTTTTGATGTAGGAAGATGCCCTTGTACCTGGAGATTTGAGACCTATGGGGTGTGTTCCCCGCAGTGTTACTTTAAAGTATCTGCGTTTGCTCACCCAACCTCACCAATCCTCTCAGCCCCAAGAGTGTCCAGCCTTATGTCTCATCCAGCTGTGGGTCTAGATATGGTCAATCCAGGTTGCATCAGAGACCCTGAACGGATTTTGTAAGAATTTCTCTCTCTTTCACGGTCTTTGTTTTGTGGGTTTTTTAAAGTAATTTATGTTTAGAATCGGGCTTGGCTGCTTTTCCCTGCTGTGTTGATGCCGCTTTACACCCTCTTGATTCACTTGCAGAGAGATATCGATACATAGGTTTTCAGATTCTTACTAGTGTGGTGACTAGGGTGTGTTGAGTCCAGTTCACTGAGCAGGGAGTAGGCCTTGTCTATTACATATTTGGCTTATGGAGCGGTCTCTGAGCTAATTTCAAACCCTTGTTTTATGCATCACCCCACCTCACCTTTCCCGTTAAGCAGCCATAGTGTGTCTTCTAAAGGTGTGACTCTGTTCTGTTTTGTAATTCAGTTCAAGTGTAGCGATTTTGACATTCCCTCTATAAGCGATATCTTAGGATAAGTGTCTTTTTCTGTGTGACTTATTTCACTTAGAATCATCGTACCTAAATCCACTCATCATGCTGCTAACTAGCCTTATGACATTGAATTCATGGCTGAGTGATATTCCATTGTGCCAAGTACCACCATTTCTTTATCCATTTTTCTCTTTCCTGGGATATTGAAGGTGTACCGAAGCGGAGGTTCTTGGAAACAGAGCAGCCGTAAACTTTAGGGTGCCTGTGTCTTGTTGATTTTTAGTTTTCCCAATTTATACGCCCATGAGTGGAAGTGCCCTATGCTCTCTACGCTGTGTTTATTACTTGTTTCAGGACACACCGTACTCTTCTCCAGAGTGCCTGTTGGCAATTTACATCCCGCCCATCAGCGTAGCAAGGCTCCCATGTCTCCATGGCCTGTCCTGCTTTTCTTGTTTTTACACTTTGTTCAGCATGGCCCTTTTGACCGAGGGCAAGCGAGACTTCTTTGTAGCGCTGATTTGCCCTTCCGGCTTGCTTGGTTGGCCAAAAAGGGCGTATGCGTTTTTTCCTGAATATATTCAGGAAAAAACGCATACGCCCTTTTTGGCCAAGGGCATCATTGTCAACGTTTTGCCGCTTTTCATGTGCTTTAAAGGCGAGTCGAATCTACCTCCTGAAATCTGTTTCCTGCAAATCTGCCTTGCTTTCAAATCCTCTTCGTTGCCTTCCCTCAATATATTTGTGGACGAGAGTTCTCATTTATAACTCTGCACGTTTGTGAATTGCAGTGCCCCTGAGCTCCATTTGTCTCCTCGCTTTTTTGGGAGCTGGCCGCAAAAGCGCAGGATTGCTTCAGGCCCTATTTCGGTTCTGGGGGGCAGGCTGAGCCTGTGGTTCATTCTTCTTCCTGATGGGAAAATGGAGTGACCTATGCCTGTCCCAACACCTAGGGCTCGTATCTCGTTGGTTCTGCGTCTTCCCATTCATCCTCAGGGCAAATTGCAACCTGGACGAAACAGTAGGTTAAAGGTGCTGATTCTCCAAGTAGGGAGATGGTTAGTCAAGCGGCTGGAATGGCGAACCGGAGCACAAGGAGAGGAGAAATGAGGTGCGTTTTAGAAAGCTTTCCCGATCTCATGGCATACCATCTTCTGGGTTTCCCATGCATGTTTTGATGTAGGAAGATGCCCTTGTACCTGGAGATTTGAGACCCATGGGGTGTGTTCCCCGCAGTGTTACTTTAAAGTATCTGCGTTTGCTCACCCAACCTCACCAATCCTCTCAGCCCCAAGAGTGTCCAGCCTTATGTCTCATCCAGCTGTGGGTCTAGATATGGTCAATCCAGGTTGCATCAGAGACCCTGAACGGATTTTGTAAGAATTTCTCTCTCTTTCACTGTCTTTGTTTTGTGGGTTTTTTAAAGTAATTTATGTTTAGAATCGGGCTTGGCTGCTTTTCCCTGCTGTGTTGATGCCGCTTTACACCCTCTTGATTCACTTGCAGAGAGATATCGATACATAGGTTTTCAGATTCTTACTAGTCAGATATATTCTTGTGTGGTGACTAGGGTGTGTTGAGTCCAGTTCACTGAGCAGGGAGTAGGCCTTGTCTATTACATATTTGACTTATGGAGCGGTCTCTGAGCTAATTTCAAACCCTTGTTTTATGCATCACCCCACCTCACCTTTCCCGTTAAGCAGCCATAGTGTGTCTTCTAAAGGTGTGACTCTGTTCTGTTTTGTAATTCAGTTCAAGTGTAGCGATTTTGACATTCCCTCTATAAGCGATATCTTAGGATAAGTGTCTTTTTCTGTGTGACTTATTTCAATTAGAATCATCGTACCTAAATCCACTCATCATGCTGCTAACTAGCCTTATGACATTGATTTCATGGCTGAGTGATATTCCATTGTGCCAAGTACCACAATTTCTTTATCCATTTTTCTCTTTCCTGGGATACTGAAGGTGTACCGAAGTGGAGGTTCTTGGAAACAGAGCAGCCGTAAACTTTAGGGTGCCTGTGTCTTGTTGATTTTTAGTTTTCCCAGTTTATACGCCCATGAGTGGAAGTGCCCTATGCTCTCTACGCTGTGTTTATTACTTGTTTCAGGACACACCGTACTCTTCTCCAGAGTGCCTCTTGGCAATTTACATCCCGCCCATCAGCGTAGCAAGGCTCCCATGTCTCCATGGCCTGTCCTGCTTTTCTGGTTTTTACACTTTGTTCAGCATGGCCCTTTTGACCGAGGGCAAGCGAGACTTCTTTGTAGCGCTGATTTGCCCTTCCGGCTTGCTTGGTTGGCCAAAAAGGGCGTATGCGTTTTTTCCTGAATATATTCAGGAAAAAACGCATACGCCCTTTTTGGCCAAGGGCATCATTGTCAACGTTTTGCCGCTTTTCATGTGCTTTAAAGGCGAGTCAAATCTACCTCCTGAAATCTGTTTCCTGCAAATCTGTCTTGCTTTCAAATCCTCTTCGTTGCCTTCCCTCAATATATTTGTGGACGAGAGTTCTCATTTATAACTCTGCACGTTTGTGAATTGCAGTGCCCCTGAGCTCCATTTGTCTCCTCGCTTTTTTGGGAGCTGGCCGCAAAAACGCAGGATTGCTTCAGGCCGTATTTTGGTTCTGGGGGGCAGGCTGAGCCTGTGGTACATTCTTCTTCCTGATGGGAAAATGGAGTGACCTATGCCTGTCCCAACACCTAGGGCTCGTATCTCGTTGGTTCTGCGTCTTCCCATTCATCCTCAGGACAAATTGCAACCTGTACAATCAGGAGGTTAAAGGTGCTGATTCTCCAAGTAGGGAGATGGTTAGTCAAGCGGCTGGAATGGCGAACCGGAGCACAAGGAGTGGAGAAATGAGGTGCGTTTTAGAAAGCTTTCCCGATCTCATGGCATACCATCTTCTGGGTTTCCCATGCATGTTTTGATGTAGGAAGATGCCCTTGTACCTGGAGATTTGAGACCCATGGGGTGTGTTCCCCGCAGTGTTACTTTAAAGTATCTGCGTTTGCTCACCCAACCTCACCAATCCTCTCAGCCCCAAGAGTGTCCAGCCTTATGTCTCATCCAGCTGTGGGTCTAGATATGGTCAATCCAGGTTGCATCAGAGACCCTGAACGGATTTTGTAAGAATTTCTCTCTCTTTCACTGTCTTTGTTTTGTGGGTTTTTTAAAGTAGTTTATGTTTAGAATCGGGCTTGGCTGCTTTTCCCTGCTGTGTTGATGCCGCTTTACACCCTCTTGATTCACTTGCAGAGAGATATCGATACATAGGTTTTCAGATTCTTACTAGTCAGATATATTCTTGTGTGGTGACTAGGGTGTGTTGAGTCCAGTTCACTGAGCAGGGAGTAGGCCTTGTCTATTACATATTTGACTTATGGAGCGGTCTCTGAGCTAATTTCAAACCCTTGTTTTATGCATCACCCCACCTCACCTTTCCCGTTAAGCAGCCATAGTGTGTCTTCTAAAGGTGTGACTCTGTTCTGTTTTGTAATTCAGTTCAAGTGTAGCGATTTTGACATTCCCTCTATAAGCGATATCTTAGGATAAGTGTCTTTTTCTGTGTGACTTATTTCAATTAGAATCATCGTACCTAAATCCACTCATCATGCTGCTAACTAGCCTTATGACATTGATTTCATGGCTGAGTGATATTCCATTGTGCCAAGTACCACAATTTCTTTATCCATTTTTCTCTTTCCTGGGATACTGAAGGTGTACCGAAGTGGAGGTTCTTGGAAACAGAGCAGCCGTAAACTTTAGGGTGCCTGTGTCTTGTTGATTTTTAGTTTTCCCAGTTTATACGCCCATGAGTGGAAGTGCCCTATGCTCTCTACGCTGTGTTTATTACTTGTTTCAGGACACACCGTACTCTTCTCCAGAGTGCCTGTTGGCAATTTACATCCCGCCCATCAGCGTAGCAAGGCTCCCATGTCTCCATGGCCTGTCCTGCTTTTCTGGTTTTTACACTTTGTTCAGCATGGCCCTTTTGACCGAGGGCAAGCGAGACTTCTTTGTAGCGCTGATTTGCCCTTCCGGCTTGCTTGGTTGGCCAAAAAGGGCGTATGCGTTTTTTCCTGAATATATTCAGGAAAAAACGCATACGCCCTTTTTGGCCAAGGGCATCATTGTCAACGTTTTGCCGCTTTTCATGTGCTTTAAAGGCGAGTCGAATCTACCTCCTGAAATCTGTTTCCTGCAAATCTGCCTTGCTTTCAAATCCTCTTCGTTGCCTTCCCTCAATATATTTGTGGACGAGAGTTCTCATTTATAACTCTGCACGTTTGTGAATTGCAGTGCCCCTGAGCTCCATTTGTCTCCTCGCTTTTTTGGGAGCTGGCCGCAAAAACGCAGGATTGCTTCAGGCCGTATTTTGGTTCTGGGGGGCAGGCTGAGCCTGTGGTACATTCTTCTTCCTGATGGGAAAATGGAGTGACCTATGCCTGTCCCAAAACCTAGGGCTAGTCTCTCGTTGGTTCCGCGTCTTCCCGTTCATCCTCAGGACAGATTGCAACCTGTACAATCAGGAGGTTAAAGGTGCTGATTCTCCAAGTAGGGAGATGGTTAGTCAAGCGGCTGGAATGGCGAACCCGAGCACAAGGAGAGGAGAAATGAGGTGCGTTTTAGAAACCTTTCCCGATCTCATGGCATACCATCTTCTGGGTTTCCCATGCATGTTTTGATGTAGGAAGATGCCCTTGTACCTGGAGATTTGAGACCCATGGGGTGTGTTCCCCGCAGTTTTACTTTAAAGTATCTGCGTTTGCTCACCCAACCTCACCAATCCTCTCAGCCCCAAGAGTGTCCAGCCTCATGTCTCATCCAGCTGTGGGTCTAGATATGGTCAATCCAGGTTGCATCAGAGACCCTGAACGGATTTTGTAAGAATTTCTCTCTCTTTCACTGTGTTTGTTTTGTGGGTTTTTTAAAGTAATTTATGTTTAGAATGGGGTTTGGCTGCTTTTCCCTGCTGTGTTGATGCCGCTTTACACCCTCTTGATTCACTTGCAGAGAGATATCGATACATAGGTTTTCAGATTCATACTAGTCAGATATATTCTTGTGCGGTGACTAGGGGGTGTTGAGTCCAGTTCACTGAGCAGGGAGTAGGCCTTGTCTATTACATATTTGGCTTATGGAGCGGTGTCTGAGCTAATTTCAAACCCTTGTTTTATGCATCACCCCACCTCACCTTTCCCGTTAAGCAGCCATAGTGTGTCTTCTAAAGGTGTGACTCTGTTCTGTTTGTAATTCAGTTCAAGTGTAGCGATTTTGACATTCCCTCTATAAGCGATATCTTAGGATAAGTGCCTTTTTCTGTGTGACTTATTTCACTTAGAATCATCGTACCTAAATCCACTCATCATGCTGCTAACTAGCCTTATGACATTGATTTCATGGCTGAGTGATATTCCATTGTGCCAAGTACCACCATTTCTTTATCCATTTTTCTCTTTCCTGGGATATTGAAGGTGTACCGAAGCGGAGGTTCTTGGCAACAGAGCAGCCGTAAAGTTTGGGGTGCCTGTGTCTTGTTGATTTTTAGTTTTCCCAATTTATACGCCCATGAGTGGAAGTGCCCTATGCTCTCTACACTGTGTTTATTACTTGTTTCAGGACACACCGTACTCTTCTCCAGAGTGCCTGTTGGCAATTTACATCCCGCCCATCAGCGTAGCAAGGCTCCCATGTCTCCATGGCCTGTCCTGCTTTTCTTGTTTTTACACTTTGTTCACCATGGCCCTTTTGACGGAGGGCAAGCGAGACTTCTTTGTAGCGCTGATTTGCCCTTCCGGCTTGCTTGGTTGGCCAAAAAGGGCGTATGCGTTTTTTCCTGAATATATTCAGGAAAAAACGCATACGCCCTTTTTGGCCAAGGGCATCATTGTCAACGTTTTGCCGCTTTTCATGTGCTTTAAAGGCGAGTCGAATCTACCTCCTGAAATCTGTTTCCTGCAAATCTGCCTTGCTTTCAAATCCTCTTCGTTGCCTTCCCTCAATATATTTGTGGACGAGAGTTCTCATTTATAACTCTGCACGTTGGTGAATTGCAGTGCCCCTGAGCTCCATTTGTCTCCTCGCTTTTTTGGGAGCTGGCCGCAAAAGCGCAGGATTGCTTCAGGCCCTATTTTGGTTCTGGGGGGCAGGCTGAGCCTGTGGTTCATTCTTCTTCCTGATGGGAAAATGGAGTGACCTACGCCTGTCCCAACACCTAGGGCTCGTCTCTCGTTGGTTCCGCGTCTTCCCGTTCATCCTCAGGACAAATTGCAACCTGTACAATCAGGAGGTTAAAGGTGCTGATTCTCCAAGTAGGGAGATGGTTAGTCAAGCAGCTGGAATGGCGAACCCGAGCACAAGGAGAGGAGAAATGAGGTGCGTTTTAGAAACCTTTCCCAATCTCATGGCATACCATCTTCTGGGTTTCCCATGCATGTTTTGATGTAGGAAGATGCCCTTGTACCTGGAGATTTGAGACCCATGGGGTGGGTACCCCGCGGTGTTACTTTAAAGTATCTGCATTTCTCACCCGACCTCACCAATCCTCTCAGCCCCAAGAGTGTCCAGCCTTATGTCTCATCCAGCTGTGGGTCTAGATATGGTCAATCCAGGTTGCATCAGAGACCCTGAACGGATTTTGTAAGAATTTCTCTCTCTTTCACTGTCTTTGTTTTGTGGGTTTTTTAAAGTAATTTATGTTTAGAATGGGGTTTGGCTGCTTTTCCCTGCTGTGTTGATGCCGCTTTACACCCTCTTGATTCACTTGCAGAGAGATATCGATACATAGGTTTTCAGATTCATACTAGTCAGATATATTCTTGTGCGGTGACTAGGGGGTGTTGAGTCCAGTTCACTGAGCAGGGAGTAGGCCTTGTCTATTACATATTTGGCTTATGGAGCGGTGTCTGAGCTAATTTCAAACCCTTGTTTTATGCATCACCCCACCTCACCTTTCCCGTTAAGCAGCCATAGTGTGTCTTCTAAAGGTGTGACTCTGTTCTGTTTGTAATTCAGTTCAAGTGTAGTGATTTTGACATTCCCTCTATAAGCGATATCTAAGGATAAGTGCCTTTTTTCTGTTTGACTTATTTCACTTAGAATCATCGTACCTAAATCCACTCATCATGCTGCTAACTAGCCTTATGACATTGATTTCATGGCTGAGTGATATTGCATTGTGCCAAGTACCACCATTTCTTTATCCATTTTTCTCTTTCCTGGGATATTGAAGGTGTACCGAAGCGGAGGTTCTTGGCAACAGAGCAGCCGTAAAGTTTAGGGTGCCTGTGTCTTGTTGATTTTTAGTTTTCCCAATTTATACGCCCATGAGTGGAAGTGCCCTATGCTCTCTACGCTGTGTTTATTACTTGTTTCAGGACACACCGTACTCTTCTCCAGAGTGCCTGTTGGCAATTTACATCCCGCCCATCAGCGTAGCAAGGCTCCCATGTCTCCATGGCCTGTCCTGCTTTTCTGGTTTTTACAGTTTGTTCAGCATGGCCCTTTTGACCGAGGGCAAGCGAGACTTCTTTGTAGCGCTGATTTGCCCTTCCGGCTTGCTTGGTTGGCCAAAAAGGGCGTATGCGTTTTTTCCTGAATATATTCAGGAAAAAACGCATACGCCCTTTTTGGCCAAGGGCATCATTGTCAACGTTTTGCCACTTTTCATGTGCTTTAAAGGCGAGTTGAATCTACCTCCTGAAATCTGTTTCCTGCAAATCTGCCTTGCTTTCAAATCCTCTTCGTTGCCTTCCCTCAATATATTTGTGGACGAGAGTTCTCATTGATAACTCTGCACGTTTGTGAATTGCAGTGCCCCTGAGCTCCATTTGTCTCCTCGCTTTTTTGGGAGCTGGCCGCAAAAGCGCAGGATTGCTTCAGGCCCTATTTTGGTTCTGGGGGGCAGGCTGAGCCTGTGGTTCATTCTTCTTCCTGATGGGAAAATGGAGTGACCTGTGCCTGTCCCAACACCTAGGGCTAGTCTCTCGTTGTTTCCCCGTCTTCCCGTTCATCCTCAGGACAAATTGCAACCTGGACGAAACAGGAGGTTAAAGGTGCTGATTCTCCAATTAGGGAGATGGTTAGTCAAGCGGCTGGAATGGCGAACTTGTGCACAAGGAGAGGAGAAATGAGGTGCGTTTTAGAAACCTTTCCTGATCTCATGGCATACCATCTTCTGGGTTTCCCATGCATGTTTTGATGTAGGAAGATTCCCTTGTATCTGGAGATTTGAGACCCATGGGGTGTGTTCCCCGCAGTGTTACTTTAAAGTATCTGCGTTTGCTCACCCAACCTCACCAATCCTCTCAGCCCCAAGAGTGTCCAGCCTTATGTCTCATCCAGCTGTGGGTCTAGATATGGTCAATCCAGGTTGCATCAGAGACCCTGAACGGATTTTGTAAGAATTTCTCTCTCTTTCACGGTCTTTGTTTTGTGGGTTTTTTAAAGTAATTTATGTTTAGAATCGGGCTTGGCTGCTTTTCCCTGCTGTGTTGATGCCGCTTTACACCCTCTTGATTCACTTGCAGAGAGATATCGATACATAGGTTTTCAGATTCTTACTACTCAGATATATTCTTGTGTTGTGACTAGGGTGTGTTGAGTCCAGTTCACTGAGCAGGGAGTAGGCCTTGTCTATTACATATTTGGCTTATGGAGCGGTCTCTGAGCTAATTTCAAACCCTTGTTTTATGCATCACCCACCTCACCTTTCCCGTTAAGCAGCCATAGTGTGTCTTCTAAAGGTGTGACTCTGTTCTGTTTTGTAATTCAGTTCAAGTGTAGCGATTTTGACATTCCCTCTATAAGCGATATCTTAGGATAAGTGTCTTTTTCTGTGTGACTTATTTCACTTAGAATCATCGTACCTAAATCCACTCATCATGCTGCTAACTAGCCTTATGACATGATTTCATGGCTGAGTGATATTTTCCATTGTGCCAATTACCACCATTTGTTTATCCATTTTTCTCTTTCCTGGGATATGGAAGGTGTACCGAAGTGGAGGTTCTTGGAAACAGAGCAGCTGTAAATTTTGGGGTGCCTGTGTCTTGTTGATTTTTAGTTTTCCCAATTTATACGCCCATGAGTGGAAGTGCCCTATGCTCTCTAAGCTGTGTTTTTACTTTGTTTCAGGACACACCGTACACTTCTCCAGAGTGCCTGTTGGCAAATTTACTTCAGGCCCTATTTTGGTTCTGGGGGGCAGGCTGAGCCTGTGGTTCATTCTTCTTCTTGATGGAAAAATGGAGTGACCTGTGCCTGTCCAACACCTAGGGCTAGTCTCTCGTTGGTTGCCCGTCTTCCCGTTCATCCTCAGGAAATTGCAACCTGTACGATACAGGAGTTTAAAGAGGCTGATTCTCCAAGTAGGGAGATGGTGAATCAAGCGGCTGGAATGGGAACCCGAGCGCAAGGAGAGGAGAAATGAGGTGCGTTTTAGAAACCTTTCCCGATCTCACGGCATACCATCTTCTGGGTTTCACATGCATGTTTGGATGTAGGAAGATGCCCTTGTACCTGGAGATTTGAGACCCATGGGGTGGGTACCCGCGGTATTACTTAAAGTATCTGCGTTTGCTCACCCAACCTCACCAATCCTCTCAGCCCCAAGAGTGTCCAGCCTTATGTCTCATCCAGCTGTGGGTCTAGATATGGTCAATCCAGGTTGCATCAGAGACCCTGAACGGATTTGTAAGAATTTCTCTCTCTTTCACTGTCTTTGCTTTGTGGGTTTTTTAAAGTAATGTATGTTTAGAATGGGGTTTGGCTGCTTTTCCCTGCTGCGTTATGCCGCTTTAAACCCTCTTGATTCACTTGCAGAGAGATATCAATACACAGGTTTTCAGATTCATACTAGTCAGATATATTCTTGTGCGGTGACCTAGGGGGTGTTGAGTCCAGTTCACTGAGCAGGGAGTAGGCCTTGTCTATTACATATTGGGCTTATGGAGCGGTGTCTGAGCTAATTTCAAACCCTTGTTTTATGCATCACCCCACCTCACCTTTCCGGTTAAGCAGCCATAGTGTGTCTTCTAAAGGTGTGCCTCTGTTCTGTTTTGTAATTCAGTCAAGTTTAGCGATTTTGACATTCCCTCTATAAGCGATATCTTAGGATAAGTGCCTTTTTCTGTGTGACTTATTTCACTTAGAATCATCGTACCTAAATCCACTCATCATGCTGTTAACTAGCCTTATGACATTGATTTCATGGCTGAGTGATATTCCATTGTGCCAAGTACCACCATTTCTTTATCCATTTTTCTCTTTCTGGGATATTGAAGGTGTAACGAAGCGGAGGTTCTTGGCAACAGAGCAGCCGTAAAGTTTGGGGTGCCTGTGTCTTGTTGATTTTTAGTTTTCCCAATTTATACGCCCATGAGTGGAAGTGCCCTATGCTCTCTACACTGTGTTTATTACTTGTTTCAGGACACACCGTACTCTTCTCCAGAGTGCCTGTTGGCAATTTACATCCCGCCCATCAGCGTAGCAAGGCTCCCATGTCTCCATGGCCTGTCCTGCTTTTCTGGTTTTTACAGTTTGTTCAGCATGGCCCTTTTGACCGAGGGCAAGCGAGACTTCTTTGTAGCGCTGATTTGCCCTTCCGGCTTGCTTGGTTGGCCAAAAAGGGCGTATGCGTTTTTTCCTGAATATATTCAGGAAAAAACGCATACGCCCTTTTTGGCCAAGGGCATCATTGTCAACGTTTTGCCGCTTTTCATGTGCTTTAAAGGCGAGTCGAATCTACCTCCTGAAATCTGTTTCCTGCAAATCTGCCTTGCTTTCAAATCCTCTTCGTTGCCTTCCCTCAATATATTTGTGGACGAGAGTTCTCATTGATAACTCTGCACGTTTGTGAATTGCAGTGCCCCTGAGCTCCATTTGTCTCCTCGCTTTTTTGGGAGCTGGCCGCAAAAGCGCAGGATTGCTTCAGGCCCTATTTTGGTTCTGGGGGGCAGGCTGAGCCTGTGGTTCATTCTTCTTCCTGATGGGAAAATGGAGTGACCTGTGCCTGTCCCAACACCTAGGGCTAGTCTCTCGTTGTTTCTCCGCCTTCCCCTTCATCCTCAGGACAAATTGCAACCTGGACGAAATAGGAGTTTAAAGGTGCTGATTCTCCAATTAGGGAGATGGTTAGTCAAGTGGCTGGAATGGCGAACCCGAGCACAAGGAGAGGAGAAATGAGGTGCGTTTTAGAAACCTTTCCCGATCTCATGGCATACCATCTTCTGGGTTTCCCATGCATGTTTTGATGTAGGAAGATGCCCTTGTACCTGGAGATTTGAGACCCATGGGGTGTGTTCCCCACAGTATTACTTTAAAGTATCTGCGTTTGCTCACCCAACCTCACCAATCCTCTCAGCCCCAAGAGTGTCCAGCCTTATGTCTCATCCAGCTGTGGGTCTAGATATGGTGAATCCAGGTTGCATCAGAGACCCTGAACGGATTTTGTAAGAATTTCTCTCTCTTTCACTGTCTTTGTTTT